>NC_058131.1:695394070-695408109 GCF_016433145.1 Gracilinanus agilis
CCCCCCCACCCCCCCCCGCTGCAACCTCAGCACAACAATCCCTGGGCTGTGGGGAAGAAGAATAACAAGAGAGACCAAGAAGAGATGAGGCCCAGGCTTGTCATCCACGGCCAGCGATTGGCCAGTGCTTTCTGAGAGAGTGAGCAGTGAAGGAAGGAAGGAAGGAAGGAAGAGAGGGACAGGCTGGCGAGGGAGGGACCGGCCGGGGGAGACCTGCCCTCCCAAGCAGCCATGAGGCTCGGACTTGGGACAGAGTCCTGTTGGAAAGTGTGAACCACTCGCCGCCCGGCCAGTCTGCCTGGGAGGGGAGGGAATCCTGGGGCGCGAACCCCCTTTTCCAAGAGAGTTCAGGTCAGGGGGCTGCTTCCCTGGAGAAGAGAGGGGGGAGCTGGCCCTGGGGCCAGGGAGGGGCCTCTGAGGAGGTCCCAAGCTGCCTGAGAGAGGGCAGGGCAGACCCTGAGACCCACCCCACCCCCACCGATGCTCCTCACCTTTGTTTATTTTGAACCCAAACTGAATTCAAGTTCATGGGATCTTGAGAATTTGGAGAAACTCTGCCCCCTCCTCCAGGCAGCGGAGCTGGCCCAGATTGCAAATGTTCCTAGTGAAGCAGACCTTGCCGAGGACCCAAACACTGGCCGGGCTCCTCAGGGGGGCACCTTCCCATCCAGCCTGGAGCTGAGGAATTTGGCCCCTGGGGGGAAGCCCACCTCCCTCGCCCTGGCTCCCAGGCTCACGAGTGCTCGTGTCTGGGCCGAAGGCACCGAGGCTGAATCCCAGGCTCCGCGAGGCTCCGTCCCGGCAGGTCGTGTCCATGGAGGGACTCGGCCACGTGGTTCCGGACCGTCCCTGAGCCTCCATCTGCCTCCAGCAACACCCCGATCTTTGTTGTCTTCTAGAAGGCAGGTGGGGGCCCTGGGAGGAGCACCGAGCTCAGCCTTGAACCTCCGGCCTCGGGCTGGCCTCTCCTTCTCATAAAGTCCTCCAGAGGAGGCGAGAGGGTGACCAGGGCCGCCTTCAGCTGGGACGCGAAGCTCGTGCCCGCCGGTGGTCCCCTCGAGGAGCTGTCCCGGCCCCAAAGGGAAGGAAGGACCAGGACGACTGGGAGAGGGTCGTCGGCCCCCCCCAGCCACCCGGAGCCCCCAAGGCTGACCAGCCACCATGGCGGGGATGGGGCAGAAGGAGCAGCCCCGAGGCTGGATCAGAACAATGATGAACTCCAAAGGAGCCCAGAAGGCTCTTATTATCCCCATGTTGGCATGAGAAAACGGAGGCAAACAGAGGCTAAATGACTCACCCAAGGTCCCAGAGCGAGACATGGCTGAGGTAAGATTTGAACTCGGCTCTTCCCGTGTCCAGGTCGGAAGCTCCATCGATTGCGTCACCAGGCTGTCTCGCCTGGCCTCAGGTTTCTCGACGACTCGAACGCGGTCCGGCGCAGGGTGAGAGCCATTCGGAGCCCTGCTCCGAGGCTGCCCTCGGCCTCCCCGACATCTCGTGTGGCTTCTCTTCGGTGGCCCCAGACGGGGCTTTGAGATCCCCCGGCTGGGCTCCCCGACTTCCCGCTTCTTTCGTCAATGTGGCCTCCGAGATGCGGCCCTCCGTCCCTGGCTGGCACGTCTCCCGGGTCTCCTTCGGGGCGGCACCTGGCCGACGTGCTGCCATTCCGGTTACGGGGCGCAATGGAGGGCCAGGAAGTGCCTCCCCCATCTCTGAACGTCTCCCAGGAGAGGCGAGAAGCCCCTCCAGGACAGGCTCAAAGGCTAACAGAGACCCCTGAGTGCAGCCTCCCTGCTGGAAACTGAGGTCCGGACCAAGGGGCTCCCTCATGTCCGATGACACAAGCATGGCAGAGGCGGGACTTGAATCCAGAACTTCTGGCCCTAACCTCCCTCCTCCAGGGATGGCGAGCTGAGCTTTGAAGTTCCTTCTGCCTGGCACACGTCACTGGGAGAGGGATTCCTGGCTCAGGAAGTCCCCTCTGCCCATGCAGCGCTCACCTCTCTCTGAAGGCTTCTCAGCCCTGACCCCGAATCAGCCCGGGTTCGTCCCCAGAGGGAAGGCTTCCAGGTGGGCCGGTTGCGGCTCCTGAGAAGTTCTCTCGACTCCTCTGAGGGCCGGAAGAATCTGTAAGAGGTAAGCAGGGAGGGAGGATGCTCAGGGGACTCTCTGACCCCAGGCTCTTTTTCTCTCAAGATTTCCAGCATGTTCAAGGGCCTCGTGTCTCCCTGTTTCAGGTCAACTTTCCTTCTGGGGGATTCCACCTTGACAGTCTGCGCTTCTACATGCCAGAAGCTCCCAGGGCTCGGTGGACCCTTGAAGGCCCGCTTCCCTGGGGACCAGCCAGACTAGCTTTCCGGGGCTTCCTCAGAGGGAGCCTGGTGTAGAGGCATGGCGTAGAGGGGCATCTCCCCTCGTCCTGGCTTCTGTCCTGCCGCTGGCCTTCAGGGGCTCAGGAAGAGAGAGGGAGGCCGAAGACTTTGGGCAGCTCTGCCTCCCTCACATCCAATTCATGCACACGTCAGGGCCGCTGAGGCCACAGACGTACATTAGCTGGGCAGAGCCCATTGGGCACTCACGGGCCGGGACAGCAGCCCCAGGTGGACCCTGGGAACACACCCCAAGGCTTTCCAGCTTGGTGCCACCAGGCAGGCCTGGCACCCTGTGGAGATGCCAGGATGAAAGATCAGGGAGGCTGTGGGCACAGCTCCCTCAGATGTGCTCTCGGGCCCACTGCTGCCCTCTCCTGGCCCAGCCCAACTCAGGGTCCCCCCAATGCCAGGTGTGGTTTTTCCTTGACCACTGCTCCAACCAGCTCCCCCCAGACGTGGGGAGACTGCCAGAAGCCCCTTGTTCTTGTCCTTCCTGGGCCATCCCCTGGGAGCTCCCATTCGGGCTCCAGAATCAAGCAGGGTCCCTGGGTCCCAGGCATCGGGGCCAGGCTGGACTGCTCTGCTCACTCACCAGGATTTCTGCTCCTGAGGGTGGATCAGGGCCTTTGTGGCCTACCTGCTCCCACAGCAAACAGCTGGTTTCCTCCACGGCATCCCTCACTGGGCAGGCCTCAGTTTATCTCTCTGTAGCACTGGGTCCCAGGGAGGGGAAAGGGACCTGCTCTATGCCAAGTACTGTGCTAGGTCCAATAGAAATATCTCATTGTGTAAGGGATAAAAAATAAAGGGTTGTACTAAATACATGAGAAATGTGGTCGCCAGAAATTATTACTCAAGTCAGAATGACCTTTTTTGGTAGTTTATTTACAAAAGGAGAAAGAGTGAAAGTAAGGAAATGAGGGAGGGAGAGAGACAGAGAGACAGAGAGACAGAGACAGAGAGAGAGAGAGAGAGAGAGAGAGAGAGAGAGACAGAGAGAGAGACAGAGACAGAGAGACAGAGACAGAGAGAGAGAGAGAGAGAGACAGAGAGACAGAGAGACAGAGAGACAGAGAGACAGAGACAGAGAGACAGAGACAGAGACAGAGACAGAGAGACAGAGACAGAGAGAGACAGAGACAGAGACAGAGAGACAGAGAGACAGAGACAGAGAGAGACAGAGACAGAGACAGAGAGACAGAGAGAGACAGAGAGAGACAGAGAGAGAGAGAGAGAGAGAGAGAGAGAGAGAGAGAGAGAGAGAGAGAGAGAGAGAAGGTAATTGCTCCGGCCTGGTCTGAACCAGGCAGGGCTTCAGAGGCCCCAGCAAAGGGAGCCCAGAGGTAAATTAAACAAGGGTTTTAGCCACAAGGCCTCCTCCAAGATGGGGGGGCCTCTCTGGAGGCTAGCACCTCTCAGAAAAGCCAGGAAAGGGAGTCAGCCTTTTTTCACTCACCCACATGGTAGTCCTAAAGGAAAATCAAAGAGCAGTCCGAGGTCCCAAACCGGAGCTCCTTCAAGGTTAAGTTGAAGGCAAACACTCTGGTCACAGGAAGTTCTTGCCATTTTAATGACCATTCCTTTCATCACTTCCTGTGCCTTCCTTCCACTTTATATAGACCAATTACAGCTAAAGCTTTGCTTAGGACTGCCCAGGGGGCAACCAGTCAATTCTGATTCGTCACCCACTATCACACACATGAGTTCACAGACCTCCCCATACTTAAGGATAAGTGGGGTGAATACGCTTAGATTAAATCTAAAAGTGGGCGAGGGGAGAGTTAATCCCATCTTCACAATCCCCCCCTGGGATCCTTTGGGAGACTTGTCTCCCCAGTGGATCATTTGACATAATCATCTTGTACCCTTTAAAATCTTCTAGCTACAAATGCATACAATATTGCACCTTCTGAGGGGAATTATAATAGATAGAGATAAGTGGGAAATAGAAGCGAGAGAGCAAAACCAATGTTTGCTTGGTGCATTGACAAAAAGCCAATTAGGGGGCCGTCCCCTTTGGCATAAGAGTTTATATTCAAAATAAATTTCAGTTCAATCAGTTGCACCCCAAAGTCCATTCTGGATCTTCCGATGCAGTGTAGGTTTCTGCAGGCATCTTTCTCCAAACAGTTCATTTTCTGGATTCAAGGTGTTAGCAAGCTTCTTTCCCTGAAGTTTTTCTCAAAAAATTTTAAATCTCAGATTTTTATGAAAATTATGCAATTGATCATTCCAATCTCCCTGGATGCTGATGATCCTCATTTTACAGTTGAGGAAACTGAGGCAGGCAGCAATTAAGAGGCTTGCCAGGGATTTGACCTCTGGCCTTCCTGACTCTGGGCCTAGGGCCTATATCGCCCACCAGGTGACCTTTTTCTTCCAGGGTCAGTTGGGGCAGGATGTGGGAGCTGCCATCCAGAGGCAAATCTGTCAGGGAGAGCTTCCTCTCTTAAGCCTCCATGGAGGACCTTCCTGCAAGCCTGGGACCATCCTCTGAACCTCCTGGGGCCAGCGGGGAGCCCAGGGGCTAGTGAGGGGCTGGGAGGTGGGAAAATGGGGGCCCCCTGTCCTCTGCTCCTACATGTGTGATGCCCCCTCCCAGAACTGTCAGCCAGAAGCCCCTCTGGGGGTGCGTGTGTGTGTGTGCTGGGGCTTGTGCCCAGGCCAGGACATGGCAGACTTAGAGTGCCACCCCAGAGGTCTTGGGGGCCCTGTGCCCTGTCTCTGCCTCTCAGCCTCTGTTTCTCTCTCTCACCTTCCCGTCTCTCCCAGAACCTCCTCAAGCCACGGGCTCTGGCTCTTCTGGCCTCGGTTCCAGGGACCCCGGCAGCCTGAGGGCTGGCCGCCCGCCTCGCCCCCAACGTTCTCGTGTCTGGGCTTGCCCTCCTATGTGTGCGTTCGGGTCCTGCACAGCCCTCGAGGCTGAGGACAAGGGGCCTCCCTCGGGGGTCCTGCCCCCCACCCGGGCCCCCCACTGCCATTCGGAAGGAGGGGACGGTTCTTGGGCCAGAGGAGGCCCCCCTGTCCTTTGGCTTTGGGCGCTCAGCCTGGCCGTCCCAAAGCAGGGCCTCTGGGGCTGGGCCATGACACATCTGCGCTGCCCTGTGGATGGCTGCGGGGGCTCAGAGGGCTCCGGGGCTCGTGCCAACAGCCTGATGCCATCTTCCAGCAGCAGCAGCGGCACCCAAAGGCGCTCCCCATCCCCTGGGGATTGACGGGTGTCTCCCGGGATGAGGTAGGCCCTGTAAGGGAGCGTGTGACGCCCTGTTTCAGCCTCCCTGGAGGGGTGGCTGCACTCAGGGGGTTCCTGGGGGGGCATTTTGCCCCCACAGAAAGAAAGGGAGGGAGGCCTGGGCCAGCAGCATGTGGGCCAGAATGAGGCAGCGGGTGAGGGTCGAGCAGGGTGTCCACCCACCCCGGGGGAGATGGCTGCCTACGAAGGGCTCCGAGAGCAGGTGGCCCCGGGCTGGGCTGAAGTCTCCCCTTCCTCCTCCTCCCGCTCTGTCCAGCCTGGGTTCGAGTCAGGCTGCGAAGGGGGCTCTGAGGCCGGGGGCTTTGGATCATGCTCAGACGTCTCTGCGCCTCCTGGCAGGGCCAGCCGTTCTGGGGGACGAGAGGAGCCTCCCCCTCCGGGGCGCGGGCACCTGCCCGTGGGGGCCCTCCGGGAGGAGGCCAGCCTGGGTCTCCTGCCCGAGCTCCAAGGCCTTCCTTGCCATGTTTGGAAGTTTCTCAGGAGCCCGAGGGGAGCGGCAGAGCGGCAGAGCGGCAGAGCGGCACATGCCCCTTATGTAAGAGCCCGCAGCGCCCCCTCCTCCTCCTCTGCCTCAAAGTCAAGCCCTTCTGTGTTCTGGGCTAATTTTAACAGGCCTTTGATTGGCAGGGGAGGCCGAGGGACACCGCGGAGCGCAGCCGCTCGCCTCTGACGGCTGCTGACCTACTTTGCAGCCTGCCCGGGGGGAGGAGGAGGAGGAGGAGGAGGAGGAGGAGGAGGAGGCCGCCTTCCCTCTACGTGCCCTGCTCCGTGGTCCCAATGCTGATCGCCATCCTTCAGACGGGGGCAAGCAGAGGGGGGAGGCCAGACCTGGCCCAGGGGGGATCCCATGCCAAGTGCCCAGGGGGCCCCCAGCCTCTTCTCCAGGAAGACTCCCTCCCCCCAAGGGAGAGGGGCTGGGAAGGGGACCGGCAGCCCTGCCTCCTCCTGGCCCAGGCCTCTGCCCAGCACTGGGTCCCCCGGGCTGCCAGGGTGAGCCCCCCCGCAGGGGCGCTCGAGCCCACATGCCCCCCCCTCCAAGATGCCTCTCAGGAGACCTGCGTGGTAACCAGGGGAACAGCTGTGGGAGAAGCTGCTCGGCGGGAAGGAGGCTGGAGGTTAGGAGGCAGCGAGGTAGTGGCCGGCTTGGGAGAGAGGGGAAACTGAGGCCAGATCATGGAGAGCCTCTGGGCTGCCCCACAGACAATGGGGAGTGGGTGTGGGTTGGGGGGAGGCAGGGGCCGACAACCAGGAGGATGCGGTGAAGCGAGGCTGGGAGGAAGCCAAAGATCCCAAAGCCTGGAAGTGAGGCCAGGAAGGAGGCTGCCTTGGCAAAGGTGAGGAGGTGGGAGATTCAGCACTGACCAGGAGAGATGGTGAACGAGTTGGGCATGTGGGGAGGGAGGGGAGGAAAGGGAGCCAAGAAAGGAAGGACAAATTCCAGCCGGGCAGTGCAGTGGTTAGATCCCTGAGCCCGGAGACACGAAGACCAGAGCCTCCACACTGGAGGCCAGGTGAGTCTCTTACCCCGTTAAGCCTCTGCTCATCATCCGTAATCATTTTAGCCGGCATTTAGAGAGCGCCAAGGTTTGCATGGCGCGCCACCACCCTGGCCTCATTTGCTTCTGCCAACAACTCTAGGAGGCAGGGGCAGAAACTGAGGCAAACAGAAGCAAAGTGACTCGTCCAGGGTCACACAGCTGATAAATGTCTGGGACAAGACTTGAACTCGGGTCTTCCTGGTTCCAGGTTCAGAACCTCATCCGCTTCACCTCCAGTGTGCCTGAAGTGAGGGCCTTCTGGCTTCGGGCTTTGATCCTGTGACCCAGCGAGGGCTCCGAGGCCAAACAGAAGTTCTCATTTGATCCTAAAAGCAGAGGAGAGCACCGAGAGCGTGCCAGGAGGGGGCCGAGAGCCGGGGCTGGGCATCTGGGTGGCTGGCTAGAAGAATGGTGGCATCCTGGGCAGCAACAGGGACGGGGAAGGAGCCTGCCTGACAAGCTGGGCCTGGAGGGCCCACAGGGGCCGCGTGGCTGTCCACCTGCGTTAAGACGATGCACAGCTCCCTCGGAGTCTCTTTCTCCACTCTTAGCTGCTCGGCTCCCCTTCAAGCCGCCGACATCCCGGGCAGCCTGGCTGGGCTGAAGTTCCAGCTCCAGCCTCCGTGCCTTTGCCCAGCCCAGCCTCCCACTGTTAACACCGTCCCCCTCTTCGCAATGGCCTCAGGGCCGCCGGGGGCCTGGGGAGGGAGACTTGAAGGGAAAGGCTCCTCTGGCTTGGAAGGATCCTTGATTTCCCTTTGGGGGGACCCCGTGGCAGGGTGGAGCCTTCGGGGCCTGTTGGGGCCCCCTGGAGCCGGCCCTTGACGTTGGACGCTATGGGCAGGGAGGCAGGCAAGAGGCAAAGGAGCCAGAGAGGGAAGAACATGGCGCATGTTGGGGCCGGTGCTGAGGAAGGGAGTGCCCCGCCCCCTCTTCCGCCCCCACCCAGAGGGGACTCTGTTAGCCACCGAGCCCTCCCCAGGAGGCTCTGGGCTCCCGCAGCCACAGTTCAATCCATGTAGGACTTCCTGGAGGAGGCGCTGCCCTCTCCGGAGGGATTCCTGGAGCTCTTATTGGGAAGCTGCCGAAGAGGAGAGGGACAGCCGTGAGGTGCGCCCCCCCCCCGGGGGCGCATGAAGAGCCTCTGCTCAGGTGTGAGGGTGGATGGAGTCTGGTGGGAAGAGGCAGGTGCTCCACAAGGGTCTTCCTCGTCTGGGAGATCACTGGCTGCCGAGGGGGCGCTATCAGGTGGGAGGACTGTCTGGGTCCCTGCGGGATGAGTGGGCCCTCTGGCAGCCCTGACAATCTAGGCACTCAATGGCCAGCTCTTCTTTTGGGCCCGATGGCAGTGGGGGGGCCTGAGCCTTGCAGGAACCCCGAAAGCCAAGGCTTGAATCACCCCGATTTTAAAGTTGAGAGACCCTGAGGCAGGCCAGGGGCCTGCTAGAGTCTGAGGCAAGATTAGAACTCAGGGCTTCCTGACTCCAACTGTGTGTCCAGCCCCACACCCAGCTCCCCCTTTTGTGAAGAGACTTCAATTCTCAGGAGACACCTTGGATGGAGGCAGGAGCTAACAAGGAGGGAATTGTGGGAAGTTCAGTTGCATTGTGGGAGGATCCTCCACCACTGGGCAGCCAACTCTGCTCTGTGGCCCAAGCTGTGGCCAGCGTGCCTGCCACCGTGGAGGGGGGTGCTATCTCCTGAACATGCCCCGGGGCTCCTGGAACGTGGGGGCCCCAGTAGCTGTTCCAGCCCAGGCCGTGCCCTTTAATTAGCCCATCATCCCCAGGTTAGGCCAGGCTCCTGGGCTTCTCCCCTGCCCAGGGGTCATGGAGGGCCCTTTGCCAGGGAGGCTGGAGCAGGCCTCCCTCAGGGCACTCCAAATCCCCTTTGGCTGCTCAGCTGTGCCATGGGGCAGGAAGGTGGCTGGAGCCCCGGTCTGGGGGCAGCGGCTCCCCCACATCAGAGGGGGCGGCTCCAAGAGGCCATCATCCTCCATTAGCTCTCAAAAGTCCCAAATGCCTTCCAGAATGCAGGTCCACCCTCACGGCCAGTCTGGGAGGTCAGGACGGCCCACTGGCCTCAGCTCCCCACCAAGGACAGGAAGCCTCGGAGGGAAAACCACTCGCTCAGTGCACCCAGCTAGTAAGGGGCTGGGAGCGACTCCGACCACACCTGACTTCTGACCCAGGGGCTTCCCAGGCTCCCTGTGACTCCTGCACAGCTTAGCACATGACTTCCCTCCGCCTTGTCCAGGCTCGCCAGAGGAGGAACAGCTGACCCCCAGCGCCCCGTGTCTGGCGGCTGACCCTGGCCGGCAACATCAAGTCAATTCCCCCATTCAGACCCACTCGGCCCGAGCCAGCTGCTCGGCACGGTCCCCCCTCCCACCTTGCCTGTCCCGGGGGTTGAGGGCTTTTGTTGGTGGTGCTCCGAGGTGCCCTGGAGCCAAGAGGGTCACTTCTACTCTTGGGGGTCTGCCCAAGACCACGTGATGGGCCACTTGGCTCTGTTGGGCCCTTTGTCAAGGAGACGGCGGGCGCCTGGAGGAGGCCTTCACCAGAGCCAGGTTCCATTTTTGGAATGGGAGTCTGGGGTACTATGAGGGGCTCATTGGGTGCCCTTGCTCAGATGGGAGGCAGCGGGATGGTGCAGGAGAGCCAGGCCTGGGCAGCCTGAGGCCTCAGCAGGGAGCCGCTTATGGAAGGTGATTTGGCACTGGCGCCCTTTTCCCATTGTTTGTATTTCTGACCATCAGCACTAGATATCGGCCTAGGCCAGCAGCCCCCAAGCTTTCGGCCCGCCGCCCCCTTTCCAGAAAACTATCCCGTAGCGCCCCTGGAAATCCACTTTTAAAAAATTCAATAGCAGTTAATGGGAAAGATCCGCGAATGAACGCTTCTACCTTTTTCATAAAATGGAGTAAAGAAAGGTGCAAAGTAGAAACATTCGGCTTCGGAATTATGAAATTGAACTCAGAAGTGCGCCTGTGGCCATCACCGCCTCCTCGATCGCTGCAGCCCCCCCGGGGGCGGGGGGCGCCCACTTTGGGAATCACTGCTCTGCAGGGCCCACTGGTTGTACTGAGTTAAGCTCTTGGGAGTTTGGTTGGTTTTTTTTTAAACCTTTAACTTCTGGGTATTGGCTCCAAGGCAGAAGAGTGGTCAGGGTGGCCAATGGGGGTCAAGTGACTTGCCCAGAGTCACACAGCTGGGAAGTGTCTGAGGCCGGATTTGAACCCAGGACCTCCCATCTCTGGTGGGTGGGGAGGATTCACCAGCCACCCCCTGACTTGGAGAAACCACGTCAGGCCGTTCCCCGCCAGGCCTCATCGGTGCGGATCCCGGTTACCTCCCAGCCAAGCCTCCCCTCAAAGGGCAGGCCAGGAGGGCCGCCGGCTCTGAAGGGACGTAGTGGGAAGGGTTTTGGGGCCGGGGATGCCCCGCTTTGGTCTACAAGAACTGAACTGGGTACGTGAGGCCCCAGCGGGGAAGAGCCCTCGGATCCCTCCCCTGAGGCGGGACACGGCTCCTGGTCCTGGTTCTCGAGTCACTCCAGAACCCCCGTGGTTCTAGGCAGCAGCCGGCAGCTCGGATGGCCCGGTCTTGACTCCGCGGGGCGCGGCTCGGGAGGGCACCCATGGCGCCTTCCCTTCCTGTGCCCGCGGGCACACTGACGTCAGCAGTGAGGCCAGGAACGCTCGGGGCCAGGACGCCGCCGTCAGCGATGACGCTCGGACCTAAGGCTTCGGCCGGCTCCCCTGGCAGCTCAAAGGGAGGCCCGCCGTGGCTCTCGGCTCTCCCTGGCTCCGTGTGACTCATCCCGCTTCCGGCTCGCGGAGCATCCTGCAGCCTGGACCCCCCCCATCCCCCTCCCAGGGGACCTTCCTGCGGCCCTTCCTGCCCTCCCGGGCTGTCCCTCCTCTGCCTCAGCCCCTGGGAGGGGGGCTCGCGCTCAGCACAGTCTGGATTTTCCCCTTGGAGCGGAACGTGGGAAGGCTTTGGGGTCTGCTCAGGCCACGCTTTCCTTCGTTTTGCTTTGTTTAATGTAAAATGCGCTCCCGCAGGAGGGAAAGCTGGGCAAGACCCCGGCCCTCGCCCGAGCCGATGCCAGGCTCCCCCCCGGCCTCGGCGATGGCAGGGCCCCAACTTCCTGCGCCTTCCGGTGGCCACGACTGGGGGGGCACCCAGATCCCAACGGATTCAAAGACAGCCCCAGAGGCTGCGGTTTCAGCCCGAAGGGTCCCGGGGCCTTGTGGGGGCCTCCCTGCTTCCCCATGGGCCGGGCACCCAGCAGGCTCCCCCTCTCTGGACCTCGGGGTCCCCATCGGCCCTGTGACCGGGGGCCTTGGGATGGCAGAGAGAAGGGCCTTGAGGCAGTCATTGGGGGGTCCCTCTTTCCCCCCAGCTCCCCAAAGCTTGTCAGCGCCAGCCCCCAGCCTCTGTTTCCCCAGGAGGTGCTGTTGTGCTTCCATTGGGGAATCCCCGTCTCCCTTCTGTCTTTTCGGGGCTCCCACCTTCTCTAGATGTCCCTGGAGGAGAGGAGAGTGATGCCCCTGGTGGCCCCGGTGCCTCTCGAAGGGACAGTGGAGGGACCCCTGCCTAGGGGCGCAAGGGGGCAGGGGCACCTTCTGGGGCTGCCAAGCTAAGGGAGCCTCCCTTTAGGGGCTCCTGGAGCGCAGTCGGACCTAGGGGAGAGCAGAGCAGGTACCTGATGAGTGGGGGGCGAGGCCTGAGCCAGCTTCCCCAGCGGGGGTCAGAGCCCCCCACAGTCCTGAGTTCTGAGTTCAAATCCTTCCTCAGGCACACCCTAGCTGGGGCAATTGCTGCTCCTGTTTGCCTCAGTTTCCTCAGCAGAAACAAGGAGGTTGTAGGAGCAGCTGCCTCTCCGGGCTGCTGGCCAGCTGGGAGGGGCCAACAAGAAGGTCTTTGGAAAGCGCTTTGGAGTCCTGAAAGCTCTGGGTGACTTCAGGGTCTTCGCCGCCCCAAGGGGCCTCTGTCTCTCCTGCGCCGTGGAGGGGGGCTGTGCTTGGGGGCCCCAGAGCCGATTCTCCTTCCCTTTGGATGCAGCCCAAGCCAGGGCTGGGGGAGGAGGGGGCAGCGCTTGTGAAAGGGGCACCTGGGCACCCACAGGAGTCTCTGGCCCAGTGACAGCGGGCATCTCTCTGGCTGGAAGAGCTGGGAGAGCTGCGTGCCCATCAGGGGCCTGGTGGAGGCCGGAGGGCAGACGGGCCTTCAGGGGGGCCCCAAGGAGTTCAGGAGGGGGAGAGCAATGGGCACTCTCAGAGGGCCTCTCAGAGGGCAGGAGGAGACAGGCTGGGCACAGGAGGCCCTGGCACTGCTCAGGCCCGTCCCCAGGGAGGGCACCCATGGCACGGGAACAGGGACTTGGTGGAGCCGCTGCTGCCAGAGGGAACCCACCACATCTGGGCTGTGGGGCCTCCCCAAGGTGCCTCCTGGCCCAGCTCTGGGAGGAGAAGGGATCCTTGGCTCGGGCTTGGGCAGAGTGCCCTCTGCTGGGCACACGTCTAACCTGCACCCTGCTGCCAGCTGGGCTGCAAACCTGGGGAGGCCTCCAGGCAGCCTTCAAGGCCCTGCGGAGCCCGGCTCCGGCCTGCCGACCAAGAGAGCGTCCTGTGAGGCCACGGCTTGGAGCCGGACAGAGAGAGAGAGAGAGAGACCCACACGGGGAATTCCAGACGGACAGACGGAGACCCAGAGGAGTGTGAGCACCACTGGGTGCCCGCAGGAAGGAGCAGAGCTGTGGAAACGGGGCCTCGGCCTTGGTCCGTGGTCTGGTACTCTGGGGCTCGGGGCAGGGCTCGGGGCAGGGCTCGGGGCAGGGCTCGGGGCAGGGCTCGGGGCAGGGCTCGGGGCAGGGCACGGGGTGGCCGGCACTCTTCCACTCTGTGTTGGGGTCTCTTCAGCCTGCCGGGCTCTGGACGGGACTCCTCCGCTGCCATGACGACCACCGGGGCAGGGCAGGGTGGCGGCAGCAGACACGGGCCATGGAGGGCGCAGATCTGCGGCGATGAGCCTGATCCTGGCCGTCCTGCCCCGCGGGGGACGGGCGCGGCCTCTCCAGGAGGCCCCCCTCCGCCGGACTTCTCGTAGGCCCTGCGGTCCTCCTTGCCTCGGGGTCAGGGTCCGGCCGGCCACACTCGGCCCTCGTCCGGGAGGTGGGGAAGGCCAGGGTTAGAGGCCGCTCTTCCTTCATTCAATGCTTCTACTCTGGGCTACTTGTGTCTGCCTGACTAGGACGTGGGGAAGCACCTCGGTGGGGGCCCTCACAGGACTGTGGAAGCCGGGCGGCTCTTCCAGAGGCCCCGCAGGAGAGAGGACGTCCCGGAGACCCGAGAATCCCGCCGAAAATCGGAGGGAATCACTCTGAATTTGTGGCGCCACCCAAGCGGGGACCACCGCAAAGCAGGAGGCGATGAGAGCCCGGCCTGGTTTCTGCCCGAGCCTCGCACCAGGTGCGGAGCTTCCCGGATCCTCTAACAGCTCAGAGGTGCCGGGGCCGCCCCGATGCTGTCTGGTTTCCTCACCCTCAGGACGAGCAAATGTGGCGGTTTCTTTGCCTAGAGCGGATCTGCCATGGAAGCATCTCTTCCCCTTGGATGAACCCGCCTGGCTCCTGGGGTCCACGTGGCGCCGCTTCTCAGAGGGTTTTATCACTTGGAAGCCCCAGGGCAGCTGGGCCACCCTGCGCCGAGGCCCAGCCCGTGTCCCCAACCCCCCCCCCCATTTCTTCTGGCTTTGGCTGCAGCAGACAAGAAGCTGGGGCTGAGCTTGTTTCTCTGCCCACCACTCCGTGCCCTGAGGTAGCCTCGGGGCCTTTCCCCACGAGCCTCCTGAGCTCAGAGCCCCCCCCCCC
>NC_058131.1:695408422-695419764 GCF_016433145.1 Gracilinanus agilis
TCCTTCCTTCCTCCCTCCCTCCTTCCCTCCCTTCCTCCCTCCCTCCTTCCCTCCCTTCCTCCCTCCCTCCTTCCCTCCCTCCTTCCCTCCCTCCCTCCCTCCCTTCCTTTCTTCCTTTCTCCCCCTCTCTTTCCTGTGTGCAAGGTCTAACAGGGCCGCCCTGACGCCTTGGATCGGTGGGTTTACTTGGCCAGAAGCCACGTCTTCTCATTCCTCCATCACTGCCTCCCTGTGGATGGTCTTTTGGCAGGCCCGTGGCGAAGGCTGATTTGTTCAGGCTGAGGTTCAGGTTGCGGTCGGGCGAGGCAGGTCCCGACTTTCCTTCTAATGCAGCTGGCAATTCACATATCAACAAGGATTCGGCCACTGTGGCCAACCACTGGGGAAAAAGGAAAACCGTCCTTGGGCTCCTGCCCTCAAGGAGCTTCAAATCCAGTGTAGGAGGCGGGGCCTAGCCATCCCTCCCTCACTAAACATGGTGCAGATACTTGGCAGAGACCAGCAGCTCAGGTGACCCACAGAGGCTTCTGGGAGGAGGCGTTCCCTGAGCTGTATCCTAAAGGAAATCAGGGATTCTGTGGCCAAATGATTTCAGTCGGAGGGACTCCCCTGGGCTCTGGGCGTGCAGACGAATGTTCTCCTTCGGGTCAGAGTGGCTTGGGGGTGCCTGTCTTCCATCAGCCCCGGCAGGCAATGTTCTCGAGAGGCAGAGGAAGGCGGGCTCTGATTTCGGGTGGAGCCTGGCATGGACCCATAGAACTTTTTTTAAGGGGACCACTGCATTTAGGGTCACGAGTTCGAAGCTAAAAGACTACCTTGGCTGTGGGCAGTCGGGGTAGAGAACGTCTGACAGGAAACTCGGAGGGGAGGGTTTGTGGAGTCGGGAAGCCCAGTGACTAGGGGCATTCCGGGAAGTGGGATCGTCTGCCAGGGAGGAGGAACAGCGAAGCGGGAGCTTCCATCTCAAGCGCCCAGGACTTCCCTCCCAAGGGGCCGCTCGCCTCTTGGCTGGGCCCAGGGCAGGCGCTGGTGAGTCCTCTTCCCTGGTGGTGGCCCTTATAAGCGGACCAGGATGAACTGAAGGAGTTCATGAAGGACCTACAACTAGGAGGGAACGTCCAGCGTGTGGAAGTTCTGGTCCTCACAGAACGTTTCTGGCTCTGACAGCCAACGTGGACCATGACACCTGGGTTAAAGCCACCGGCAACCCGTGGGGCAGCTGGACGTGGCTGGCCCCAATCCTGGCCAGGCAGCTGCTTTGGATGGGACCTGGAACAAGCCCCTCCTCCATTCAGGGCCTCAGTTTACTCTTCTGTAAGACGGGCCCCTTCTGTCTCTGCATCGACGCTGCCACAGCCCATGAGCCACTTCCCGAGGCGGGAACCGGCCATGCCGCCTTTTTCCTTCTGCTTTTGCTTGCTGGTTTGTCGAGAAGATAGTGCTGGCTATGGGGGCCAGGGGCGTCCTCAGAGCCTATCTGAAGCAGCAGCACGGGATGAGAGGCTGCGTCCAGGTGGCCAGAGGTCGTCTTGCAGTGAGTCAGCGGTGACGTGACCGCGGAGAGAGCGAGGCGCTCAGTCCTGCTGCCCGAGGCCCTGCCCCGGCCTCAGCTCTGGGCACCATATTTCACGAGGATGGCCAACAGCACTCTGGCCCTTTTCAGTCTGAAAACTAGGCAAGAAAGGGTAGGGCTTCTCAGTGGTGTCAGGGACAGAGTATCCTGCTTAGTCAGAAAGGCCCGAGTTCTAATCCAGCCTCAGACCCTTCAGGCAAGTCAATTAATCTCTGCCTCAGTTTCCTCAACTCTGTAACAAGGATCCTGGACCAAAGGAGACCATATTTGTCCAGCATTTAGCCCAGCATCTGGCCCACAGGAGGTGCTCATTCCCTTCCCTTCCCCACATAGCTCCCACAGTCAGTCCAAGTGAAGCAGAGGGACGCTGCCCAGTCCGGCCACACTCGGGGTCGTCTACAAACAGCTGAGCCAGGCAGGTGCAGCTTCACCTGCAAGCTTGGGGTGAGGGGCACTTTCCGCCAACTTCCTGAGAAGATGCTCGGGCGAGGAGCGGGACCAGAGGCTGCCCCCTCCGGCTCTGGCAGGTGCTTGCTGGCAGGTGCCAGGGATGTGCCCGCTCCCCTGGGGCTCCTTTCTGGGCCGGGGGCCCAGGCACCCCTTCGGGACCTCAGCTCCGCTCATGACAGCGCGGAGGTCCTGCTGGGGCGCTGGTCTGGCCCCAACCACTGCCCTGCTCCAGCCACCCAGGAGGCCAAGAGTCTCACGCCCAGCTGGGCTTGGCTTCCACCTCCATCGCCCCGTGGCTCTCCCGCGGTCAGAGCCCAGGGTCCTCTGGGCAGTTTGTCCTCCAGGAAAGTCGGAGGTGGCCCTGGAGCCTGCACAGAGAGCTGGGGAGGGGCCTCCAGCAGCAGCGGGCAGCCCAGCCTTCGGGAAGGGTGCCAGGATGGGGCCGCTCACGTGCGGGGAGCTCTCGTAAAACACTTACGGTTGTGGGAAGGCTGGAGGGTGACTCAGGGATTCCTGCCTTCTCTGCTGCCTTTTTTGGCAATAGTGAGGCCCGGGAGCCCTGGGTAGCCCCCCAGCCATCACCTCCTGCGAGGACACCCTCCCCTCTCTCAGAGCGGACCTCCCTGGGTGCCCTGGCTCCGGGCTGGGAGCTTTTCCCCAGGATCTCTCTTACATCCACGGGCCCGGGATGTGGTGCTCCACCAGCCTGAAGGTTGAAGAAAAGTTTGCAATCAAAGTTTCATGCACTTGTCCACGTTGTGCCATGGCCAGTTCTCGGGTGCCCATAGGACGACCTGGGGTGTCTCCGAAGCTTTCTGGATCCGGCTTCCTGAGGCAGGTCTATGCGTGACCCCCACCCTCTGTTCCTAAGGCCTCGTCCGGCTGTGTGCCCAGCCTCTGCCACAGGGGGATCGCAAGTGCTGGCTGACCATGTGGTCCTGCCGAGGGACGGCCCTCAGGGAACCCCTGTGGCCTGGCCTAGGGGGAGAAGGTGAAGGACGAGAAATGGGCCAAGCCCCCTCCTCCTTCCCTTGGGCCCTGTGGCCCAGCCCTGGCCATTCTCGTCCTTGTCTCGGGACCCGGATCTTGCACTCGGGAGCCACTGCTCCCTGGCACCCCGGCAGGAGCTGGGCATTAGGGAGAAGGCCTGGAGGATCTTTGTGGCTCTTCTTGGGAGGGTTGCCTTTGGTGGCATCCATGGATTCAGTGCTTGCGCCACTTGGAGCATTCCCATTTTATTTTACTTTTTCAACCCTTCCTCTCCGTCTTCGAATCAGTACTATGTATATCAGTTCCATGGCAGAAAAGTGGTAGGAGCGCTGGAAGGGGAAAAGGGGTTTTTATTGAAGATTAAAAGGTTGGTCGCCAAGGGATTGAACAATTAGCAATCCCCGATTAAGAATAACCTCAAGTTAAAATGACTTTTATGGAAGTTTATTTACAGAATATAGGAGAGAGTGGAAGTAGAGAGATGAGAAGAGGGTAGAGTAAGAGATCGTATTCAGGTCTGGGCTTTACTCTGGCAGGGCTCCAGAGTGAATTAACAAGGGTTTTAGCCACAAGGGCTTCTCGCCATCAAGGGAGCCTCCAAGAGGCTAGTACCTCCTGGGAGGTTAAAGGAGTCAGCCTTCTTCACTCACCACGTGTAGTTCTAAGAGAGATTTAAGAGCAGTCTCACCAAGGTCTCAGGGTCCCAGGTCCAGAGCTCCTCCACGGCCAAGCAAGAACCAGAAAAGATCTCTGACTCACTCAACTCTCTCTTTTTAAAGGGGCTTCTTTTGCATCACTTCCTGTGCCTTCCTCTTAGTTTACATGTCCAGTCACAACAGATGCTTTTCTTAGGACTGCCCAGGAGGCAGTCAGTAAATTCTGATTTGTCACTCATTCTAACTCACAGATCTCCCAACTTGTGAGTTAAGTGGAGATGTTTTCAGCTTTGGTGATTAAATCTAAAGATGGGCAGGGTAGATTTAATCTCATTATCACAGGGCTAGGCAATGGCAGTGAAGTGACTTGCCCAGGGTTACCCAGCTAGGAAGAGTCTGAGGCCACACTGGAACCCAGAAGCTCCCATCTCTGAGCCTGCTTACATCCAATAAACCCCGTAGGCACCCCCAGGGTATCCATGTGTATTTTAGTATTGGTTTGCTTCTTTGTGGATGGTGCCTTGAAGCCTAATCTCAGACATTATCTAAGGAGGAGGAGGCTTCTCTTCTTCTGGAAGGGGATGAGCTCTCTGTCCTCGGCCTCTCTAGGAATGATGGGACAAGATTCCCTGCCGTGGCCTGGGATTCCGTCTGTGCAAGGGCAGGGGGGCTACCCTCCTCAGGGAGGTCTCGCCCTTGCTGGTCAGTGGGTCCTCCACTGCTGGGGCTCCCTAGAGGGAGGCCACCCCCAGATGCACCCCCAGAAATCTGGGCATTAATCCTGAAAGAGAAGGATGCTGGCACAGGCCTGAGCCCGGGCCAAGTGACCCAGGTTGGACAGTGTTATGGTCTGTCAACAAGCAAAGAAAGGATTTGTTAAAGTGGATTAATGGGCGCATCTCTGGCCACAGGGGGCAGCCAGGCCCGGCCACAGGGCTCCTGAGGCCTTGACTATTCACGCCCACATCAGGGTCGGGGGTGAACCATTCCCCTGAGGCAGACACGCTTGACCTGGGGCCAAAAGGAGGGAGTAGCAGCCCCTGCAGCACTGGGCCTCACCGGGCACCCTTCAAGGCAGTGCTCAGGCATTGGGTCCCAGCCTTGGCCACCCATGCAGGACTGCTCAGGCCCAGTGACAAGTTGCAGCTCTTCTCCAGAGAACGCCAGGCCTGGGGAGGCAGCAAGTGTTGGCAGAAAGGACACGCTGACTTGGCAAGCAAGGACCAAAGTGGCCTTGGCCAAGCCTTTAGCCTCCCTGGATCGGTTTCCCCAGGCCCAGAATGGTGAGGTGGGAGGACAAGGACCTGGGAGAAGCTCTGCAGCAGATGCTCCACACATGGGGCAGTTCTTGCTTCCTGGAGGTGGCCGGCCCCTCCTGTCCAGGAGCTCGGTGGGGCTCAGGCAGAGGGGCCTCAGGGCCTGGCTCAGAGGGCACTGGGGCTGCCACTGCTGTTCCAGGGGGTCAGTGGGGCACAGAAAGAGGCCTGGCTGTGTGTGTGAGACGCAGAGCCATTCCCCAACAGCTAAATGGCCAAAGGACAGAAGAGAGAAAAACAAAGCGTGGCCAGCCGGGCGAGCAAATGCTGCAAAGCAAAGGAAAATAAAGCAGCCTCTGGAGGGAAAGCGGAGGCTGGGAATGGGGCCTTCCGCGTCCAGAGTGACCCACGGGGTGACGTGGCCAGACCTGTCACTGGGGAATATTCGGGGGACAGAGAGGAGAGACGGAGCAAGGGGGCCGCTCAGGAGAGGAGCACAACAGAACCCGGCAGAGGTGAGGGTGACCCGAATCAGGATTCCTCGTGGGGGAAGAGGAGAGGAGGCTGGAAACCGGCCGGTCCTGAAGAGACGCTGGGGGGGACCTCTTTGGTCTCACGTCCAAGGCAGACCTGAAGGGGTTCCCCAGGAGGACAGACCTGATGGGGGGGCCCAGTTCTGCTCGAAGCCTTCTGAGGAAGGGGGGCCCGGCCCCTCCCAAGGCCACCCCCCCCCTTTAGACATTCTCCACCTGGGGAAGAGTCTGCTGCCCAAGTCCACCTCTCGGCCCCTCGGTCCCTCTTCCTCCTCACGGTGCTCCTGGCTCTGCCCCGTGAGACCAGACACACAGAGGCGCACCCGTCCCCTGCCATTACTTGACCACGGCCATCCTGCGCCCCCTTGCAGTCTCCTCTCCAGGCCAAACAAGGCCAGGCCTTCCACCCGCGCCTCCCACGGCCTGAATCCAAAGGCCTCCGCCATCCGCATCTCCCACCTTGGCCAGCGTCCGGTTTGCCAGGAGCGTCTTCGACCAGGGAGCCTGGGACTGAACGGAAACTTCCAGATGGGTCTGTCCAGGGCAGAGGACGGCGGGACCCCGCCTGTCCCTCCTCGGTCTCTCGGAATGTGCCCCAGAACCACTGTGGCCTTTGAAAGGTCGTGGACGAGAAATGTGGCCCGCGTGGTAGCCGAGCTGGTCCTGGCTGCCCTGGCCTGGGGCCTGCTTCGGAGAAGGCCTGAGGGGAGCACAGGGAGGCAGAGCCCCAAAGGCTCCTCCTCCCCTGGCGTCCTTCAGGGCTCGCCTCCCCGGATTTCCCCAGAGCCCAGCGGCTCTCTCCCCTGCCCCACGCTACCTGGCTTCTCCCAGGGGAAGGGGGTCGGCCCTTGGATCTGCCCAAGGTGAGCTGGACGCCCCGGGCTAGGCTGGTTCTTCCCGGGGGACCCGCTCCCCTGGGTGCGCCCTGGCTCGACTCGCTTCCCTGCTCTAGCCCTCAGGGTCTCGGAGAGGAGACCAGAAGGGCTGTGCCAGCTGCTGAGAGCGCTGCCCAGACACGACTCCCGGGACGCCCAGCTCCTGCCCCGGGGGGCTCCTCTGCAGCCACGCAGGGCCGGCCCAAGGCGTCTCTTAGGTCCTGCCCCTTTAAAACTCGAATGGTGCATTTCTTTTCAGTGACACAGTAAGCAAATACCAACTGAAAGGGATGGCACAAGTGGGAGGGAAGAGAGGGCTTTTTTTTAACCCCTTACCTTCTGTCTTCGAATCAACATTAAGTATCCATTCCAAGGCAGAAGCCCAGGAAGGCCCAGGCAATGGGGGTTGAGCGCTCAGGGCCACAAAGCTATGAAATGTCTGAGGCCGGATTTGAACCCAGGACCTCCCATCTCCGGTCCTGGCTCTCTACCCACTGAGCCACCCAAGTGCCCTACAGGCCCCTCCTTTATAGGTGAGAAGGCCTCTGCCAAGCATCAGACACATAGGAAAGAGTCGGGGCTTCCAGAAGGCTGGGGCCAGGCTCAGGAGACAAGGCAAGTCTGCAGGAGGAGTCTGGGGGAGACGAGGCGATGGGAGTCCGTGGCCAGAGCCCTGGCATCGCCCTGCGGGTCCCAGATACTCCCTCCTTTTCTGTGGGGCCCGTCCCTGCGTGCAGCGTGGGGGCAGCCCTCCTCTGCCGGGCAGCCTCTGAGCTCCTCTACTGGGAGCAGAAAGAGGCTGGCTGACCTTTCCCAGGCCCTGGCATCCGGTCGGTCTCCCTTAGCCCTGCCTTGGTAGCGAGCCCCTGACCTCCGGGCCCAGCCTCCTAGAGGAGAAAAGGATTGATTAGCTGGGCAGTGCCAGGCCCCGGGGAGGGCAGGGTTGGCAGGGTTTCAGGCCTGTGGCCCCTGAAGGACACCCAAGCCATCCATGGGGGCGGACAGCCCAGACTGGCCAGCACTTCGCCCACCATCGTTCCTGGGAGTTGTTGGGGCTGCGATGCCAGGGTGGGAGGAGGGGAGGAGAAGTCTCCGAGGGGCACCATCAAACTGGAGGACTCTTTGACCCTTCATCAATGTTGGGGGGCTGCTTGTCTGGCATGTCCCTTCTGAGGTGGGGAAGGGGGCGGATCGCAGGCCTGAGCTCGGATGCCTGAACTGTCCCCGGCGTGAGCAGGTGGGGCCCCCCGGGGGGCCTTGAAGGTGGCCCCGGGATCAGACCTGGGTGCGCTGCCCCCCGGGGGAGGGGGGGACGAGAGAGCAGGCGAGGGCTGGGGCCCACCAGGAAGGTTCCGAGCTGCCCCTCAGGCTTTGTGCACTCTGGGGCCAGGAGAGCGGAAACCCCCGCTGACTCTGGGGACGTCCACACCCACCCCCACCCCCTGAGTCACCTACAGACGTCTGTTTACACACACGCCCTGTAGATACATAGATCCACCCTGGATACACACGCACACACACACACACGTATCTCTGGAGATCCATATTCACCTTCGAGAGGGGGACGGACGGACGGCCAGACGGGCGGGCAGACAGAGGGACAGACAGATTACCCGGAGAGGAGGGACTCTTTTCTGCACATCCACAGCCTCAGCTCTGGCGCCTCCTAAAGACACTGAGAAATCAGCCCAGGCGCAGTGTGGGGTGAGCGGGGAGCAGAGGAGCCCGAAGGGAACTCGGCGTCTCTGCGGAGGCCCCGGATTCCCACGACTCCCTGCCGCTGCGTTTCTACATGAATAAGTAAATCCAGGGTGACTTGAGGAAAGGGTCTGCACGCCAGCCTCTGCGCTGTGGAAGGCTTGAAGCAAGCTCTGGGGGATCCGTGATGCCAGCAGCGGGCACGGGCCGCTACCTTTCCGTGCTCTTTTTTCCTGTGTCCTGAACAAGAACCAGTCGTAAAGGTTGATAGTATTCCCTTCGGCCACGTTAAGAAAAGGGGCCTGGAGGAATACCAGGGCTCACCGCCTTGGAAGAGAGGGCCAAGCATTCGTCCAGTTGTGGGGAATTGACTTAGCTGGGGGCTCTGAGCTAATCTAGCTTTAACACTAACTTCCCACCTTTACAAACTCTCTACACCGGCCAGCTAGAGCTGGGGCTGAGGTGATTTCTGTAAAAGGGCGCGGAGTGAGGAATGCGAGGGGATGGCCAAAGGAAAGGCCCTCCTAAACGGTCCCCTCCGTCTCCAGGGAGAAGAATTGCACATGAAGGCTGGGACCTTTTCAGCTCTTCCCCTTTCCGGAAAGGAAGGACATGGTAAAAGGAGTGACTAACTGTGACTGCAGTGAGGCCGTCCGTTGGCATCACGAGGGAGGGCTCGCCGAGGAAGAGGGAGCGGGGAGAGGAGGCTCTAAGGGAAGAGAGCAAAGTCGAGGCAGGATGGCCACGTTAATCCAACGTCGGCTTCCTAGGGCAGATCGTAAAGAGAGGATTAAAAGGAAAGTGAGCAAGCACAGAACAAATGATAGACTTTGGGGGGAGATGAGGAAAGGGCGGCATAGAACGGGAGCACACCGCTTCCAGTAGGATCGCCAGGCTTGCCTGTGTGCTTCCTCTTTTGAGGAAGGGAAGGGGACGAAGGCCTCCTCTTTCGCTACGGTTCTCCGTGTCCGAGTCCTTCCTTATCGTGTTCCTCTCTCTTACCTCTGTGCGTGGAGCTCCCGTGGTTAAGCCACGTGCCCCATGCAGAGTCGAGGACGGAACCCTCCGCTCGCTCTGCTCCCCGCCCCCCTGGGAGGGCCCCCGCGCCAGAGGACGACTCCGGGGAACAAAAGAAATCGGGGCAGCTCCATGCCATCTGGGGAGCTCCAGGGGCTGGGAAAGATGACTGACGTCACCATACTGACCGGACACGGGCAGGCCTGGGAAAGGAGTCCCAGCCGGAGGCCGGGGGTCAGGGAAGGGGCTGCTCCCTGCCTGGGCGCACCTTCCTGGGAAAGGCTCTGCCACAACGGGGCGACCACCTGAGACGAAGCAAGCGGAGGTCCATCCTGGACTCTGCAGAGGGCACGTGGCACGTGGCGGCTCTGAGCGGGGGCCTCGCCAGCCCTGGATTAAAGAGCGGCTTTTCTGACTACTTCATAGGTTCACATGTGCATGCGTGTGAGCACGCGTGTGCTTCTAGGCGTGTCTGTCTCATTCGAACGGAGTCCCTCGGGAGAAGGGCTGCTTGCGTTCTCCCTGGCACATGGAGGCTCCCTCCCGACTTGGAGATTCAGCGATTCCACGAGGAAGCTCTCCTGAAAAGACGTTCAGAAAGCGGGAGCCGGGGGGGGGGGGGGGCAGAACCAGCAGGATGAGGAGGTGAGAGCCCGCCGGGGGGCACCCAGAGCTTTCAGGCTTCCCAAAGGCTTCCTCAGCCGTGGGCCGGGTCGGGGGTGCTGGGAGGAGGCGCAGTTCCCATGGCAGCACGTTTCCTATTTGAAGTTCCAGTGATGGAGCCTTCAGAGGCCACAGAATATGCCCGGCTTTGGGGGGGGGCCAGGGCTGAGGCGGGAGGGAGGGGCGGAGCGGAGCCTCCCTGAGGGACAGAAGAGCCACTCAAGCCTGGGGAGAGGCGGAGGGCAGGCGGGCAGAGTCCCTCCACTCCGGGGGCTCCGGCCATCCTTCCCCGTCCCACGTGAGGAGAGGGACATCCGGTCCTCTGAAGCTGCGAGGCCGGCCCTGGCGTCGGGAGACTTGGAAAAGGCGCCCCTGAATCAGCGGAGGCGGCTCTCGTGCTGCCCGCGGCCTGGCGGAGGCGCCTGGCTCTGCTCTGCTTCAGGAAGGGAGGCTGCCTGGCGCGAGGGGGCTCGGGCGGAGGCCAGCCCAGGGACACCAGAGCCATCGGGACGGAGCCCACTGGACTTCCTGCTTAATGGAGGGACTCCACGGTGGGGACGTGTCTGCCCGTGTGTGCGTGCGCGCATGCTCTCCCAGTGCAGATGACGCCCCATCCACACCTGCCCAGCCTTGTCTACACCCTCCCAAACGCTCCCCATCCAGGACCGTCCCATCGAGTGAAGGCGCCCCTCAGACAGCCCAGCGCAGAGCCAGACTCCTCATCTCGCCGAACCCAGTGCGGAGCTCCTCTGGGCAGCGGGTGGTGCTGGGGAGGCGTCCGTCAGGCCTGGGCCGAGAACCCGAAGGGGCCGGGCGGCTGAGCCCTCCTCCTCCAGCCAGCGGCCCCCCCACCCCTGCCTTCCTCCCCAAGGACGGAGCATGGCCGTCCCTCCCCCTCCGGGCGAGCTGGGCACGCAGGGTGCGCCCACGTCGGGGCCTGGCCAGCTCTGTGCCGAGCAGGCCCGAGGTCGCCGCCTTCCCTCAAGTCTCGGCTCACAGAACCCTGCCGGGCCCCAGAGGAAGCCTTCTCAGTCCCCGGATGCTTCCTTAGGAGGCCGCCTCCAGGTTCGCCGTCCCCGGCTTGTGCCCCCTGGGGCTGGTTGTCCCTGAGCCTTGGCTTCTCTTCTGGTGACGACTCGAAGACAGAAGGGCGAGGGCGAGGGATGGGCTTCAGTGACTTGCCCAAGGTCATACCGCCAGGAAGGGTCTGGGGCCACCCCGGCACCCAAGGCCTTGTGACTCCAGGCCTGGTGGTGGGTCCACTGAGCAGCCTGGCTGCCCCCCTCTGCTGTCTCCCACGTCAGAGGGCGCCTGTGGGGTGACTTTGTGTCTGTGTACTCTGCCCCTGGGCCCAGGGCGAGCTCCCCCGGGCAGGGCCGCTAATCCAGGGGCCTGAGAGCCGCTGGTGAGAATGAAACAGAAATGGGCTGAGCGGCGCAGAGGGGGCTCCCTGTGGACGGGGCGGGGGGCAGGGGCTGCCCCATGTGTCTGGCCCTGCAGCAGCAGCAGCAGCATCTGGAACCACCCGAAGCAGCCACCCAACTGTCCCCACACAAGAAACCCAGCAAGCCTGTCATCATGGGGGGCGTCTGCTGGTCGTGCTTGTGAGGCCCCCCCACCCCCACCCCCAC
>NC_058131.1:695420153-695471475 GCF_016433145.1 Gracilinanus agilis
CCACCCTCCTCCTCCTCCTCCTCCTCCTCATTTCTTCTCCCAACGGGGAGGGCCCAGGAGGCTGCCTTTTCCAGAGCCTCTTGGTGACGGCAGGCCCCGGCCAACCCCGGACGGCCCTTCTCTGGCCTCAGCACCTCTCCCCGGCTCTGGTCCTTCAGGATGGGCACACACAGGGTGCCTGCGTGCCCGGCTTCCTCCCTGCCTTCTGGGAGAGCCGCTGCCCGGGAGTGGACCGCAGGCGCTGGCATCCTTCTAGCCCTGTGCCAGCTAAGAGAACAGAGACTTTGGGGCCCTTCCGGTGGGTCTTCCGCCTTCCCTCCCAGCCTCCAGCACTCTGAGCCTGGGCGTGTCTGGCAGGACCCTCAGGGAAGGACCTGGAGGGCTGGAAAGCCTCCAGGGTTGGGCTTGGATGTCTCTGTTGCTGCTACTGACCCTGATCCGTCCTGGACAAACCACCTAACTCTTGAGCCTCAGTTTCCCTGCCTGTAATTTGGGGCTGGTCAGGGCTAGAGTCACTCCCGGACCCTGGAAATGCTCCAGCGCTTCGGGAAAGAAGGCTCTGGGGTGCCCTGCCCCTCCCCAGGGTGGAAGCGAGGCTCCTGGGATAATATCTGGCCAGGCCGGGCCCTGAGGGGAGCAGCAGGGGCCTCCTGGAGCACGTGCCAATCAGGATCTCTTTAGGTCCTTCCTACCACCCAGGAGGGGGTGCGATTATTATCCTCACTTTACAGATCAACAAACAGAGGCAAGCAGAGGTTAGGTGACTGGTTTAGGGTCACCCGCTAGGTGTCTGAGGCCAGATTTGAACTCAGGTCCTCCGACTCCAGGTCTGGTGCTCCCTAGGCTGTGGTGTTCCCCAGGCGGAAGTGCTGGTCCCCCCTCCAGGCTTCCTCCCCTCCCTGAGGGGTTCAGGGGCAGGCTGGCAGGCTGCCCTAGAGGGAACGCTGGGCCACACCATCTGGGAGCCCCTGGGCATGGGCGATGCCAGCGGGTGGCACAATCCCTTTCCCTCGCGGGGCCAGGACCCAGCCTGACCCTCTGGCTTCTGTGCCAGGTTTTAAAGCGCCCCCCCCCCCCGCGGGGAGGGAGGCTCCGAGGGGAGAAGGAGGGCGCTGGGTTCCAATCCCTCCAGTGACTGTGGCTGGTGCCCAGGCCCGCGGCGGCCGCTCCCCAGAGAGCTTGGGCCCCGCAGGACAAAGCTCTGGTCGCCCAACCGGGCCGAAAGAGAGGAGGCGAGGCCAGCCCCAGCCGCTGCCCAGAGGGCAGCCTGGAGCTCCCTCAGCAGCTCTCTCACAGCAGGACCTCCGTTGGCGAAGGAAAACCCCAGAATTCCCAGCTCACGCGGGGCGGGGCTCCTTTGGCCTCCCTCCCCGGGCATGAAGGGCATGAGCGGAGGATCAAAGCCTGGAGGCCCGGCTGCCTGGGACGGAGCCACCAGAGGGCGCCCAGAGCCTCCCTCCGCCTCGCCCTGCTCTCTCCCCTCCCCCCACAGCCCTGCTGGATTGCTGGGTGCCCGCGGGGGCTCCTGCAGGGCTGGCACAGCGCCCGGCACCCAGTAGGGCTCTGCCTGGCCCGCGGCCTCCTCCTGGGGCCCTGGCAGGGGCAGCAGCTTCGCCCCGCTCTGCCCGGCGGTGCCCTCTCATTATGGGCAGCGGGCTCTGGAGCCGCAGCCCCTGCGGAGGTGCCCATCAGTAGGGAGCCCTTCAGGGCCGCTGGGCCCCCGGGAGGTCCGCCCGGACTCCCCGAAGCCCTCATTGGCCCTCCCGGAGGCCCGGCCGCCTTCGGAGAAGGCTGGGCGGCTGGGGGGAGCCCCTGGGCGGGTGGGCAGCTCTTCCTCTCTCTCCTCCGGCAGCTGGGCTCTGCGGGCTGGGAGCCTGGGGGCCTCCCGGCCTCAGTTTCCTCCTCTGGCCGACCTCGGGAGGCCCAAACAAAACGGCCCCCCCCGGCCCTTGGAGCTGAGCGGAGAAGGGTGGCTCTGGCGGCCCGGCACCCCAGCCACGGCTCCGGCCGCTTCGCCGTTCTCACCAGGGGTTCTGCAGCCATTTCTTGGCTTTCTGGCCCAGGCCAGGGCTCAGGTCATTCAAGGAAGAAGGCCCGAGGGGGAGGGGCGCTCCTCTGGAGCTTCCAAGGGAGGGGAAGGCCTCCGCCTGCCTTGGCCGCCTTTTGTCTAGTGGGAGATTCCTGGCAGGCCTGGCTGGGCAGGCCTCAGGGAGACCCCGGATGGGCAGCCACACCCGTCCCCGGAGAGAGGGGCCCCTGGCACCCGAAAGGGCACAACAAGTATGGGCGAGAAGCGACAAGGGCACCTTCCGGCTGGAGGAGAAGGGGCGACTGAAGCCCAGAAGCTCCTCTTGGGGAAAAGCAGCAGGAGGGTCTGGGAAGGGCCCTGACATCCCGGGGCTGGCCCTGGCTCCTAGCCCTGGGGGACTCCGGGTGAGTCACCGAGCCCCTGGGCCTCAGTTTTCTCATCTGTAACTTGGGGATAAGAAGACCTCCAGCCTCCCAGCGTTGTTTCCCCATCAGACCAGCCCTTATAAATCCTAAAGCGCTGAGGGTAAATGGCCTCTGATGAAGAAGAGAGAGTCCCCTTTGTGGGCAAGGGGGGACGCGGTCCAGGGGCCCCACAGGCTCTGACTCAGCCAGGCCAGGCCCCTACATTCACCATCCATGGGCACCCTGGGGCTGTGGAGGAGGCCCAGGATTGGTGTCTGAGCCTCGAAAGGGTCCCTGCCTTTGCCCCTGCCACTGGCCTCTCTGGGCCTCAGGGTTTTTCATGGTGGCTTGTGGGGCTCCTGGCATGACCCAGTCCATGGCCTCAGGGCTTCCAGTGGACCAGGTGCTGGGCTGAGCATCAGGCTGCCCTCAAAGAGCTGATGCCCTCAGGGCAGTAGGGGGAGAGATAGCAAGCTGGCAGCACTCAGGGTAGTTTTCCAGTAGCTCAAACAGTGACCAGGCAGAAAAGGAAAGAGGCTAATCCCCCTCCCCTGAAGCTGGCCCTCATCCCCTCCCACAGACCTAGGCTTAGGCAACTTGTGTGCTTCTCCTGGGCATTCTCTGGTCCCAAAGAAAGATCTTTAAATGTATGTCCCTGGAATTATGCCCAAAGAGCTCTAAAAGACTGCCTGTCCTTTGATCCAGCCATACCACTGCTGGGTTTATACCCCAAAGAGATAATAAGGAAAAAGACTTGCACAAAAATATTTATAGCCGCTCTTTATGGTGGCAAAAAATTGGAAAATGAAGGTATGCCCTTCAATTGGGAACACATCCTGGAATCTGCTGGTGATGGAATACTATTGTGCTGAAGGGAACGATAAACTGGAGGAATTCCATGTGAACTGGAAAGACCGCCATGAACTGATGCAGAGTGAAAGGCGCAGAACCAGGAGAACATTGTACACAGATGGATACATTGTAGCACAAGGGAATGTAACTGACTTTTCTACTAGCAGCAACGCAATGATCCAGGACAATCCTGAGGGACTTGGGAGAAAGAATGTATCCAAATAGAGAGAAAGAACTGTGGGAGCAGAAATGCAGAAGAAAACATGTGATTTATCACTCGCTTATATGGGATAGGATGGGGTGGGGTTTGGTTTTAAAAGATGACTCTATTACAAAAATGAGTAATATGGGAGTAGGGATTGAGTGATAACCCATGTATAACCCAGTGGAATTGCTTGTCAGCTTCAGGAGGAGCGAGGAGAGAGGAGAGGGAGAGAACACAATCATGGAACCGTGGAAAACCATTTACAAATAAATAAATAATAAAATAAAATAAATGTATGTCCCTGGGTAGTTCAGTGGCCAGTGGATAGAGTACTGGGCCCAGAGGGCAAAAGACCCAAGTTTCAATTCAGCCTCCTTTCCTTACCAGCTGCAGGAGCCTGAGCACAACTCCCTCAGTTTCTTCATCTTAATGATGGGCATGATGATAGACCTGGCAAGGCTACTGAGATCTCAGAGGAGGTAACGTTGGGAAAGCTCTTAGCAGAAAGTGTTAAGCAGTTCCTTCTACTCTCCTCCCCCAATCTTCCTCAGTTTCCCCATTTGTAGAATAGGAGTTTGCTGAATGATGCCCAAATCTTAACGACATGGCCCTGGATGCTCTCTCAGGAGCATATGGGGCAGCAAGTCCGTTGTCCCAAGACTCAGAGTTCAGGTAGAGCCAAGCACAGTTGGTCAGCCGAATGGCCTTTCCTGCAGCTGGAGGCACTGCATGTGTCCAGCTCTGTGGCCTTTGTGGGCCTCTACTGCCTCTGTCCACTAGAGGTAAGGCCAGAGGCAATGGGAGGCCCCTGCAGGTCCTGAGGAGTCCCACATGCTTTCCTTCAAGGCTCCGCTATAACCCCACCTCCAAGAAGCCTTCCCTGATCCCCCTTCATGCTAGCGGCTCCTCCTCCGCATATCCACAGCAACTAAAGAGACTGTGAGAGAGCCGGGTCTGGGGATGGGAGGGCCTGGGTTCCAGTGTGGCCTCACATACTTCCTAGCTGGGTGACCCTGGGCAAGTCACTTAACCCCCCTCCCCCATTGCCCAGCCTTTGTCTCTCTTCCACGTTGGAAGTGATTTACAGAATTGATTCTAAGATGGAAGGGGGGGGGGGGAAGAGAGGGAGGGGGGAGAGACAGACAGGAGGAGGGAGAGCGAGCCGGAGACAGGGAGAGGGAGGGAGGTTTCCCCAAGGACTGTGGCCAGGGAAGCAGTCGCAGTCGCAGGGCCAGAGGCCGGAGGAAGCAGCTTCTCACCCGCATTGGAAGGATGCGAAAAGAACAGTTGCTGAGAGGATCGCTTGGCGTGAGACTGTGGAGGGCTTGAATGCCAGGATGAGTTTCTGTTCTGTTCAGTAGGCAATAGGGAGCCATGGGCGGTTGGGGAGCACAGGAGGTACTGGGTGAGAGCAAGAGCAGTGCATTGGGAGACTTACACGAGCCAAGGGCCAGGGTGACAGATGACTTGAGATGGGGAGAGAATGGAGGCAGGGAGGCCGGCTAGTCGGCTATTGGTATCATCCAGGAGAGAGGCACTGAGGGCCTGAGCTCAGGCGGGAGCCTGGGTGTGAGTGCGAAAGAGGACGGATCGGGAAGTCACTGCCTGGGCAAGGGAGTGTGGGAGGAGGGAGCGACTGCCCCATCCCGAAGGCTCTGACCAAACGTCTGGGGAGCTGGCAAGGGAGGCGCAGCCTGGGGCCCGGCCTTCCTTCTATGGCCGTGGGGCTCAGCAGCCTGAACTTTGGGGGTGAGCCTCTGGCCTCCGCTGAGCCCTCTGCCTCGGGTTTCCAGAACGCTTCTCTGCATTGGCCCCTGGGCTGGAACTGGAGAGGGAGAATCCTGGGTTCGTGGGGGCCCGGCAGGGAAGAGGCGCCTGAGGAACAGGAAGAGATGGCTTCCTAGCGTGGCCCCTCCAGTCTGGGCAGGGAGCCAGGGGAAAGCCACATGAGCACGACCAGGAAGATGTCCTTCGGGGCAGAGGCGGAAATGCAGGAGGGAGGCCGAGTAAGACACAGTCAGGAGTGGGGCTGGGGAGGGGAGGGAGACCAAGACGAGAGGCTCTCCTCCTCTGCGGCGGGGGAGGGGGGGGCTGGGGCCAACCCCTCGCTTTACAGATGGGGAAACCGAGGCAGCAAGGACCAACAGAGCCAGAAAGAACAGGGGATTGAGAGTGGGAGGAGCTGGGAGGCCAGGGAGGGTCCCCCCCCCCACCCCTTTAGAACCCTGCGGGTGGTGCCTCTGAAGGCAGCACATCAGCCCACCCATTTGTGATAGCCTGACTGATAGCCTGAGGAGGGAGTGTGGGACCCACCCTGGGCTGGAATCCGGAGCCTCCACTTACTGACAGTATGGCCTTGGGCAAGGCCTCCTCCTCCCCAGGCCTCAGTTTCCTACTTTGTCAAAAGGACCCAGGAGGCCCCCAGCTCTGCCCCCACACTGACCCACCATGACTTTTCTCCTCAGTTTCTCTTGGGAAGAATCTCCACTTGGCTACTCTTTGGCCTTCTAAGATGGCGCCGTCCACATGGGGGCCCTTTGATCAATCAACAAACATTTTGCCAGCTGGGAAGCCTGTGTGCTGGGGCCCCCTCAGGCCCTCCCCTGCCCTCCCAGCCTCTGGGCCCTTTGGCTCCCTTCTCTCTGCCTGCTCGCTCCCTCCGTTACCTTCCCTGCCTGCTCCATTCCAGCAGCCACCCGCTCCTCGAACCCGGTGCTCCCCTGCCTCCTCTCTGTGCCTTTTCCCCCCGCAGTCCCTCCTGCCCGAACGCCTGCTGCCAGCCAAAGTGCCCTCCGTTCCGGGCTCAGATTCAGGAAGCCAGACAGCACGGAGGGGCCCCGGGGGGCACGAGGGAGCCCAGTCCTGGGCCACGCAGTTGTGGCTGGGAGGAGAACAGGCAGAGAAGGCCCACTCGCCTGGGATTCAGGACACCTGGGTCCGAGGCCGGGGAAACTCATTTCTCTGGACCTCGGTGTGTTCGTCAGTAAAATGGAGACGGTACCGGTACGCGTTCTCCCCCCTCTCAGGTCCTCGGGACGAAGAGCGGAGCCAGACTCAACGAGCTGGGGGGGGGGGCTCAGGCTTTTCCAAGGCCAGCGTGACCTGCCAAAGTCCCGCAGCAAGCCACAGGCGGGCGCCCAGGGAGGCCGAATTGGACTCAGGAAGGCCCGGCTGGAATCTCGCTTCCAATCTCCTCATCTGCCCAGCTTGAATCCCCACAAGAGGTAGTGAGACTCCTGGGAAATCAAGCACTCAAATTCTCAGTTCAGTCCCACAAACATCGGTGAAAGGGGCACTCTGGGCCCCTGGGGAAGGTGGGGGCCCAACGTTCCCACTTCTCCAGGGCCTGTGGAGCAGTTGGAGGCCCAGGGTCTGGGATCGAATCTGACCTTCTTAGCAACCATTCCACCTGGGGAAACCGAGTCTCTACAAGGTGGGAAGTCCTTGTGGAAGTAGCTGGCCTTCATCTGAGCCTTGAAGGATGAGCAAGCTTGGGAGACATGGCAGAGAGAAGAGAGGGCAATCTCAAGGGGAGGAACAATGGGTGCATTCATGGGACAGTGAAGACCATCGTGACCTGCATAAACAGTGCGCTGGCAGCGAGTCGGGAAGAACTGAGTCACTCCCCCTGGCTGGGGATCAGCAGGACTTGGCCGGCTCTGCCCACTGGGAGGATGCCTGCCGTCTCAGGAGCAGGGCTGGGCCCGGAGGTGTCTGTGTCTGAGCCAGATGTGAGTTCTCCCCTCTGGAAGCAGGGGGCGGCCAGCTTCCAAAGAGAGAAGACACCCAGGCCAGCGCGGCCAAAAGGCACAGGGGAGGGAGGAGGAAGGCAAAGAGCTCCCCGCTGGGCAGTTGGGGAGGTCGGAAAGGGCCTCCCAGAGCCGTGGTCACGATGGGAGGGAGAAGCTTTTGTGCCCAGAGGAGCATGGGAGGTTAGGAAGTACTAGAAGTACAGGGCCACGCAGAAAAAGAAAAGGGGGGAGAGACCCTTGTTGGGAAAAGATGCCGAAAAATGAAGCCTCTTAAAAGAGGAATAAAAGAAACAGGCAGGAGACGACCCACCGAGAGGTCTGGATTGGACTTTACTTGGCTGAAAGGAGAGAGGAGCAACTCAGGAAAGAACCAGTAATACAATAAGGGCAGAAATACTGATAAAATCAGGTCTCAACCACTGGAAAAACAACCATTGCTCATGGGTAGGCTGAGCCAACATAATACAAATGACAATCCTGCCTGAACTAATTTACTTACTCAGTGCGATGCCAATCAAACCACCAAATAATTGTCTTACAGAATTAGAAAAAAAACACTAACGAACTATATCTGGAGGAACAAAAGATCAAGAATATCAAGGGAAAACATGAAGGGCGGTGGCCTCGCAGGGCCACATCTCAACCTGAACTGGTTAACAAAACAATCTGGTACTGGCTTAAAAGGCAATTCTTGGTTCTCTTTGCCTAGTTGGAGTTAACACTTTGGTTGGCAATGACTTGAACAAGGTGGGAGAAGCTTGCAAACCACTTAGTGAATTCACACCCTACCTAGTGCTAGGTGAGAAGCCAGCAAGCCGCTTGAGAGCTCCACCTTCTTTTCTAACTCAGTTGGAAACTTGTTCCCACCCTCGGAAAGGGTGAACCTTTTTGATGAGCCTTCACACCTCCAGAAGGTGCAAACCAGCTCCCACAGAGACCACCCCCTGGACAGTGCTTGACAATTTGGAAGCTGTGATTGGCCCCTGTGAAAAGGGGCAGGGACGGGAAGCCACCCTAAAAGCCGTGAAGACTGGTGAAAGGCTGGTGAAGGCTTCTGGAGAAGGAAGGCTTCTGGCTGAGTCTTCTAGCTTTCCTGGTTTATGGAGGAGTGCTGGTTGGGACACTGAGGCCTAATATCTTCTTTGGAATTCCACGTGGTGAGTTTAAAGACTGAATCTTCCGGAACTTCTCTTTAACAGGGCCTCTGGCCCTCTGACTCTCGGCTTGGGTTAATACCTGGATTCATTAGAGGATCGTAGTAATTTACCTACTGGGTTAGATTCCTATTTGCTTATTTCTTCTACCTCTTCTCAATTGTAAATAAATTCCCATAAAAGTCAATTTTGACTTGAGGTTATTCTTTAATTGGGGAAATTTCCCCTGGCGACCACCTTTCAATATATTGAACCCAAAAAACCCTTTCCCCCCTTACACTGGCTAAGAGACAGGAGGGAGGATCAATGGAATAGACATGGGATAAATGACCGCAGCAAGCTAGTGTTCCATAAACCCAAAGACCCCAGCTTTTGGGATAAGAACTCATTATTTAGGGGGCAGCTGGGTGGCTCAGTGGATAGAGAGCCAGACCTAGAGATGGGAGGTCCTAGGTTCAAATCTGACCTCAGACACTTCCCAGCTGGGTGACCCTGGGCAAGTCACTTGACCCCCATTACCCACCCTCACCACTCTTCCACCAAGGAGCCAATACACAGAAGTTAAGGGTTTAAAAAAATAAACTCATTATTTGACAAAAAAAAAATACTGGGAAAATTGGAAAACAGTATGGGAAAAATTGTGTTTAGATCAATATTTCACTCCTATACCAAGATAAGGTCAGAATGGGTATATGATTTAGACATAAAGAGTGGCATTATAAGTAAATTAGGGGAACATAGAATAGTTTATTCTGGCAGATCTATGGAGAGAAGAAAAAGTTTTGACCAAACAAGAGATAAAGAGCATTACAAGATGGAAAATGAAACATTGTGATTGTAGTAAATTAAAAAACAAGATTTTGTACAAACAAAACCAATGCAACAAAGATTAGAAAAGACACAACAAATGGGGAAAAAATCTTTAGAACAAATTTCTCTGATAAAGGTCTAACTTCTCAAATTTATAGAGAACTAAGTCAAATATGTAAGAATATAAGCCATTCCCCAAGTGACAAATGGTTAAAAGATATGAATGGGCAGTTGTCAGATGAAGAAATCAAAGCTATCAATAATCACATAAAAATGTTCTAAATTCCTCTTGATAAGAGAAATTAAAAGTACTGAGGTTCCACCCCACACTTATCAGATTGGCCAATATGACAATAAGGAAAGTGGCAAATGTTGGAGGGGATGTGGCAGAATTGGGACACTGATGTATTGTTGGTGGAGCTGTGAATGGATTCAACCATTCAGGAGGGTAATTTGGAACTCTGTCCAAAGAGCTATAACACTGTGTAGACCCTTTGATGCAATCATACCACTACTGGGTCTGTATCCCCAAGAGATTATAAAAAAAAGGAGGGAAGGACCTACTTGTCCAAAAATATTTCTAGCTGTTCTTTTTGTGGTGACAAAGAATTGGAAATGGAGGAGCTGTCCATCAATGGGGAATGGCCAAACAAATTGTGGTACATGGTGGTGATGGAATATTATTGTGCTCTAAGGAATAAGCGAGAGGATTTCAGGAAGAACTGGGAAGACCTCCATGAACTGATACAGAGCACAATAAGCAGAACCAGGAGAATCTTGTCCACAGTCACAGCAAGATTGTCCAATGATCGCCTGCAATAAACTACTATGGAAGTAGCATGCACTCTTTGCCAGGCCCTGTGCAATGGACCTTTGAAGCCTGGCCCAAATGGCTAACAGTCTGCCTTGCCCATGTCCCCCAGCAGTCTCTCTACTGCCTAATGAATGGTGCCATTCACCGATGGCACTGGTTCATAGCTCTTTTTTTTTTTAATTGAAAATTTTTATTTAATTAATTTAGAATATTTTTCCATGGTTATATGATTCATGTTCTTTCCCTCCCCTCCTCCCGCCCCCTCCCATAGCCAACAAGCAATTCCACTGGATTTTACATGTGTCATGGATCAAGACCTATTCCCATATTATTGATAATTGCACTAGGGTGATCGCTTAGAGTCTACATCCCCAATCCTATCCCCATCGACGCATGTGATCAAGCAAATGTTTTTCTTCTGCATTTCTGCTCCCACAGTTCTTTCTCTGGGTGTGGAGAGCATCTTTCCCAGAAGTCCCTCAGGATTGTCCTGGATTATTGCGTTGCTGCTAGTAGAGAAGTCAGTTACATTCAATCGTGCTACAATGTATCTGTCTCTGTGTACAATGTTCTCCTGGTTCTGCTCCTTTCACTCTGCATCACTTCCTGGAGGTCTTTCCAGTTCACGTGGAATTCCTCCAGTTCTTTATTCCTTTTAGCACAATAGTATGCCATCACCAACAGATCCCACAATGTGTTCAGCCATTCCCCAGTAAAAGGGCATCCCCTCATTTTCCAGTTTTTTGCCACCACAAAGAGTGCGGCTTTCATAGCTCGTCTGCTCGTTTTCCTTCCCTGCTTTGGGAAGGAAACTCAGAAGGGATGCACCAACATCAATCCAGGGCATGAAGATTCACAGGCTTGTGGACAGCCCTCCTCACCTGAGCTCTGCAGAGAGAAATGTTCTTATTCATCAAACTCCAAGTGAAAACCAAACCACTTTCAGAGGAAATAGGGGTCAGATGAAGGAGCCGGATTAGAGGCAGATGACTCTGGTCAGGAGCTGCAGACACAGAGATGCAGGACTGGGCAAAGAGAGAAGGGGCCATCCAGACCCATCAACATTGTCACCAAATTCCTGGGAATGAGCAGGTGAGTTTGCCTGAGAAGATAGTGGAAAAGGGGGAACAAAGTAGGGCTCCCCCCACCATAGAGCCTCAGGAGAAGCAGGAAGAGGAAGAAGAGGGATGGAGGAGCAGAAGGGCAAGGACAGAGGTGGGGAGGAGTGAAGACCTGAGAGCAGGGACAGGGGGGCTGTCATGGAGGCCTTCCCCCATCCTGGCCACCTTCCTCCGCACTCCCCCACTGTTCATTGCCCTTCCCAAGAAGGGGAGCCCAGAGCTGAAGTGACAGGTAAGAGGGGCTCAGACCAGGACAGAGGAGGATGGAGACCCCCCTCTTTTCCCTGGAGATGCTGTCCACTTGGCCCCATCAGATAACACAGTGGAATCATATTGGGTGGGGTGAGAGGCCAAGGAAGATCTGCTCATGCCCTGGGCACTAAACAGGGCAGGTTAGTGCCAGTGCAGACATAAGGGGACAAGCGAAGAAGGTGTGAGGGACTCCTCATTCCTCCCAACAAGAAAGTTTTACTCAGTGAGGCCCCAGCTGGGCTGCTCTGAGCCAACCCCCCCAATAGTGCCACCAGGAACCCCCAAATTTGAGAGGAAAACTCTCCCAGGCCCTTGAAGGGAGAAGGGAGCTGGGCCCTACACCAGCCATATCCACCTGGCAGATGCTTGGTGCCAGGGGAGCAGTGAGCCAATATGGCCCATGGGTAGCCCCATCCTTGGATACCCCAGGTCTGCTGCTGGCTCTGGCTTCATCCTCAGGCCCAGGTTTCCCTCCCCTCCCCCAGTGGCTGTCTAGTCTTCTCCACTCATGGCCCGTCCTGCCCACCTAAACTGGCATTTAGGGGGAGCTCTGCCATTGGCAGTGTGATCTCATTGGAGTTCACAACCATCTGGGCAGGAAGTTCTCCCCACTTCTGGAGCTGAGGAAACAGGATCAGAGAGGGAGAAGCTGGTCGCAGAGCTGGGGTCCAAGGCAGGATTTGGACCCAGGGCTTCCCGAGCCCTAGCCTGTCTCTAACCACTGGGATCTCCTTCCTAAGTGCAATAGGTGCCCAAAGGTAAAATCCTCAGCCAGCCCTGGGCCTGGAGACCCAAGTCTATCTTCTGGCTCGGCCTTTAGCCCGCTGTGGGGCCTCGCCTGACTTATTTGTGTTTCACTGTCCTCGCCCATCTGGTAAGGCTGGTGACGCCGAAGGTCCCTGCTGCTGCTGCGTTAGACGCTGAAGGGCTCTGGAGATGACCCAGTCCAGCCCCTTCGCTTCTGCCTTGTTCACCAGCCGTATGAGCGGATGGACGAGGGGGCAGATAAGTGGTCACCCAAGTGCTTCGGGGGTCACTGAGCGGGCGGCCCCTGACCTGTGTGTAGATGGAAGCGGCCACGGCCATCGTGATGCCCTCTCCCCCTCCTCAGGTGGTAGGCAGGGCGCTATCTCTATCAGGGGATGGTGGGGAGATGCAGGAAGAACCCCCGCCCAACCTGCATTGGTCCCTGAAGGGAACAGGGAGAGGAAGGCTACTCACCTCCAGCCTGGCGGGTGGGGCAGGGACAGGGAGGGCTGTGATGCTCCTTGGCCGGAGGCTGGCCCTGCAGGAAATGAGAGGCGAGCCCAGGTGGGATTCAGAGCACAGGCCCGGAAGTCCCCCCCCCCAACGGCCTAGAGTGGCTTCTGAAGTGTGCATGGGGGCTCCCCGGTTGCTCAGGCGGGCCAAAGGGGCAGCCTAAGGTCCCTGACTGAGCTCTCCTGTCCTCTGGGCCCCTTTACCTGGTGTCCGTGCCAATGTTTTCAAGTGACTCTTTCAGGAGGATGAATTTCCTCTGGAATCCCCCACATTCTATTTGCTCTTTTTAGAGAAGAGGCTCTTGGCTTCACTGGCTTGCCAAAAAGGGCCCAGGAAAGCTCGAGGGGACTGCTTGGGCCAACAGAGATGGCTGGAGCACCGTCTGCCTGTTCCTCACAGGTGGACCTCAGCCTGTCACCCTGCCCACAGCGCCGCAGCCCCTGCTCATTCCACATCTGATGAAGCAGGTCAGAGGTATCTCTCAGCAAGGGGGCAGTGGTTCCGCCCATCATCCTCAGAGCCCCCACGGATAGATGGGGGCGTAGCTTTGGAGGCCTGGCAATGACTTGGGCTGCTTGGCATGGTGATGGAGGGTGCCTGGTGGGCACGGAGCCGCTGGAGGGGTCTTTGGAAGGAGTCTGTGAGTGCAGGGACTGCCCAGCTTATTTAGCTCATCTCTAATTCCCCAGGCTAACATGCCGGCTTCCATCTGATGGGGTCAACTCGTGGCTCTGAAGGAAGTGCCCATCCTGAGATGCCCCTCGAGAGCTGGGAACGCTTCAGTCTCTGGTTGGCTCCAGTAAAGGCGAGCTTCACGAACTTGCCCTCCTGAGCTGGGGGTTTGCAGAGCACTGCTCATGTCCTGCCACCATAGCTTGGGGTCTGGTTGTCTGGAGTGCCCGCTCCCTCTTTGCCCCCTTCTCCTCCAGCGTGCAAGGGAAGTGTCAGTGCATGGATGGCAGCAGCATGAGCTAAGCTGGGGCTTCTCCAGCAGTGCAACCAGAGGCTTGGAGGCAGGCGCAAGACTGGTTGGCCTCATGTCCACCTGGGGCCACCGTTCTGCTCCTCAAAGGCCATCTTGCCCAGAAGCTGGCTCGCCAGCTCTACCCCAGCCATTGGCAGCTGGCAAAAGCTCGTCTCCACCATCAGGGCTCCCATGGCAGAGGGGGCCTGCCTGATGGAGCCATCTCTTAACAGAACCCTTGACTCTCCTCTTGTCCCTTTGAAGACAAAGCCAGGCCCACTCATTGGAGAAAAAAGCCAGAGTGCTGGGAGCACAACTGAAAAGAAGGAGGTAATGGGAGGGATGCCACTGGTCCAAATCAAGAGCTTTGAAGGGATTCACTGCCCTGGAAGGGCCAGCCCCAAGGCAGCCACAACAATGACCATGTCAGGGTGATGAGGGCTGGGAGAGCTAAGATGCTAGACAAAGAATCTCCAGCCCCAGGACAGAAGCTTGTCCTCAGGGCACCTTCAGCACCATCTTTCTGGTCTGGGCCCCAAGGCTTAAGCTGAGGTGGGCATCCGAGGCAAAGGCCAGAGACAGTCCAGTCGGCCTCCACTCAGATTCCATTCTCCTGGGGCCCTAAGGAAGCATCCTCCTTCCTCAAGACTCCTGGGCTCTCCCTGTGGCCCCTGGGGCAGCTCCAGCCAGCCAGCCCCAGGCCAGTGGGTACCCTGCTCTCTGGGCAGCACGCCAGAGCCCTGGAGAAAGCTCACACTGGTGTGAGTCATTGAAGGGTTCAGGTAGGCCCGGGCAGGCACAAACATCCTTCCTTGTGGGCAGGGCCTCCCTCCTGGTCCCCAGGACCACAGACCATTTTGTCGGGGTGCCGGGCCATGCACCCACCAAGGGAAGGCCAGGAGCCCAGTCTGAGCCCACTTGCTCGGTTTCCCCTTTCCTCTGTGAGGGACGGAGGGCAGGAGGGCCCCGTCTCTCCCCTGGAGCCTGAAGGTGGGGGTCTGACCTTCAATCTGCTCAGTCCTACAAGCCCCCCCACCCCCAGGCCAAGCCCAGCAGACACGGGGATGTCCAGCTGGAGGTCGCCTCCTCCAACCCCATCTCTTATGGAGCAGGACGATCAGGCCCAGGGAGGTGAAGTCACTTTCCCAAGGTCCCACAGGTAGGAAGGGGCAGACCAAAATTCGAACCCAGGACCATGGACTGCAGAGCCATTCTGCATGAACATTCCAGGTGGTTCCGTTCTCCTTGACCTCTCAGGCACGAATGTGTCCCCTGCCCCTCAGGGCATGAGGAGCCCACGAAGGGTCCTGGAGCGCTTGGGTGAGCCTGAGGGGAGTGCCACGGGCCTGACTGGCCCCCTCCCTGCTTGGGAAAGCTTCCCCTAAGAGCAAGCACCCGGGCGAGCAGCCTCCCCGCCTTCCCTTCTTCGGCTCTGCCCGCCACCCGCTGTTCTTCCCGAGGAAGGTCCCTCCCAGCCATTGTGGGGCAGGCTGGCAGCCGGGGTCCCGGGGGGCAGCAGCTTCCTCTCGTAGGTAGGAAGGGTCAGAGCCAGGGAGCGAGTCGGGCCTTGGACTCCCAAGTGAGCATCCTGCTGCCTCCAAGGCCGGCTGGGCCTGCAGAGGGAGCCCCACCAGCCGGGGGCCCAGAATGCCTCGCCCGGCATCGCCACGAGGCTTTCGAGCCCCTTTCGGCCGGCGTAGACAGAGCCTCGGGCCCGGCTTTTCCTTCGGCTCTTGCCCCCCCACTGCCCATGGGCGTCCCCCTGCAGCCGGGGAGGCCAACACGGCTGCCCCGGATTCTTGGGGCCTTGCCCGGGGCCTCTGCCCCTTGCGGGCCAGCTTCTGGCTCCTTCGTGGTCTTCGGCCCCGAATGAAGAGCAGGCGCTCGTGCCAGGCCCGTCTGGGCAAACCGCAGTGAGGCTCTCAGTTATCTGCTTGGCCTTTGGTGGCCGCCAGGCCTGGAGACAGAGGAGGGGAGGGACGGGAAGGGCGCTCGGGGAATCTTTAGCCAGCCTCGTCTGCGCCCATCTCCTCCTCGTTCTGCCAGGCGGAGACAATGGGACGGTGTAAGACTGGAGAGGCACCCAAGGGACCTCTGACTCCCTCAGAGACAGGAAGGAGGCCCTCGGGGTCCCCTGGGAGATGTGGGAGGAGCCTGGCCCCGGGGGGCTGGCCAGGTGGGCTCTGCTCCTCCTTTTGTCACTGCAGGAAGGACACGTCGTCGTAGTGCCCGGCATGCTGAAGCAGAACTCATCGGCTTGGCGGAGCCTCGGCTGCCAGGAACGCCCCCGACCTGGAACCTCAGAGTTCTCGTCTGGAGAATGGGCCCGTGGAGTCAGAGGACGTTCAGGACCTCCCCAGCTCTGGAGCTCCCTCCCAGGAAATCCCACCAGCGCCTTTTCTCCGCCTCCCTCCCCCCACCCCCACTTGTTCGGGCGTTTCAGTCGTGTCACGCTCCTCGTGGCCCCATCGGGCCTTCTCTTGGCAGAGGTACGAGAGGAGTGCCATGTCCTTCTCCAGCTCATTCACAGGTGAGGAAGCTGAGGCAAACGGGGTTAAATGCCTTCTCCAAGGTAACACAAGCCAGATGGTGAGAGTGGATTTGATCTCAGGAAGGCATTCTCCGGACTGCAGGCCTGATGCTCTGTCCACTGAGCCTCCCTACCCCGACCCACGCCTCTTAAGGCCCACCTCACCTACAAGTCCTCCTCAGGGCATCCTCGGAGGGGCCCTTGTGCCATTCCACCACATTCTTGCCTGGGATTTCCCCGCCTCCAGGCCTCGGCTGCCCGAAAGAGCCACCACGAGTACTAGGGAAGGACCCCCGAGCCTCTTCCCTCTTTCTCCGATCTCTTGGGGTCTTCGGGACCCCCAGTGGCATTGCAGCTCCAAGGGGACGTGCCTGGGGCCCAGGCTCCTTTGCAGGGTGGCCGGCCCCGGGGCGCGAGCCAGCTTGTCACTTTGAGGGGAGTCTCCTCCGCCAGTCGGGGGGGCCGCACTCATCTCCTCTCCGTCCTCTGCTCATGGCCGAGGGGCCTCGCCTGCTGACGGCCCTGCCAGCACTGGGGGAGGGAAAGGCCCCGGGAGGGGGTGGGGAGCTGGCGTCCAGCCTCCCGAAAGGCTGGATGGGCTCCCCGGAGGCAAGGCCCGGGAGGAGAGAAGTGAACCACCCTTTCCCTTCAATGGCCTCTTCCATCAGAAGCCCCCCTCGCCCCCGGCAGGAGCCTGAGCGTGGACGTTGGCCCGGACGGCCTCCGGATTAATGTCCTGAGAGACGGCGAGGGCCCTGATGGGGGCACTGCCCGATGCCGAAGGCCTCTGGCCCAATCCTCGTCTGGATGTCGGCTGCCCCTTGTGGGGGGGGGCTTAGCTTAAAGACTTTGGAGAAGGCCGAAGCCCCCCCTGAGAGCCCCCAGCCAAGGCTCGCCTCCCCATTCCACCAGGAGCGCCGGCTGGCATGAACCTGAGCACAATCGAACATTTTTCCAGGACTAGAAGGTGGCATTTGAGGCCAGCACGGTGCCATGGGCGTCCACTCTCCTTCCTGGCGGGGTCTGGCCCTGCTTTCTAATCAGCCCGGACCATCCTCGGGCTTCGGCTCTTCCGTGCCGGTTTCCGGCTGGGCAAAGCTGGGCTGACCGTGACTGGCTGTGCCCAAGGGAGGGAGCTCTGGAAAAACGGATCCATCCAGGCTTACAGGCGCCTCGTGTGGCCTCGCCTTCGTAGCTGCCATTTCTCCCCCTTGTGAGCCCCACCGCGAGAGGCCAGCTGAGGCCCTGGCCAGGGCGGGCTGTCCGTTGGTGGGTGCGCTCCGCTGTTTGTCAGGGCAGATGCATGGCGTGATGGCCCCCAGAGGTCCCGGGGAAGCCAAGGCCGGCCGGCGGCCCCCGACTTTCTCACCCCTGTGAGGCCAGGCCCGGGCGGCCTGCAGCTTCTCACCAGCGCTCCCCCCGCAGGCTCAAACGAGCCGTGAGGATTCCCCGGAGGACGAGGAGGCCACCATGGCCCGCCACGCTGGGGGGATGAGGAGACGTCCACGAAGGGATTTCCAGGCACGTGTAGAGGGCAGACGAGGTTCCTCGATGGGCAAACCTCAGGGAGGGCCCTATCCAGAGGCCTCAGACGGAGGAACTGACACAGTGGTGTGAGAGCAGTGTACACAGTAGCATCGTCTACACAAGCCTCTTTGAAAGTCCCAGGAAGACAAAAAGCCCAGGAGGCTCCCAAGTGCATTGGCAGGACCCTGTCTCTGGTCTGGGCTCTACCCGGAAATGCTCATGTTATTGGGGCTTGCCGAGTTCCAAACTTTCAAAGGAGAACTCTGATTGGAGAAATGACCAGCTCCAGGACTCCAGAGGAGCAACACTGAAGTGAGCCTGCAGGGGTCCACTGAGACCCACAGTCTCCAGCCAGACCAACACAGGAGCTTGTCTGGCCTGATGGCCAAGCCGTTACCAGGGTAGCCTAACTTATTTAGCCTTTGAGTGTTTGTTTCTGGAGAGTAGAGAAAGGGGACAGATGGGAGAGGAGTGGGAGCAGTGCCAAAGGGGGCAGCTAGGACAGTGCCAAGGATGTCCATTAGAGATCAGAAAGAGCTCAGAGGGCAGCCTAGACTGGCCCACTGGGTCGACTGAGGAGACTCTTTAAGAAGGAATGACGAGCTCCACAGAGGGGGATCCCTGCTCCACGATGATAGGGATGTGTGGCTCTGGTGCCACCCTGGACGCTGAGGGTAAAGGCTCCCAGGCAGGGTCACCCCTGGGGCTGAGGAGCCCCAGGGGAGGTGAAGTCTCACCAGCTGACCACCCTGGTCAGCACAGTGCAGTGTTGCGTGCATCTGTGGACTAGGGAACAACAACGATGACGAGGATGGTGAAGAAGAGGAAGAGGAGGAGAAAAGAAGTCCGGCCGCTCTTTCAGCTCCTCTGCACATGTGGCTGGCACAAAACACAGCTGTTTAGCACTATCATTGAACTCACAATAACACCACATGGTCACCATTTAGGGACTTCCACGATCTCCGATGGAGTATGGGTGCCAGTGACTCAGAGGGTAATGGGGGGACAGACACATGTTATGAGGGCTGAATTCATCGAGGACACGTGTGTGTGTGATTAGAAAAGGCTCCTCTGCACATGTGGCTGGCACAAAACACAGCTGTTTAGCACTATCATTGAGTTCATTGACTTGCCCAGGGTCACTCAGCCAGGAAGTGTCTGAGGCCAGATCTCTGGGCCCGGTGCTCCATCCACTGCGCTACCCCGCTGCCTCTAAAAATCTACTGGGAATTTTGGTATCTAGTGATGATGGAATACTATTGTGCCAAAAGGAATGATGAACTGGAGGAATTCCATGTGAACTGGAATGACCCATAGGAGCTGATGCAGAGTGAAAGGAGCAAAACCAGGAGAACATTGTACACAAAGACTGATACATTGTAGCACAATTGAATGTAAATGACTTCTCTACTAGCAGCAATGCAATGACCCAGGACAATCCTGAGGGATTTAGGATTTCTCCTAAAGAAAGAATGTATCCACATAGAGAGAAAGAACCGTGGGAGCAGAAACGCAGAAGAAAAACAACTGCCTGATCACATGGTCCAATGGGAATATGATTGGGAATGTAGACACTAAATGATCACCCTAATGCAAATATTAATAATATGGAAATAGATCTTGATCAAATAACACATGGAAAACCCAGTAGAATTGCTTGTTGGCAAGGGGGTGGGAGGAAGGGAGCGAAAGAACATGAATCATGTCACCATGGGAAAATACCCCAAATTAATTAAATAAATAAAGTGGGGTGGTAGTGGTGGTAAATAAATAAATAAAATCTATTGGGAAGCCATTTTTTTAATTTAAGAAGAAACTTGCCTTTGCCGGCCAGTGGTTGCTGGGACTCCCTTAAGTTTCTACCTCTTCTGGCACTTGAAAAAAAAAAAAGTGCATGCTATTGTTTAGTGGGGGCAGCTAGGTGGCTCAGTGGATGGAGGACCGGGCTTGAAGTCAGGGAGACTGAGTTCAAGACATGTCCTAGCTGTGTGACCCTGGACAGGGAGAGAGCCGGACTCCTTTCTGCTCTTGGCCGCCCTTTGCTTGCCTGCCTCCCTCCGGCTCTGGCCCACTTTCTGAGGTCAAAGCTGAACTGCTGGGCAGTCACATGGAGCCTGGAGCTCTTCCCCTCCCAGCCTGCAGAGTGCCCTGGTATCTCCATTCCAGAGGAGGAGCCCCACAAAGTCGGTCAACAAGCATTTAGGAAGCGGGCCCCTGCACTGGCCTAACCAGTCCCTGCCTTCGGGGTTTACAGTCTACACAGGGAAGATGAGAAAGGGAGTGAGGGGAAGAGGGGAGGAGGGAGGACTCCCAACAGCGAAGCCCCAAAAGGTGCCTCCCGCTGAAAGGGGAAGAGCTGGCCAGGTGAAGCGCCCTCCTTCATGGAGGATCTGGGGGAGGCCCGTAGAAATCCAAGGCGAAAAGGATCTGCCTTCAGCCCAGCAGGGAGAAGGCCGAGCCCTTGGGTCAATGTCTTGGCAGCAGAATGGTTTAAAGCTGGGCCCTCCCTCCTTGGCACCAAGTAAGGGTCCCCAACACCTGAAGGCCCACACCTCTCTCCCTGGGCCCACCCTGTTGGGAAAAAGCAGGAAACACCTAAGGGGGTCTTATTTTCAAGCAGGGTCAGGGAAACCAGAGAGCATTTTAGGCAGGGGGCACAGCTTGTGCAAAGGGACCGAGGTGGGAAGTGAGAGATGAACGGGTTTCCCTGGACAGCACCCCTGGTGGCCATCACCAATCCACTTGGACTTCCCAGAAGTGTTCCTGGTCATTCCTTAGCCCGTCCTCTGTTGGCCCAGATCTGGGGTTCTTGAGAATTCAGGAAGGAAACATAAGCCGGCTTCAGGCGTGTGTCGAATGTTTCTCATTCTTTCATTGTCTCAGTGACTTTGTCCTTAGCCGGCCCCTTCCCCTCTCCAGCTCTCACTTGCCCCCTTCAGGCTGCTGACGGGCATTCTCTTTCTCAAGAAGGAAAATCTTGGTGCCCCCAATCGAGAAAATTCTGGCTCTAACCCCACTCCCGGCAAGGCTGAGGAGACGGCCAAGTCTTGGGACCCTGGAGCTGGATTGAGAGGACCTTCCTGTGGGCAGAGGGGTCTGCCTTTAGGGAACAAACCTTACTAAGCACCTACTATGTGCTGGGCACTTGGCACCCCTTTGAAAGAGGACCGAGAGTCCTCCAAATGCCAGGCTGCCTCGAGCTTGAGCTGGACAGAGCCAGCCAAAAAGTGAACGCCTCCCAGGGCCCTGGTGAGGCTGTCTGCCTTGATGGCTGTGTCTGGGGTGGGGACAGACCCCCGTCAGCAAAGATTGCCTGCCTCCAGAGCCCCATGGCCAGCTTCCACGGCACCTCCTGGCTCACAGGGGGGAACGCAGGGGATCTCTGATTGAAGCTGTCTTTGCACAGGGAAGGAGGTTAAGGAAGAGGCCAGCCTGCTGGAAAGTGAGAAGCTACCATCTTAAAAAAGAAAATGCAAAAGAAAAACCTGTAGGGGCGACTAGGTGGCCCAGTGGAGAGAGCTCTAGGCCTGGAGTCTGAAGCACCTGGGTTCCAATCTGGCCTCAGATACTTCCTCCCTGTGTGACCCTGGATGAGTCACTTAACCCTGCTTGCCTAGCCCTTGACCTTCTGTCTTAGAGTTGTTGCTAGGATAGAAAGTGAGGATTTAAACCCCCCAAACTCATTGCTAGTCTTCCGCGCGTTCACTTGGAAATAACCCGGAACTCCCAAAGGAGTCAGAAAAACCAAGTCTTTAATCAGGAAAGGCAGAGGCCCAACATGGGGCCGCTCCACAGAGCCCCGCACCAAGCCCTTTCCAGGGTCCACACCTGGGACTCTGGGGACGGGAGGAGACCCGGTGCTAGAAGCTTTCTCCGAAGAGTGACAGAACTTGGGCATCTTTTATACCCTCTGGAGAATGGGTACAGCAAGCTGCGAGCGGGCTGCAAAGAGGTTATCAGGGAGTACATATGGGGTATCAAGGAGTGGTCAGCTATAACAAATACAAAGGAAAGGGTCAGCGCAAGAGCTGGGCTGCCTGAGAGGGGACTCTCATACAATGGGAGAAGCTTCTAGAGCCAACAAAGGTACTCAGCACGTGACTACATCCACTAACCCCACCCAAACGAGGTTCCCCAAACACGTGTGCCTGGTCCTGGGGTTCTCACCGGGCAGCGGCAAGCCTGGGGTGTCCAGATTTCAAATCAACACGCGGTTGCCCCATTCCGTCTGTCAGCTCTTCTCCTATTTAGTCTTCCTGGCCTGAGTTCTGGAGAAATCCAGGAACGGGTTTGACTATCTTCTTCCTAACTAAGACGCCGGCCACCTGGCCCCTAACTAGCCCGTTTGAGCCCCCTTCACGGGCCATTCACCCCCTGGAGAACCCTTCACAAGAAGAATGACTCATTTCCTTCCACAGAAACTCCTTTGGCCTCCCGGGATTACAGGGATCTCCTTCCCTGGGCACAGAACTTCTCAAATGAAATCACTGACAAACAGGCACCGATGGTTGTTCTAAAGATCTGGGCTCTAAGAGAGCTCACAGCTGGAGTCCCCTCGAACCCTCTCTGCGCCCAGAAATACAAGGTCAGCGTCTGTCTGCTACACAGGCTGAGGGAGGGAGCCGGAGCTCGGTCTCGGCGTCGATGCTCTGAAGCGTTCGGTTTTCCTTTCACATGACACTTCCCAGCTTTACTGGGTCTTCCGTGACTCACAAACTTCGTAACGTTTCTTCGTAACATTTTAGGCATTTCTCTTTTAAAAAAACTCTCACCTTCTGTCTTAGAATCAATATGGTGGGTTGGCTCTAAGGCAGAAGAGCAGTAGGGGCTAGACCATGGGGGTGAAGTGACTTGCCCAGGGTCACCCAGCTAAAGTGGCCGAGGCCAGGTTTGAAGCCATTTTTGGCATTTCTAAGAAGAATGAAGCGTCTCCTCTCCTTTTTTCTCTCTCATTTTTCTCAGTACCTCAGAGATGAAAAATAAAAACGCATCTTCTTCCCTCAGAACAAGCCATTCTCAATGGTTCCTCCCAGCCACCTGCACAAACTGGCTTTTCCACAGCTTTCCATTTGGCTCTTAAAGATACAGTAACAGGTTGTAACTAACCAGGCCGACATTGACGAGCTATGTGAATGCTCTGGGGGTTATTCTTGTCTATATCGTGCTACAAACCAGACCCAGCCACAGAGAAACAGACAATGTAGCGCTTCTGCAGCCCTAGTCAGAGCCTCAGCTTGATTCCTGTCATTGACGAGCTATGTGAATGCTCTGGGGGTTATTCTTGTCTATATCGTGCTATAAACCAAACCCAGCCACAAAGAAACAGACAATGTAGTGCTTCTGCAGCCTAGTCATAGCCTCAGCCTGATTCCCATCCAGATTTGGGGCTTAGCCAAGCAGCCTGGCTCCCACCCCTCTCCCCATGTCCGACATGACAGAATGTGCCTTGGCCCAAGCTGCTTGGCAGTCTCCTTCTCCTCCCCTGGGATTCCTTCATGGCCCAGCTCTAATGCTTCCACCCCCAGGAAGCCTTCCTGATTGCCCCACCCTGTGAGAGTAACCCCCTTCCACACACTCCAGCACATGGGCTACTTTGGGTCTATGTTGTGGGCTGCTAGGTGACCCAAGTGCCCAGAGCTTGGAGCCTGGGGGCAGGTGGGAGGGGGGGGTGCTGCTACGGAACTGTTGGCATGACTTCACCCCAGGAAAGGCCTCTTAGATGCCTCCTGTGAGTATTCTGGGCACAGCACTGGGAACCAGGGGCGGCCACCCGCCTGGGCTGCTGCCTGGTGCTGCCCAGCTGTGACGGGGACAGAAGTGGCCCCAGCCTAAAGCAGAGAGCCACCTGCCGTCCAAGGGTTCCCAGGCATGAATGGGCAGAGTTCATGCAGAAGGCATGCCCGCCACAGATGGTGCCAAGGCTCCAGAGGGAGGGTCTGGCACCAGCAGAAGGAGGGGTTTCTGCTTCAGTGCCCAGAACTCGAATGGAATGCACCGTCCCTGGCCCCGCACCCTGAGCTGGCACAGATGAGAGACGAGTGCCCCAGGCCTTGGTGGGCCCACAAAGAGGAGGCAGCCCTGGGGAGAGAGTGGGAGAAGCTTGGGGGCCTCCTCCAGGCCAGCTCCACATGGCACTCTTCAAGGGTAGAAAAATTCATCTACCTGGCGGAAACGGCAACCCAGCCCGAGCCCTCCTGGCAGGGAGGCCAAAGCTGGCCAGTGTGGCCAGTTGCTGCCGTCTCCTCGTTCCTCACACTCGCCCGGGGAGCTGGGCACCCAGCCTTGGGCTCCTGAACCCTCCCACTCACTCCCAGCCGCCCAGATCGCCTTGGCCAGTGCCTCTGGTCTGCCGCCCAGGAGCCCCCTCTGGACATTGGAGCTCTCCCTGCACGGGCTGCGGCCCCCCGGAGGAGTTGGCTCTGCCAGTGCGGGCCCACGTCCGTGTGCAGGGAGCTAATGAGCAGCTCCTGGCAGCCGGCTCCCAAGGCTGGATGGCCACCTCAGGCTCCCTAGAGACTCCCCAGATGCCCTGGGGAGGGCATCTCCCACTTCTCCCCACCAGACTCAAGCCATTTCCTTCCCCCCAACATCCCTCTTCCAGCTTCCCATTAGGAGGCTCAACATGGGAAAACCCAAAGCACTAAAGCAGTCAACAAAAGCCCATCCTGAAGCAGGAGAGACTAGCAGGCCCCACACGAGGCCGCCACGTGGAGCCAGCCCAGGACTCTGGCACTCAGGGAGCTGCACCTCACCGGGGGCCTTGGGAGGACAGGGAAGCGGAGGAGGGGGGACACCAAAGGGAAGGGTGCCGCCAGGCCTGGGCTAGCCAGAGACCACTCTGACGTTTGACTGGCTCCACCAGGCCCACTTAGACTGGGGCCAGCAAGTCCTTTAAGGCCCATTGTTCCAGGGTGAGGGCCGGCCACCCCCTGAGATGGAGGAGATGGTCGTGGGCAGGGCTGGCCCTACCAAGGCCCCCCCTTTCAGCCTCCTCCTCCTCTCTCGACCCATTTCTCCAACATGTTGCTAACAGCAGCCTGCTTAGCCCCTGCTTGTGGTCTTGAATTCATGAGGCCGAGGACTCCACTGAGGCGGCCGCCTTTAACTGGGGGGCTGAGGCTGTCCCTGAGGTGTGTCTGCAAGTCCCCAGCCACAAAGGGAACCCGGGGAGGGTGCAGTTCTGGGCGGCCCAGGGGGAGAAAGGGACTCCCAGCATCCCTTTGGGGCAACCTCCGGGGTCTGCCTCCAGGAAACTTAGAAGAGAGCCGGGATCTTGGGGAGAATTTGCCAAGGGGCCTTCCAGGGAAGCTCCAGGTGAGGTCTCTCCTCAGGGGGAGAAGCCCCCACCCTCTGGGCAGCTGCAGGACAAGGACCTCCTCCCCGCCCCCAACACAAATCCACAGACAGAGGGAGGAAGGTTCCTGTCTCTGCCTCTCTCCCTCTTCCCCGTCTGTCTCTCTCTGTCTCTTCCCATCTCTTGCTGTCTCTGTCTCTCTCTCTCTGTCTCTGTGTGTCTCTGTCTCTCTCCCTCTTCCCCTCTGTCTGTCTGTCTCTCTCTGTGTCTCTCCCCATCTCTCACTGTCTCTATCTCTCCCTCTCTGTCTCTACATGTCTCTGTCTCTCTCCCTCTTCCCCTGTCTGCCTCTCTCTGTCTCTCCCCATCTCTCGCTGTCTCTGTCTCTCCCTCTCTGTCTCTACATGTCTCTGTCTCTCTCCCTCTTCCCCTGTCTGTCTCTCTCTGTCTCTCCCCATCTCTCACTGTCTCTGTCTCTCCCCTAACACCTGAGAGATGTGTCCCCTCTGCATCACCACCTCCCTCCCTGGGGAGGGGAAGGGATTAGGTCACGGCTTAGCTCAGGCCCCAAGAGCACCGGCCGGGTTCCAAGTCCACAAGCCGGTTGGCCCTCAAGCCCCGGCCCCTGCCTCTCGGCTTCCACTCTGGGCTGGGCTCCTGGCTACAAGTCCCCAGAGCTCGGACACCTGGGTCCTGTGGGTCCCTGGAATGAGGAAGACAAACAACCCAGGACAGGGACAAATGCCTTCAGGTCTGTTCCTTGGAGCGGAGCCCAAAGAGAGGGAGCCCCTCCCCGTCCCGGTTAGTTCCTGGTGCCCACACTGTGAGCAAACTGGCATCTTGGCCCCGTGGCAATCCACACAAGGGGAGGGTCCTCAAAGATGGCCTCGTAAACCTCCGGACAGCTGCCTGGTGCTCTGGAGAGAGAGTCAGGAGGACCTGAGCTCAAGGCTGGTCTCAGACACTTCGTAGCGGGGTGACCCTGGGCAAGTCACTAAATCACCGTCTGTCTCAGTTTCCTCGCCAGGCTGTCACGAGGCTCCAGGGAGAGGCCATGTGGAGTGCCTGGAGCACAAGGAAAGCTCTCTCCATGCTGGCCATAGCGTTACGACTAAGCAGGGCCCCCACGGGCAGGCCTAGGCCTCCGGAGGCATAGAGAGCCCCGCCTGCCCAAGCGGAAGGTGCCTGTGGTTGGCGTACGCAGGTGAGGTCCTATCGGGAGCTGCGAGGAGCGGCTGCTGCCAGGATCTGCTCGTAGATGTGACGGGGCAGCCCCAAAGAGGGCCTTTGCCTGCCAGCGCCGCCAAGGGCCAAGGCAGCTTCCCTAATCCCTCTCTGGGCATCTGATCAGGAAACTGCTCTGGGCACGAAAATCCCCCTGGAGCCGAGAGGCATTAGGAGGGTGGGATAATTGCAGGGTTGCCTCCTGCCGCCTCCTGTTGCAACTGCCGGCAGGCCAGGCCCAAAGCCGGCAGCTGCCCCTGCCTGGGAGAGAGGAAACGGGGCCTGGGAGAAGGAGGCCCAGGCCCGAACCCTAGGCAGCCTCCAAAGGCCCAAGGAACCCAGGCTGAGAGCCAGGGAGCGCCCAGAGGCTGCTCCCCCAGCCTTGCCTCCGTGTTTGACAGGGAAGGCCCTCGGCAGCCCTCTGGGAAGTGAGGGGCAGAGATGGGGCCTCAGCCACGACCCCAGCCTCCTCTGTTGTTCAGGGTGGCATGAAAGCAGAGCCGGAGGCCAGCCTCTGACCCGGCCCGGAGCTGGGAGGCCCTCCCTATCTCTGGGCTCCACCTTCTCCTCTGTTAAAAGGGAGGAACTCGAGGCCCCAGGCCTGCCCCTGTCTGGAGGGAAGTCTCCGACGGGCCGGTTTCTGAGTGAAGAAGAGACTGTAAAGTGCTTGAGGATCCCCGCTTAGGCGGGGCTGGCAGACCTTGGCCAATGCTCGGGACCCTTCCAGTCTTGGAAGTTTCCCCATTGTGTCCAAGATCCGCCCAATGAGATGGGCAGGGACCCTCCTTTTAGCACCCGCAGTCAGTAGGCCACTCCTGGAGAGCCCAGCCTCTGGCCACGGCTCCTTGCCCAAGCCTGTCTGCATCCTGTCAGCGTAGGCCGGGCCCTGGTGATGCCCATCAGTCACCCCTCCAGGGCCGGGTGCCCCAAAAGGGACAGAAGTTCCCATAATCCCATTGTTCTTCGGAGGGTGGTCCTCTCAGAGATGCCAATGCCAGAGTGCCCGAGCCCTCGGCTCCGTGTCATTTTTAGGCGCTTGACTCTGTAGCGGCCAAATACTGAACGCTAGGGGGAGAGTCAGGCCCAGAGACGGGAGGTCCTGGGTTCCAATCTGGCTCAGACACTTCCTAGTTGGGTGATTCTGGGCAAGTCACTTGGCCCCTATTGTCCACCCTTACCTCTCCTCTGCCTTGGAACCAACAGGATGGACTGTAAGACAGAAGGTGAGGACTTAAAAACGACAACGCTGAACTCTCTTCCCTGATTGGCTTTGCCTGACCACTTTGTAGTTGTGGGTTTTCCCGAGTTAACACAGTAAATGAGATGTCTGGGCTCTGGGCCGAAGCCAGAGGAGGACGCTGACGGAGGTCTGCAGGGAGGCCACAGCCAGCACCGCCCTTCGAGAAGGCCTGGAGCTTGCAGGCCAACCCCAAGGCGGGCATTTGCGATGGATCTTTGGTGGCTTCTTTCCCCTCACGTGAAGCTGTCATGCTGGAGGGAGTCACCTGCTTCAGGCACCCAAGAGGGAAACTGTAAATGGGCGTCAGGTTTGGGGGCAGCCAGCCCGGAGGGGGCACAAGGACAGGGCAGGGAAGAGCCTTTCCCGAGGGCTCGGCTCAACACCAGCCCTTACCTTCTCCCATGCCGCTGGCTCATTTCCTTCTTCATTCTCTGCTCAGGTTCCAAAGTGATCAGAGGGGGGAACGGATGGTTCTGGTATTTCCTCCCCAAGTAAGGTAAATGGAGTCTCTCTTTAGTTAAGCGTCAGCTCCAAGTGGCCAAGCCGGTGAGAAGCTGGGGACCCTCTTCTCCCACAAGCCTTCTCCCTCTTTGGCTGGCTCGGTCTCTTTCTTTTGGCCTCTGCGCCAGTCTCTGTTTGTCTTCTCTCTCCATTCCGGCAGCTTCAGACACGCCCCCAGGCCACGGGCTAGCCATCCACTCTGTCAGTGGCCTAACAAATCACGTGAAGACCTAGTTCTGTTGTGGGGTGCAGGGGGAGCCCCGGCGTTCGGGAAGGGCACCTTTGCCAGAATGCAGGACCCCGAAGCTGAGCTTAAAAATAAGAAGAGAAACGTATCATCTGGAAGGTGATGCGGAGTCTGGCCAAGATGGCCTCCTGGGGGGAACGGCATGGGCGGAGAGCTGTCCCGCAGAGGACGTCCATTCTGGGGTTTTGTACTCTTTACAGCAGGGAAGCCATGGTGACTCTGGAGCGGTGAGCACTGAGGCAAGGGGGGGGGCGAGGTTTGCCCAAAGGATGGGGGGGGGGGTTGGAGGCCAGACAATGAAGTGGGTCTCTTTGTCCATCTCTAATCAAGGGGACGAGCCAAGGAGGGTCATCCTCCAGGGCAGCTGCTTTGGGCTGGGAGCCCGGAGGGCCCAAGGGAGCCAAGGAATGGCCCTGCTTACAGTCCGCCTGAGCTTGGGGCTTCGGTGCCCACGCCAGGTCAGCCCTCCAGAAATGGAGTCAGCAAATGATGGCCCCTCCACAGGCTCTCAGGCTCCGAGGACGGCGCAGCCTTCAAGGACGCTCCACCAAAATGTCTCTCGTGACTCTCCCATGGCAGTCGAGGCGCCCGGCCTCCTGGGAAAGAGCTTCCCTTCGTCCCATCTCCTGGTGCCTCCGCCATGATAACTGGCTCGCTTCACGCCGTTCCCTTGACCGACTCCCCGTCTGGTCCCCGCCACCATCGTCCCCTCCACCGGTGCAGAGAAGCAGCCATGCAGGCCTCATAGGAGCTTGTGATCGTGGCCGTGTAGTTGTTCATCGTTTACTTGTTTCCAGCAGAAACACAAGAAATACAAGCCCTGTTGCTCGCGGGTGTGGTCAGCCAGAACAACCATCCACGCTGGCCACGTCCGCACGAACATTTCTCTGCTTCTCCCCTCTGAGTCCTTCTTCTCCTTCTCGAGCGGTGGGCGGCAGGGGCCGCCCTCAGTCCTCCAGGACGCTGGCGGGCCATTGCACAGGTCAGAGTTCAGAGTGTTGACTAGGAGAGACCACGGGACCGTTCAGCGGCCAGGAAAGCCGCTCTTTCATTAAGCAGAGGGGTAACGGGGCCCAGTTAGGCCTCCACGCAGGGCTGCGGCCCCTGCCCTACGCCGAGTCCCACGACTGAACTCGGGAGGCTCCGGGCCTGCCCCCTGACTGGCAGCTCCCAGGAGCCATGCAAGTGGGAAGCTTCAGGCCCTTCCTAGGGGAACCTGCGGGCCAAGCATGAGAGGGACAGCGGAGGGCTTTGCAGTGGCACCCAAAATGGGGCGCTCCAGGCAGGAATGACAGGGAGGGGCTGCTGCTTTCCAGTGGACACAAAAGGGAAGGACCCAGCCAAGGGCCGAGCCATCAGGGGAGAGGCCACCGGTGGGGCCCAAAGAGACCCTCGACATCGGGGGGGACCAGCCCTCCCCACCTTGGTCAGCCTGAGGGTTTCAGTGTGATGCTCCCTGTCCAGTGAGTCCTCCTTCTCCGCTTTCTCCAAACCAGCCATATTAAAGTTACCCACAAGATCTGACCCAAGAGAAGCCGGCCTTCCCCTCTGATCGTACACTGGGCTTCGTGTCTGCGGGCTTCTAGATTCCCCGCGGCCAGCCGCAATAGTGTCTCGTCCCCTTCGTCTATAAGAACTTGGTTCATTCACTCCCCGGTGCGTGGGCAGCCCCTCGGCCTCCCCTCAGACCCTGTGAACGGCTTCGAGTTTGCCTTGTTTGGGAGTGATCCCTTCCTTAATCCTCCTCCCTGCATCCCCGGTTTGGCGGTTTAGCGAAACGGGTGCCTCGTGCCCAACTCTGTGTCCGTGTGCGCAGTTCGGGCAGTCGGATATCAGCTGCCCCCACCCCCTCCTCCTTGTTTGCCAATATTTTGACACACACTCCGATTCCGTGAGATCATTTCCCCTAACCTGCCTTTTGCTTCTCCCCCCCACCTGCCTCCGCCATGCAGGCTTTTCTTCAGATCACCAGGATATAACAAAACCACCGCCAGGCCTTGCCCGCTCAGACTCTTCTGGCATTCCCAGGGACGATGGGCTTCAGCGGGCATCCACGTCCCCTCCCCATGTGAGAATGAAGCCCTTCGGCCTTATTCACTCCCGTTTGCCTTTTTATACAGGGCTTCAGGTGTACGCTTGAACTTCAGAGTTTCTCCGCAGCGATGGTCTTTCCGTCGGGAGATCCATGTCGCCTCTGTAGGGCTCTACTCAGCTTTTCTGCGCACGTCGATATCCTCCACCTTCTGGGATTTCTCGTTCCAAATTCTCCTCTCCTTTATCTTGGTGGCTGCCAAATCCTGTGAGATCCTGCCTGACTGAGCTTCCTCCCTACCTGGATTCTTTCTTTCTATCTGCTTACATTATCTTTTTCTTTGACCTGGAAGTTCTGGATTTTGACTCTCATGTTCCTGGGCACGTTCTTTTTTAAGAGGAGGCCCCCGGATTCTTTCCAATTCCTCTTTGGCCCCCACTTCTAAGTCTGAACAGTTTTAAGATTTCTAGGAATGGGGGGCAGCTGGATAGCTCCGTGGATGGAGAGCCAGACCTAGAGACGGGAGGTCCTGGGTTCAAATCTGGCCTCAGACCCTTCCCGGCTGTGTGACCCTGGGCAAGTCACTTCACCCCCAGTAGCTTTTGAACCTCTCGTGCCAGCCACTCATTCCCTTTCCAATTCTCCCCCCATGGCTCTCGTTCTCTTCCATTTTCCCCTCATGTTCTCATCCCACTTTCAGCTCTTTCTCCCCTACCTTTCTCTTGCTCTCTCCCACTGATTTCTGGGTGGGTTTGCCCTAACCTGTGGGTCATTTGGGGTTTGTTCCTGGCCTTTCCCTGGGTTTTCAGCATCCTTTTCTCTGGGGTCTCCCTGGAGCACCTGCCTGGCCCCCTGGCGGCTCCTGATGGGGGGCTTCTTTTTGTGTTCGGCCCGTCTTCCTGCCTGCTGCCCGACTTTGGGCTTGATGGTAAGGCCGAGCTCTCTGGAGAGAGCGTCTGGGCTGGTTCTGTTGCCGCTTTCTCGGGGCAGGCCCTGAGTTATTCTGGGGTCTCAGGAAGGGGCTTCCGTCCAGGGCAGAATTCAATCGCTGCCCTCCTGGCTTGAGCTCTGTACATTTCTAACCTGGGTTTGGGTCTGAGCAGGAGTGGATGCTGCCAGACTCTGGCCCTGCTGGGCAGCTAGGAAGCTCTCTGGGCGTGGAGCCACCCCGCCGTAGGCTCCCCGCCGGGGGGATTCGTGCCCTGGTTCCTATTCCTCTGCAGGCCGGGCTCCGTGCTTTGAGTGAGATCTTTGCTCTCCGGGGCTGAGCGGCTCCACTGCTGCCGCTGCCTTCGGACCTTCTCCTCTCTCCATCCTCCACGCAGGGCCCCCCTCCCAGGAATAACGTTCCCCAGCACAGGCCCCCTTCTCAGGCGCCCGGAGTCTGTGACCTGGAGCTGAGGAGGAGGCAGCAACAGAGCTGCCATTTACGCCTGTCCCCGGCCCGGCGGCCTCCTCTCGCCCTGTGTCCGGCCTCTCCTCGACCTCTGGAATGCGCCAGGAGCCGCCTGTGCCCTCCTCCTGGCTCCTGGCTTGCCCTCTCTTTAGTGCCCACAGGCCTCCTCTGTCACCTCGGCCGAGCTGGGTGGACAAACGACTTGCCGGGACCTTCTCTGGATTCGCTCTTGTTCGTTCCAGGTGTGTCTGGAGGAGCTGGGGAGGGGGGCTCCCCACAGTGCTTCCTGTCACTCGGGCATCTCGCTTCTATTGCTCTCCTCCATGTTTCTTTGGAATAAGCTGTACTCTCCTCCTAGAGGGCTGAGCCTGGAGTCAAACCCAGCCTCGGACACTTCCCAAATGTGTGACCCTGAGCAAGTCATTTAACCCTGTTTGCCTCAGTTTCCTCATCTGGAAAATGAGCTGGAGAAGGAAATGGCAAATGACTCCAGGAGCTGCCAAAAGCCCATCTAGAGGGTTCGTGGTTGGACATAACAAAACAAGTTTCTCGAGCCAGATTCCAGGCATGGGGACCCCCCCCCTCCCCGTGTCTCAGTGACACCTATGAGGGGCAGCCCGAGTCTTTGCTTGAGGAACTCTGGGCCGCCTTGCCTGTGACCTGCCCCAAGCTGGGGGGACAAAGGCCTCGTGCTGGCTTTCTCTCCTGCTTGGCTCTTGTCCCTTGCACTGCTCGGAGGGGCCATCCCGGCCCCCAGGCTGCTTCTGCACAGCCCGCTCCTCCGTCCCTGGCCGGGCGCCCGGCACTCCTCTACTCTAAGTCGGGGCCCAGGACCCGAAGGCCCTTCAGCAGATGCCGCCTTCTCAGCCAGGCTCTCTGCCCCCTCGGCCTCTCCTCCGGGCCGTGCCTTCAGGGAAGGGCAGCGAGGAAACACCATTTGGGCCTCGAGGTCTTCGGCGCCGGCCCCAGACCTCAGAGTCCTGCTGCGGCTTCCTGGGCTCCCCGGCAGTAACATTCGTGCCCCCCCCCCGCGATCCCCAGAAATGGAGGCTTGTCCCCGGCTCTGACGCCCTGGGAAGGCGGCCCGTTTCTCTGTGATTCTTCCCAAAATAGCAGGTGCTGGTCCCCAGGCCCACCCTCAGCCCTCCGCAGGGTCTCCACTACCGGCCTTTGCCCCTTCTTGCTCCCGTCCCCCTGCATGACGGATCGGCCCCATTCACAGAATTAGACGGGACGCGGACAGAATCCCGTCCGTGCTACAAATGGGCGACGAGAGTGGCATCGGCCTCTGGCGTGGCCTTGGGCTCTCGGGGGTCCCGCGGGCTCCAGCAGGCCACGGGCGAGCCTACACTGGCTGTCGGAGCCACGTGCCACTCGGCAACCACCAAGGGCCTGCGCTGGGAGCCAACGAGGCAGCCGCGGCCTTGGCTGCCAAGCAGGAAGGGCCGATGACTGGGGACTGGTCAGAGGCAGCCGCCCGCTCCAGCCCCGCCGCCTTCTCCCGGCAGCCCATCCGAGAAGACCCGAGGGGCCGGCCGCCGGGCGGGCTCCTTCTTCTTGCCTTTTCCCTGGCTTTGTCTGCTTCTTGTCTTGGTTGCGGGGGGTGGGGGGGTCGTATTATTTTGTCGGTCTCTGCCTTCTCCCCCCATTGCGGCAGTGGCCCACGGAAGGGTCTCCCCAAAGGGGGGCGAAGGCAGGGCGGCCACGTGAGATAAAAGTCCCTGTTTCCAACCCACAAAAGGAGGGCCGAAAGCCCCGGAAGGGCCTCACACTCGTCCCGAAGACGCGAGCATCCAGCCGCCTGTGAGGGCTGCTCCCACCGGCCTCCCGTCTCTCCGGGTGACGACGTGCCTTGAGGGCAGAGACCACGTCGGGGGGCTCAGGACTGCCCGCCAGGCCCCGCACGGCTGCTCAGTCACTCGCTGCAGACCCAGGAAGGGCGAGGCCGGGCCTGGAGGGAAGCTCGGCGGGTGGCCGGGCGCTGGCTTGTCTTAGACGCGGCCTCTGCTTCCCTTGAGGATGGTGCCACAGGATCCCGGCCCCAGGCTGCCGGCCGCTGCCCACCTATGCCAGAGGCTGCTCGGCCAGAGCCTGCTTGAACCCCTCGGAGCAGAAGGGAAGCCCCCCTGCCACGCTGCTAGAGCCCCCTCCCAGGCGGCCCCAGCCCCCCTTTCTGCGAGGACGCCGCTTGCCCTCCGTGCCTCCCCACCCCACCGGCCATCTCCTTCTCTGATAAAAGGGAGAAGCGGGGCCAGGAAGCTGATCGGGGCTTCCCCTGGGCCTCCTCCATCCCCCATCCAACGTGACAGAGCCCCGGCGGTGGCCTGTCACCAGGGTCTGGCCCTACCCAGGAGCCTGTGCCAGGCCTTCAGGGCCATTAACTGAATGGTGGCGGGAAAGCCAGCCGGGGCAGCCCCCAGAGTGGCATCTCCCTGGCATGCACTACCGTCACCAGCCGAGGAATCATGGGCTTCCGTGCCCTCCGGCAGAGCCTTCCTGCCTCTCGCCACCAGAGGAGGGCTCGCGGCCCCTGGGTACCCGGGGAAATGCCAGCCAACGGGCCGCCCCCACATGCTCTGCGGGGCAGGCTGCCCGCTTGTTCCTTATACCCGGCTTCACACGACAATCCATCTTTGGCGGTGCCACGTTCTCCAAACGTCCTTAGCCTGGCAGCCCCCAGAGGGCCCGCCCTGCTCGCACCCAAAGCCCATCCCGGCATGGCGGCCTCTTTCTTTGCCTCTTGCTGCCCCCTCAGGACTTGGGACCCTCCACCAGACTCGAGGCTGAAACCTTCCCTCGGTGGCATCGTGTGCCTGTGTACATGTGTGCCCATGTGCCCATGTACTCATGTGCCCGTGTGCCCGTGTACCTGTGTGCCCGTGTACCTGTGCACCCATGTGCCTGTGTACCCATGTGCCCGAGTCCCAGGGCTCTGCCCACAGGACGGGGCCGTCCTTCGGCTAGGACCGGGCAAAGGCATGAGGAAGAGCGGCGGTGCCCGCTCCCCTGCTAGCCCTGCCTCCACTTGACCTCCTCCGTCCGGCCCTCGCCCTGACCCTTCCTGAAATCCTCTTGGGGGGGGGGGAAGTGGCCATCTAGACGTCCCCAGGAGGTTAAAAGCCACGCGTGGCCCAGGAGCGACGGGGGCCCACGGGGCTTCTTCCGTGCTTGTGCCTAACAAGTACCACACGTGGGGCAGCGGCTCCCTGCGTGAAGGGGCGTAATTCCCGACACCCTGCCCACCCCACGGCCTCGCTATGGAGGACCTCCCGGAGGTTCTGCGTCGGGGGAAATCCTGCCGGACCAGCCTGGCCACCGCCGGGGGAGGGATGAGCCCACCCGAGGGGGCCCTGCCTGGGGCCAGTTTCGTTTTTTAATCACTGGATGGGGAGTCAGGGAGGCCCGAGGCCGAGGCCTGCTTTGCACTCGTCCTCACTTCTCTGGACCTCCGTCTTCTCATCAAATAGGGGTGACAGTAGCGCCTGCCTCCCCGCGTTCTAGTGAGTCTCTGAGGAGGTGGTGGCTGGAAAGTGCCTGGAGGGCCTTCCAGGGCTGTGCAGACCCTCATCCCGGCCCATCACATGGCTCTCTGGGCTCGTGGCCCCGGAGATGGGGGGATGGGGGAACCTGGAGAGCATCTGCCCTGCCCCGCCCCCGGCCCCTCTGCCTGGCCGTCCCCTGCCCTTCGGGGGGAGCTCTTTTGGGGACAGGAAGCAGGATTCCTGGCAGAGACATGAAAAGCTTCCTGCCCTCGCAGGGGCACGAGGGGAGGCCTCCTTCCCCGGGCTGGCCCGCCCAGCAAAGGAAGACGTGGCTTTGTGGGCAGCCAGACGCCCCACAGACCTGAATGGGAGTTGGAGGAGTCCCTCACGGGCCTGGGCACAGCCCGGGCAGGCCACGAAGGGCCTGTGGGATCCAGGAGCTGGTGGGGGTGGGAGGAAGAGGGTGGCGGGGAAAAGCAGCCTTCCACCGCCCTGCCCGGCCGCCCATCCTATTATGGGAACAAAGGACTGTCTGGTCAGAGAACAGCCTGCTGAGGCGCTCCCAGCCACGCGAGGGAGGTCCTGCCGGGGAAAACCACTTCCCTGTTAAAGCCCCAGAGCCCACGTTCCAAGGCCCTGGGCAAACTGGAGAAGGGGGGCCGGCCGTGCTGGCACCCCAGAATTCCTGCCTCTGTCGGCACGAGGAGCGGGGCCAGGCCCACTTTAGAGGCTGGAGGAACCCCGGCAAGCCATGCAGCCTGGGGCGAGATGGGACCCCGGCTCAGGGCATCAGCTTCCCTTCCCCATGAGGCCAAGGCCTGCTTGGTGCCAGGAGCCAAGGGCTCGCGGCCCCCTGCCCCTCCCCTCAGGTGGCACATCAGGGTGACTAAGAGACTGAAACAGAAACGCTCCCTCAGGGCGGCGCAGGCGGGGGAGCTGGGGGCAGACTGTGGCGGGGGGGGGGGGAAGGGGCCTCGGGAGAGGCTTCCTGGGGCCAGAAAGGCCAGGAAGGGGGCCCGGGGGGTCACGTCGTGCCCTCCCTCCACTACCTGGGTGACTGCGGGGTCTCCCAGCTTTGGCCGGAGGAGGGAAGGACACAAAGGAAGGGCGTCCGCGGCATTTTCCAGAAAGCCCTCCCGCCGCGGGGTAAGTGCAGATCAATGGGAAGCGAGGCCGGTCGATGGCCGGCTCTCGCGCCCCATCTGTGGCCTGCCCAGAGGCCCAGCTCCCACGGGGGCCAGAGGACAATGAGGGTCAGTCGGGTGGCCGTGTTTTCAAATGGCTTCTGCCAACGGCCCGGAGAAATCAGGCCGTGCTGCCCCCCCCGCCCCCGCAAGAGCCCGCAGCTTCTTTGGGGGGTCAGTCAGAACGCCCCAGACTGCCCCCTGCCCCCCAAGAGCACCCCTGCCTTCCAGTTCCACGTGCAAGCCCCTCTGGAGAGCTCCCAGCCTCCGGGGGGGACCCTATTTCTAAGGGGCACTGGGAGCCCTGGGTGAGACGGGCATCCTCCCTGAGGGTCAGGCCTGCTTCTCTCTTGTGGCCGGAGATGCCTGTTCGAGCAGTTTTTTTCTGATCCACCCAGAGTGCCTGGGGTCAGCCCCTGGCCAGCCACCCACCTGGCACCAGGAGATCCAGGAGAAAGGAGAGAGTGAGGGGAGAGTCCATCAGGAATCTCAGGGCTGGTGCCCTCCTGCAGAAGCCTACAAAGCGGGCAGCTCCCCTTCCAGCTCTGGCTCCCCCCCGCATGCCTTTGGTTGTCTCCATGACGAGGGAAGTGGACCTGACTGCCCTTCCCATTTGACAGAGGAGTAGACTGAGCCTGGCGGAGGGCCCATGGTTGGCTCTGGGCCCCCAGTGCACCCGGACCCAAGGAAGGGGCTCGGGCTGTCCCGGAGGGGGAGGGATCCAGGACGCCCCCTCCTCTGGCCCGATGGAGAGCCCAGACCGAGGAGCCCAGGCCCAGGCCCGGACTCTGCCTGCAGCCTCTGAGAGAAGAGGGAAGGAGAAGGGGCAGCTGCCAGCCCAGCTGGGCGGCCCTGTGCCAGGGCACCCGGGGAAGTTGTTCCCCTGCCATGTTCCCATTTCCTCCGGCCCTTCTGAAGTCAAGACAAGCCAGAGGGCAGCAAATGAAGCCCATTTCCCAGGCCGAGACGTTGCCCTGACACCTCATTCGGGCAGGCTCTGGGCCTCGGGACGAAGGAGGCTTTGGGGTGCTCGGCCAGCCGGGCCTCTTTCCCGCTGGGGCCTCTCCCCGGGCCCCACAAACAGCCTCCTGGCCTCAGGGGCCCTTGTCGGCTTTCGGCATTCACAAGGGTCCAAGGGAGTCTGCTTGGCCCCCACAGCAAAGACGTGGGAGGAAGGTGGCGAGCGGCGCGTCTCACCTGAGGGTCTCCTCGGTCCCTGCACACACAGCCCCACCTGCTTTGGAATGACTCAGGGCAGGAGGGTGCAGGGACTCTCGGGCCCATTCCACAGAGGAAGAAACCGAGACCCAGGAAAGAAAGCTCTTGGCCCACGGATGCCCGCAGGGAGCTGCGGGTCAGGGTTTGCTCTTGGGCCTTCTTGGGCACTCTGTTAAATGGCACGGCCTCCTGCAAGGCATGAGTGCGAGAGCATGTGCGTCCTGTCAGGAAACCAGGCGAGCCCACCAACCATGCCAGCCCAATGGGAGGCCCTGGTGAGGGGGGCACAGACGAGGCCCCGGTGGCTGTCAGAAGAGAACTGCCCTCTGTGCCCGCTGAGGAAGTCCTGGGGGGCTGCCTGAACGAGGCGGGAGGCCTCCCTCCAGGGGCACCTGCCTTTATCCTGGGTGAACTTCCCCGGCCGGGGTCTTGGGGGCTGGACCCCGGGGCTACGAGGGCTTTGAGGGCTGCCTGGCCAGGGCCCGGTCAGTGGGGAGCTCCTTAAGGCTGTGCCCACAACGACGGCCTTAAAGGGCCCATCAGCCTTTCCATGGAGGAGTCAGAGAAGACTGGAGGCCCCGGCCCTCTGCAGGGAGCCTCGGGAACCTTCTGGAAGCAGGAGGGGAAGGCCGGCTGGGCCTCCCTATGGCCTCTGCCCGGGGGCCATCAGAGGGTGGGGCTACCCCCCCCCCCAGAATGAGACCCGCCCTCCCGCTGGCTCACCCCAGGACCGATGGCACCGAGGCCCTCTGGGAGCCCTTCTCCACGGCCAGCTCCACGTTCTCGTCACCAGAGCCAGGGAGGCGCCTGGAAAGCCTGGCCCAAGAGAGGCCGGACAAAGGGAGCAGAGCCGGGCAGCGGGCGGGACGGCGGTTAGAGGCAAAGACTCCGTCCAGGAGCCGCCGGCTGCCCCTCGGCCCCCCGCTTCCTCCCAGGCCCAGCTCAAGGCCCGCCTCGTCCAGGCAGCAGGACGGCTCCCTCAGAGCCCGAAGGGTGGCCTGCCAGGAGCTTGTCTGAGCCCTGAACATCCTCCCCCCCTGGCCTGGGAGCTCCTGGCGGGCAGGGGCGGCCTCCTCCCTTTCTCTGCTCAGGCACCCTAATCCGTGCTCAGTATTCGTGCCTCCGGACCGCCCAGACTCGGGCCTGCACCTCGAGAAGCCCTCCCCCTGCGCACAGAGCCATGGCCGGGCCCGGCCCCCTCCTCCTTCTGGACCTCTGGCTATGTGGAAATGAAGAGGAAAGGCCTTAACCAAGTCATCTGCCTCTCCCCGGCACCCCTGGAGGCCCCGGGCCGACCCGACTGGCGGAGAATGGCACTAATTAGAGGCTTCCCTGGCTCATTCCAGCAAGTCAGCCCTGAGGATGCTGCAGGTCCCACCCAGCCATCCACCAGGAAGCCCCCAGTGCCGCCCTGGGCCCAATTCGCACCCGCCCCCTTCCTCCTCTGGTTACCACCGCTCCCCCGCCTGGCTCGGCAATCGATGCTCTTCCGCTCACTCTCCTGTGACTTCCCAAGGCAGCCCTCCTCGGTCTTGTCTCCCCCATTGGAGCCTGAGCTCCTCGAGGGCAGGGACTGGCTCCATCCCTGGCATCACGATTAAGACCAATGCCTTTCCCTCTGTCCGTCTGCCCACCCATCCGTCCATCCTCCGAACCTCCGCTTCTCCTCTGTGGGAAAGGGGGTCCCTGAGAGCCCCTGCAGGCCAGCTCGAACCCTCTGCAGCGCTCCGGCTGTGGACAGGTCGACACTCTGGGCTCCTAAACGGCCGCTGAATGAATGCACCGAAGCGCGAGCGTGCCTGCGCTGTGGTTTCGAGGCTGAAGCCTGTGTCGGAAGGAGCCCGGCTCGGGCGGCAGCCGAGCAGGCTCCAGCGGGTGACCCTGGCAGCGCGGTGCCCTCGAGAGCGTGGGCCAAGCGGCTCCCCCTCCCCCGGGATTCCTGTAGTCTCCTCCCCCTGCGCCCAAAGCGCCAGATCTCGCTGAGAAAGGAAAGGGAAGGGAGGCCAAACAAGCCATGAACTCCTCACTGCAAGGCAGACTTGGGCGTCTCGCTTCTCCCCCTGACGAGCCTGCGGGCAGGTGCCAGGCCCCTGAGGCACGGGGGAGGGGATGCCCTCCTCCCCCTCTGCTCCCTGGGTGGCCCTGGCCCAGGGAGGAAAGGGCGGGAGTTGGCACTCAGTGAGCTCAAGGATGCCAGAGTGGCCGGTGCCGTAAACAGGGCCAGGCAGGCAGGGAGAGGAAGCCCGAGACTGTCAGGAGAGAAAGGAGGGCAGGAAGGAAGGGCCCTCCAGGGACCCGGGCCAGGTGGGCGGAAGGGGGTTAGAGATGGTCTGGGCTGACCAGGGCGGGGGGACCTGGCAGGAGGCCAGCCCCCCACGTGCCCTCCAAGGACCACCTTCATGTCACCCCAGGCTTCTCCGAGCTCCTTCAACCGAAGTCAAGGCCCTTTGCTGCCCTGCTGGCCCCTCTGGACACTCCCTGGACGATCCACTTCCTCTTTAAGCCACGCCCGTGAGACCCCAGGGACGCCTCCCCCCGCCGCCCCCGGAAGCTGCGGCCTCCTAAGGCAGCCCAGGCTCGGATTCGTCTCCTTCTGGAGAGGTGTGGACAAGGCAGCCTCCCCAGCTCGTGCTCCAGACGCTGAGCCGTTGATTTCTTGAACCTCAGTGGGACTTTGCATTCCGCCCTCTTCCAGAGCCGAGAGCCCTGCCTGCCATTGTGGGCGCCAGCTCACCCGCCCTGAGCTAGCTGTAGGCCAGGGCTCTCTGCCAGCTTCATGGAAGCCTGAAGGAGCTGTCAATGGCGGGCGCTGGAGGCGGCCTCCAGGCCACGTCCGGGCTGGAAGGATGACCACAGTGCCTTTGGAGGCACAGATTCAGAGGCCTCTTCCTAGCTAGGATTCCGTGCGGGGACGGTCTGTGTCTGAAGAGTTGGCTCCAAGCCGCTGGGCCCTGATGGGCTCTTTCTTCCCTCCACAGCTGCCCTGGAGGCACCGCTGCAGTTGGTCCTACTTTGGAAGTGACTCTCTACCTCCCTGAGGTGCGCCCTCCTTTCCCGGATGCAGATACCAACCCCCTCCTGCCTTCTCTTTCTGGGGGATTCCAGATATCTCCCACAGTGTTGGAGGCCTTCTTTGAGGGTCCCGTGAAGCCCAGAGGAGCTGCCCCTGCTGCCCACCTGGCATCACTGCTGGCCCTTGGGGCATGACCAGCCCTGGCCCCCCAGGCTCTTCCCGTGTCTCCTCTGTACCACCCTGGGATTCTCTGGGATCAGCCCGTTCCATGACTCACAACCACATGCCATCGAGGGGGGCATCCTGGCATTCCCCAAGTAGGTTTTGGGCATCGCTGGGGAGCACATGGGGGTGGTGATTCGGTGCCTCACTAGCCAGCTCTGACCGATTCCTGGCCACAGGCCCCTGAGCCAACCCTGTCCTCCACCTCCAGGGGGTGAAGCAGGGGGGGGCAGCAGGAGAGGAGGCGGGCGGAAGGCCCGCTCTGAACAGGACGCCAGGCACAGCAGCTGGCGGCCAGGATTCCTCTAATCGTCTTTCTTCAAAGGAGACTTAACTGAGTTTAGGGACGGGAGGTGGTCCAAGACCACACGTTCATGGCCAACAGAGCCCAGTGAGCAGCAAGTGGTGCTGGCAGTACAGGAAGCAGCACACGGGGACAGAGATTGCCGGAAAGGAGCCCATGTTCCGGCCGGGCGCCACGACGATGGAGGAGATGGTTTGTCAGGAAACTGCGTAGGAGAGAGCAGAGGCCTGGTCAGGGAGGGGACGTCCTTACCCCCGGGAGCTGCAGGAAACTGGAGGGCTGGATACTCCACAGCTACGTGGCCTTGGACAAGTCTCGTAACCTGGATCTCACTTTTCTCCTCCATGAGATGAAGGTGTTGAGCTACGTGACCTCCGAGGTCCCTTCCAGCTCGGGAGCGATGATCCTGTTGGCTTCTCCATTTGCACAATGAGAAAGTTGGGCTAAGTGGCTGCCAAGCTCCCTTTGGGCCCTGGAACGAGGTCCCACGAGACCATCTGTGAAACGAGGGGGCTGGCCAGGACGACCTCTCGGGTCTCCTTCAGCTCCGACAACGTGGCACCAGGCAGCCCGGATACACCCCTTTCCCTTTCCCCCTTAACATTCTTTGCTTTTTAAACATTGACTTTCTGCCCTTCTCCCGCAGCCCACGGAGAAGTCCAGCAGCAGGACCTCAGCCACGCAGGGGAAGTCCTGCCAAGCACGTTGCCACGCCTCCCAGACTTCCAACAAAAGCAGATCGAGTGAGAAAACTGGTGCGGAGCCTGCCCGCGGAGGGCCTCCCTTCTCTCTCTCACCACGGAGCCTTTGCAGTTGCTTGTCTCGGACCGTTGTGTCGCTCCGCCAACCATGATCACAACATGGCTTCCTCTGTCCGGGGACCTCCTGGCTCTTCTCCCTGTACTTTGCATCGGTTTATCCAGGTCTGGCCACATTTCTTCTGCAACCACCCCCTCATTTCTTATTTCACCACCATCGTGGGTCACAGCAGGTGGAGGCCTTCGTCATTGACGGGCATCCCCTCGATTCCAGGTCCCAAATGGAGCTGCTCATCTTCCTTTTCCTTTGGCCTAGGAGGGGCATTGCTGGGCCGAAGGGGAACCACAATCCTATCGCCCTTGGGGCGTGCTTCCACATTCCTTCCCAGAACGGTCAGAGCAGTTCACAATCCTCCCATCATTCCCTCAGCATCCCGATCTTCCCCTCGCTCCCTCCGGCACTTGCCCTTTCCCATAGATGTGCCGTGTCAGTGTTGTTTGAGTTCACATTCGTCTCCTCAATCCTATCGGAGAACTGTTGGATGCAATTAGGCTTAGCTGGAATTTCCTCCTCTCCAAACTGCCTGTTGGCATCTCTGGACCGTTCATGAATCGAGGAATGACTCTCATTTGGGCAAGTTTGCCTCCGTCCCATCCTCGGGATATACTAGAGAAAGGAGGTCCTTACCATTGACCCGCGCTGGAGACATTTTGGATGTAATTGCGTTGTCTACGGTCCCTGGTAGCAAGGTGGCATTGCCCTCGTTCTCCCTTCTAATGAGGCCTCTTTTGGCTTTGGCCAACCGCCCCTGCCTTTTGGACTCCAGCCCTTTGGTTCTGGTTTCGAAAGCTTTCTGCGCTCTGCTTGTGTAGTAGGGGAACTCCTCATCCCTTCACTTTCAGTTCCATTCCTAGCTGTGATTTCCCTCCATCTCACTTTCTTCGTTCTCCCTGCCCCCATTATCCTGTCCCTCAAGTCCCTTTTGCTTCTAACCACTAAAACTGCTCCCCACCCCCCTTACCATTCCCCTCCCCTCCAACTTATCCCCTTCCCCCTCCTTTTTCCCAACTGGGAAACTAATTTTTCTAGGTCCAACTGCTTAGCTGGAGATAGCCTTTCTCTCTGAACCAATTCCGAGGAGAGTGAGGTTCCAGCGCTGCCTGCTGCCATCCCTCTCCCCCTTTCCCCTTCCATTGTAAACGCTTTCCTTTTTCGGGAGTGAGAAAGTTCCCCCATTCCACCTCTCCTTTTCCCTTCCTCCTAGACTTTTCTGGAGATCATTCCACTATGACTCCAACTCACACGCATGTCCGCTGTCTCCATAACCTCCTCCTATATGCACTAAGAATGAGGAAGTTCTTGGGGATGCTTCATCTTCCCATGCAGGAATATAAGCATTTAGCTTTGAGCCCCTCGCGATTCTGCTTTCCTGCTTATCTTCTTCTGCTTCTCGAGTTGTCTGTCAGAAGGGCAAATTTTCCAGTCTGGTCTGCTCTTTTCATCAGGACTGCTTGAAAGCCCTCAAATTGATTAAATAGCCATTTTCGCCCCTGAAGGATTACACTCTGTTTTGCTGAGCAGACAACTGTTGGGTGCAATCCCCACTCCTTTGCCTACTGGCATGTCATATTCCAGGTTCTCTGCTCCTTTACCATGCACGCTGCTACATCTTGGGTGATCCTGACTGCGGCTCCAGATGGTAACTGTTTCTCTGGCTGCCTGGTGTATGTTCTCTGGCTTGGGGGGGAATGGGGGCGCCCAGCGGAGTCAGTCCTTCAGTTTCTAACTGACCCACCCTCTAGGTCTGGGGTAGCAGCAGCTCCATTTCCCATGATAATGTCTCGGACTGTGCCCGCCGGGCTCCGCTTTACTTTTCACTTTCCGCTGCTGCTCTCAGGCACGAATTCTGTCAGTATCTCGCCCCGAATCTACTTTCCAGATCAGTCGTTTCTCTGAGGACGGTTCACATTTTGAATGTTTTGGGGCTTTTTTCACTTACATGGAAAGACGATTTAGTTTTCTCAGCTTTTGAATTCCAAAGTCCCTCCCTCCCTCCCTCCCTTTCCTCCTTCCCGAGGCAGCCCGTGTTTTGACAGCAGTCATACACGTGACGCCACGCACGTCGAGCATGTCAGACTCCTAGAAAAATGGATCTGATTGGGAATGAGGGTTCCAGAACCAAAGCAGGGGATAGAAAGGGCGCCACGGAAGGGGTGGGAAAGGATATGGAGGGGAGGGTCCGAGTGGACCCCAGGAGAATGTTTCTCCAGAACAGCAAGATGGTGGTGGAGGAGAGTAGATGAAGAAAGTGAGACCCAGAGAGGTCGGAGACTGACAATCATAGCTAACACTAGGGAAACGCTAGAGGGCTGGCAAGCACAACTCCGTGAGGAAGGGGCTAGTATCCCCCCTTTTGCAGAAAGTGAGGCTGGGGACAGTGAAGTGACCTGTCCAGGGTCTCTCACAAATGGGGTCTGTGACAAGATTCAAACTCAGGTCTTCCCAGCTCCCCATCGACTCCTTTCTCTAGTACTTCTGTGATTGTTTTCTGAGAAAAACTTGGGCCTTGGCCTTATTTCCATTAGAACCAGATTTTCATGGTGGGGCAGTAGTGGTCAACAAGGGTAGCCAGCTCGCCCAACACAAGGCAGGAAATGCAGCTGGACCTTCTCCTCCCTCGTCCCTGGGAGCCTGGTACAGGTCCAGGGTTCTGCCCACTCAGGGCCTTGAAGGTCAGGATAGAGGCTTGGAAACACCCCCTCCAGGGAGGTCAGCAATCCCTGCTGCCCACACTGCTGACCCTCCAGTCTTCCCTGGAGGCCTGGGAGGGATCTTGAGTCCAACCACTTCATTTTACAGAAGAGTTAGTGACTTGTCCAAGGACACTCAGCCAGGTGGGTGACCCTTAGCTGAGGCTCCCCCTGTGGGTAGGGATTGGCACAGAAGATGATCTCAGGGGAAAAGGAAGAGGAGGTGCCCTGGGGGGAGCAGGGACCAAGGCTGGGGGGGGGCCTTCCTAGAGAGGAGGCTGGGGATGGTCCACAGCAGGGCAGAAATGAGTCACAGCAGGCATCATCCTAGCCTAGCCCTCTTACTGGTAGATAACGCCCCCCCCCCCCAAGCTGGTCAGCCCCTTTGGCCCCACACCCCTTGCTCTGAAGAGCCCCCCCTCACTTGTCCTTGTCCTCCTTGGGACCTCCTCTCTGGTCAGTGCCCACTCTTGGCCACCGCTAGGGCCTGAACCACAGGGTAACCACCTTCTCTGACAGGAAGGGAAACCGAGGCAGGGGTGGCTGAACTTCCTGAGCCCACCCTGCCACAACCTGGCCTCAGTGTTCTCATCTGTACATGGGGATGATCCCGCCTAGCCCACGTCCAACTCTGGGATCTGACATCTCCGAGGCCTAACCCTAAGCCAAGGTTCCTCGAGGACGAAGGATCTGAACTCACGTCCCGGCAGGGGAGGCTCGGGCCGAGCCAGGCAGGCGGAACCCCCTGGGACGGACAGACAGACAGACTGGGGAGCCCGGAGCAAGGCTGTGATTTAGACACGAATTTATTTGGGATTTTTGTACATTAAACCAGCGAATCTCCTGGCTTCAAGCACACGTTTTTGGTCTTTAAAGTGACAAAAGGAGGAAAAAACCCAAACCTGAACCCCAACCCCACATCCGTCTGTCCGTCCTTCAAAGGAGCAGGGCTGCTCGGGGCCGGAGGAGGCCCCGGACCCCACGGAGGGGCCCAGATCATGCGGGGACCCGAGAAGAGGAGGGGGCTGGGCGGGGGGATGGGGGGGTCCTCAACAAAGCGGCAGCAGCAATGGCGGCAGCGACGGCCCGGGCCCTTCTTGCCGCCGTCTCCCGGGCAGAATAAATACATTCAGAGGCGGGCGAAGGCAGTGATGGCGCCCCCGCTGGGTCCATCCCACAGGCATCGCCGGCTCGGCTCCGGGGTCCCGGCTCCAGGCCGGGCCCGCTCCCTTCCCCTCCTGCAGATGCTGGCACCACGGCTGGGAGCGCGTCTTCTGTTACCTGGGAGATGGGGGGGAGAGAAAGTCGGACGTGGGCCCCCCCGCCCCCCCAGCACCTGCCCACAAGAGGCTCCCCCCAGCTCCCCTTTCCATTTGGGGCCTGCACCAGAGGAATCTGGTGCCAGCGGGCCCCCCCATTAGGGCGGCAGCGATCACCATGGCAGCTGGCATTGACGCGGCCCTGGGCTGGGGACCCCACGGGTGCCGCTGCTCCTCCAAACGCCCTGAAAGGTGTTCCCGTCACCCCCATCTTACAGTTGGGGACTCTGAGGTGAGCCACGGGTCTGTCGGGGGGGCAGGCGGCCAGGAGAGCGGGGCTCCGGGCACGGAGCCTCACTTCAGTCATCGGGCCAGGCAGGAGGGAGCGAGGCCCCCCGGCCCCCCGGAGTGTCTGCAGCAGAGGGAGGCGCTCCTTCGGGCCTCACCGTGTCGGCCCGTCTCCCTCCCAAGGACAGCCGGGGGGTGGCATCCCTTCGGACGCTGGAGGACCGTTGCTGGCCACGGGCCGGGCCTTCTCCCTGGAAGGGTCGAGGCTGGGCATTTATGAGGTGCCGGCGTGTGTCCTCGAAGGTCCATTTCCCCTAAAGAGGGGGTGAGCCCGGAGGATAAGGGGAGACGGGGACGGGCAATCTGCCAAGTGGGCAGAGGAGCCGCGAAACGAGGGGGGCTGTAACCCTCCGAGATGGCCTCTGGGCTCCTCCCCCAAGTGCCCGAGGGTCTGGCAGAACTGGGGATGATGGGGAGGGAGAACTGTTAAGGGGTAAACTGAGGCAGGATGCCGGCAGACAGAGCCCCTCCTCACTGGGGGGCCCACATGTGTCAGGGGTGCCAGGGCCTGTCCTGCCAACAAATCGCAGCTCAGAGATGTGTGAGTAATGTGGGGCCCCCAGAGGGAGCCTCAGTTTCCTCATCTATAAAATGGAGGTGACGAGGGTTCTCTGTCTGTGACTGCAGGTGGGCGGACCAGCCACCCAGGGAGACTTCCCGGAGCCCCGTGATGTGCCCGTGCACCGCTGGGGCACCGACCCTCATCAAGCTTCTCCTCTATGCCAGGCCGGCTTGCTGCGTGCCCCCTCTGGGGGACGCCGGAGGAGGAGCCCCCCGTCTCCCTCCCACGCTGTGCCAGCCCCGTCCTGGGCTCCGCTGCGGGTGCTCCTGACCACCAGGGAGCAGCGACAGTGACGGGGCGGCCGGGGCCAGTCCATGGGGGCCTCGGAGGGCCGAGCCAGCCTGGCCTGGACAAGATGGCCCGACACCGGCCGGCGTCACCCCCTGACCTTCATGCCAAGAACCCTGGAGGGAAGGCCGGCCCCTCCGGGTCACCCAGGGTGGTCACTGCGCCGGACGACCTCCAGGGATGAGGATGGTCCAAGACGACAGAGGAAGCCCCCAGGGTCAGTGCGGAGTGACCACTGCCTGGGCCAAGCCAGTCCCTGAATGTTGGAATCAAAGGCCGGCCCTGGCCTCAGGGAGCTTCGGGGGATCGGGGGGGTCCCCAGAGGAGGGGGCTCGCAGGACCCGAGGAAGCCTGGCAGTGGGCCTTGAAGGCCAAGGCGCAGGCTGGGGCGACCTGGTCAGCCATGTTGGTCAGCTGGTTAAAGGAGCAGTCACGGGCCCCCCTCAGCACCCCCAATGCCATCCGAGCAGGCCCGGCCTTCCCCAGGCCCCCTCTGAGCGGATTAAGCCCCGCCTGGACGCTTCCCGGCCCGGCCGCCATCCTGTCGTGGACTCCCTGGGCCGGGCCGGCCGGTCTCTGCGCTCCTCGTCCCTCGCCTCCGGGGTCTCCGGCCCGGCACACGGCTGGCACTGCCGACGGCTTCGAGGGAAACGAGGGACGGCTGAGCCTCTCCTGGTCCCGAAGACTGGCGGCACCCTGGGGGGCTCAGGGGGATCGACAGATCCCGAGGAGGCCCCGACGCCTCGCGAGATGCCCCCCAGAACACCCAGCCGGAGCCAAGGTCTGCCAGCTTGAGGCCTGCCTCAGTTTCCCATCATGCCGGAGGCCATCAAGGCAGCCTCCTCCTGGCCCTGGACGTTCTCAGAGCAGCTCGAGCCGGGCCGGTTCTGAACCTCCAGGCCTCTGGGACAGGGGTCCGAGAGCGGCTCCGGCCACCTGAGGGCCCGTCTGTCCTGGCCATGAGGCACAAGAAGAGGCGAGATCGAATGACTCCAGGCCGGCTCCTCCAGGGTGGCCTCTGTCCAGGCTGATGCCCACCAGGCCAAGGGGAGGGCTCGGGCCGGCCCCCTCCCAGAAGAGGCCCCAACACTTAGTGGCTGAGCCCCCCAGGGGCACGCAGCCGGACACCCGATAAAGCCCGCACTGGTCTGCCTTGACCAAAGGCACGGGGTGAGGGAAAGCGGCCCCTCTGGCCACGGCGGGAGTCCGGCCACTTGGCCGGGCCAAGGTGGAATGGCCAAGGTGGAAGCAGCCTCAGGCTGGCGCAGAGTACCCAGGCACCCCTCCTGCGGACCCCGGGGGCCCGCCTGCTGCCCGTGGCCCCCTCGGACCCGGCTCATCCTGCCAACTGCAGCTGGACCTCGTGGGCACCAGCGAGGCGCACTGGCGAAGGCGGCGCAGCTTGTACCCTGCTATGAGGAGGTTTGGCGTCACAGCCTCCAGGCCAGGGCCTTCCCTGGGCACCTCTGGGGGCATGCCGGTGCCAGGGGAGTGCCAGGCCATTGGGCACAGGTGTGTCACCCCGAATGGCAGGAGGCCAGGCTGGGCCTCCCCACACAGGAGCCTGAGAGCTCACGTGGCCCCCCGAACCTCACCAGGGCAGGGCCGGTCTGCCTCGCCAGCCTGCGGGGGCACCCGAGCTCCAGCCTGCACGGCCTCCAGGCCGAGCCCCGATCAGAGGACCGAGCAGGCCGGTCCCGACGGCTCACGGGCCGGGCTGAGGTGGAGGCCGAGGCCTCGCTCCCTGCAGCCTCCTCCAGACCGGCTCAGAGCCCGCAGGCCGGGCCCAGGCTGACCAGGCTGACCATTCCACAGATGGGGAACGGAGGCCGCGGCGTCCAGTGACCGGCCCCGGGTCCCAGGACTCAGGCGTCTTAGCCGGCTCTTCCTGACTGCAGGCCCCTCTCTGCACCCCAACTTAAGGAGAGATGCTGGGCTCAGGGCCAGAGGCCAGCAACCGTGCCCGCCGGGTTGGGGGAACCGCAGGCCTCCACCCTCCGCTGAAGCCCAGGCAGGGGCCCCCCGAGGCCACCCTCTGCCGCTGGGCTGTGCTGAGTGCCATGAAGAACGAGGGCAGCCGCCCCCTCTCGGCCCCCCTCTCTGCCGCCACCCCCCCAGAGACCCATTTCTAGCTGGTGAACCCAGCCCAGCCTGGCACCCAAGGCCCGCGCCCCTGCTCTGCCCACCCTGGCCCCGGGGCGGCCCAGGTCAGCTCTCCACTGGCTTCTCCTCGCCCGAAGGCCATCTGGGTGCGAGTCCTGCCCGGCCTGGGCCCCAGATCTCGGTCCTCCGGGCTCTGCTGACCCGACTCGGACCCGGGGACCTCCGGCAGGTCAGGGTCAAGGGGACGACCACCCCGGCCAGCTGCCGGCCCTCAAAACAGGGCAAAGGCCTTCTCCTGGGAGCTGGGCAGCGAGGGGGCGGCACAGGGCCCCTGCCCGGATGACCCCCCGGAGCTCCGGGGCCCCAGCTTTAACCAGAGGAGCAGCCCCCGGGTCCCCCTCTCGGGGTTGGGGAGGCCTTTCCTGGCTCCCTGGGCTCCCCGCTTTCTAAGTAGAGGAGAGGCTCCCCTCTCTCAGGGTGGGGGGCCTTCCCAGCTCCTGTCTCTTGGGGGGGGACTAACGGGGGGAGCCCTTCCTCGGCTTCCTAAGCAGAGGAGCGGCTCCCCTCTCTCAGGGTGGGGGCCCTGGCCAGCTCCCCTCTTGGAGCCCCCCCCCCCCACTGGGTCCCTGGTCTCAGGGTTCGGGGCTCCCCACATTCTAAGCAGGAGCAGCTCCTCTCTTGGCAGGTGGAGGAGGCGCCCCAGTAGGGCCAGCCCTTCCCCCCCAGCCCCTCCCACTCACCGGGTCCCCGAGCCCAGGCTACGTCTCGAAGTGGCTCAGGAGGTCCCTGATCTCGGGGCTCAGGTGGGGGGCCGCGCGGGCGGCCTCGGCGATGGCGCGCCGGTAGACGCCCTTCTTCTTGCGGTTGAACCTCAGTTTGAAAGACTCCGAGAAGGGGGACAGTTTGGACACGGACAGGGACGACGTGGTGGGCGAGCCGAACCAGGAGACGCGCGCCTCGGCCCAGGCGGGCTCGCCGTCCTCCTTGTGGCCCAGGCTCAGGTCCAGCACGCGGGCCGGCCACCAGGGGCAGCCGGCGATCTTGCCCCAGACCACGTCGCCCACGGCCACGGTGCGGCCGTCCTCGGTGGCGCACTGGGCCACGCTCTGCGTGTGCAGCCGCACGGTCAGCGGCGGGACGGTCTTGCGCTCCTCCCGCGAGGACGAGGACACGGAGGCGTCGTCGCCGGGCAGGAAGCGGCAGGCGGCGGGCGAGGCGGGCTCCGAGGCGGACGACTTGCCCTCGTCCAGGCTGTCGTTGCTGCACACGGACAGGCTGGACGAGTCGGCCTTGCGCTTGTAGTTCACGAGGAAGGCGAGGCCGTCGCGGCCGGCCGGGGCCGGAGGGAAGCCGCCGAAGTCGTCCTCGTCCGCCGAGCCGCCCGAGGACAGCCGGGGGGAGCGGCCGGCGTAGAAGGCGGGGCTCAGGGGGGGCGCGCGGGCCTCGCCCAGCTCGTCCACCAGCTCGGCCTTGTAGATGGACACGCTGTGGCCGCCGCGGGGGAGCCGGTGCGGCTTCAGGCGGATCTTGGGGGGCGGCGCGTCCCCCGGGGGCAGCGGCCGGCTCAGCTTCAGCTTGGGGATGGCGGCGGGCGGCTCGGGGCCCCGCGGCGGGGGGCAGAAGGGCTTGAGGGAGCCGTGCACGCGCGAGGGGATCTTGACCACCTCGCCGGTGCCCTGCGGCGTGCTGTAGGAGATCTTGATGACGGGGCTGCGCGGCACCGGCTCGCCCGCCCCCGCCGCCGCCGCCGCCTTCTCCCGCCTGGGCCGGCGCAGCTCGCCGTCCGGCTCCTCGGCCTTCCTGGGCTCCTTGTCGGGCGCGCCGGGCCTCCGCCGGGCCGGCTTGGCGCTGGGGGGGCCGGCCGGGCCCTCCTCGGGGTTCAGGGTGTTCTTGCACTTCTCGCAGAGCACGCGGCGCGGCCGCAGCCGGATGGTGCTCATGATGAGCCGGCCCGGGTCCCGGTTCCGCGACAGCCGCCGCTTGGTGCGCTTGATGGGCCGCGGCGGGGGCTGCGGCACCCACTGGTTGTACGTGTGTCTCAGCCACAGCGGGTGGGGGAAGGGGGCCCCCTCAAAGTAGGGAGGGAAGGGGGGGGCGCTGCCGGCGGGCAGCGGGGGCAGCGGGGGCGGCGCGGGGTCCGGCCCGTCGGCCGCCGGGGGGGGCCGGGCATCTCCTTTGTCTTCTTGGGGGGCCCGGCGCGGGCAGCCGTCCGACGGGGGCCC
>NC_058131.1:695480743-695535619 GCF_016433145.1 Gracilinanus agilis
ACCTGAGCGCCGCGGTGGCGGCGGCGGCGGGGGTCAGCGGGCTGCGGGGCGGCCTGCCGAGTTCCAGTGCAGCGCTTTGGGGCGGCGCGCCCCCTGGCGGCTGCGGGCCCAGGCGGGCACCGGACAGCCCGGCCGGAGGCCTCCGGCCCCTCCCCGCCCCCCTTCTCCCGGAGCCGGGCGTGGCGCCCCGGCCTGGGGGAGGGGGCAGGCATCACTCGGGAGCCCGGGGGCCTGTGCGAGGGACCACTTCCAGGCGCCCCTCCCCGCCCGGTCAGAGGCCCGGGGCCGGGCACACCGCAGGGGCGCCGGGAGGAGGATGAGGAAGGGCGGCGCGGCAGGGACCCACCGAGCCGCCGTCTCCTTCCCCGGGAGGGGGCGGCCGAAATGGGAACTGGCCCCCCTCCCCCAGCCCTCCTGGCCGCGGGCTCCAGGTGGGGCCGGCGCCGAGCCCCGCCCCTCCCCCCAACCTCGGGCCTCCGGCACTTCCAGGGGACGATCCCGAAGCTGGCACCGAGGCGGTGCCGGAAGGACCCGGCCAGCCCTGGGGAGGGGGTGGGGAGGACCCAGGAAGCACCTGGAGGAGTGAGGCCCTCCCAGCCTCCTCTCCCCTTCCTCAGGGCCGGAGCGGTTCCCCGCAGAACTGGAACCCAGGGCTCGGGGCTTCCCTAATGGAGACGGTGAGAAGCCCAGCGGGGGCACCCTCACCCCGGCCCCGTGGCTGGGCTCCCCGGGGTGCCCTCGGGACTCTGGAGGGGGTGGGCGCTGCTCAGAGCCTGGGTGCAGGGACCGGCCGCGGACTCAGGGCAATAGAGGGCGGCGAGGGCAAGTGGGCGAGCCTCGGAGCCCAGCCCGAGCGGGCACGCTTTACACCGAAGACGATGGGCAGCCTTGGGCCAAGGAGTGGCGCCCTGGCACCCGGGAAGGGCGGCAGGCGGGCACGTGAGGAGCTGGAAGGGAAGGCTAAAGCCAGGCTGCTGGATGTGGGGGCAGAGACCAGCCCGGGCGAAGGGTGGCAGTGCCATCCACGGGACCAGGGAGGGAGGTGCCTGTGGGCACGGGAGCCCCGAGAAGGAAGGGAGTGGGCATGAGTGGGGAGAGAGAGCCGCGGGGGCAGAGGGCGGGTGGCGAGGAAGGCGAGGCGCCGGGGAGCCTGCCAAGGAGCCGGCCAGGGGCAGCGGGGCGGTCTTTGCGAGAAGGAAGCGGAGGCCAGAGGGGAAGTGACTGAGCCAGGGTCACGCTGCCAGCAAGTGCCTGAGGGCACATCTGAACCCAGTCCTGCTGGTAACATTCATTAAGCACCTACAAGGTAGTGGGCGAGTCACGGCCCGTTTGCTTCAGTTTCTCCTCCGGTTCCTCTCTCAGGTAAAGCCCAGCAGGGTAGGGGTGGGGCCAAGGCAAAGCAAAGACACCTGGAAGGAGCCGGAAAGGTGGGGGAGGGCGGGGCAGGGCGGGGCTCCCCGGCTTCGGACACTGGCGGCCATTTTCCTGGGGGGTTGGGTGGGGTGGGATCCTGGTCTTCTCTGGCCTCCCCGCCCTGCCCTTTGCCTGCGGGCCGCCCAGGCTGCCTGGAGTCCTGGGCCCTCCCCTGGCCCTCCCGGCCTTGGGGCTTTCTCCGGGGGGAGGGAAGGGCCCGGGCCAGCTGGGGAAACTGAGGCAAAACAGAAGCGAGATCGGGCCACGGTGGGGAGGCAGGAGGGAAGGATTCGAATCCGTGCCCCGTCCAGGGGAGAGCTCCTCCGCCCGGGATCCATGCCCCCCCCAGCAGCCCTGAGACACTATGTGGGGGGGGATGCTGCCCCGGAGGCAGCTCAACAAGGCCGTCACCCCCTGGGAAAGCCCCCGCTGGGCAGACCGGAAGCCCTTAGAGCTGGCCCCGAGGGCTGCGGAGCCCGGGCGCCCAGCGCTGGCCTCCTTCGGAGTGTTGCTGGATCAGAGGGCCAGGGGCACTAGGGAGCCAAGGAGTTGACTGAGTGGGGGTGGCTCCAGCCTGGCCCCATAGAGAAAGGCCTGGAAGGGGCTGAGCATGGAGGCCGGCGCACAGCCCTGGCCACTGCAGAGGGCGTGGCAGAGGGGAGGGACAACCCCTGGATGGGCAGAGGAAGGTCCGGGAGGAGGAGGGGGATTTGAGTTGGGACTTGCAGGAAGCCAGAGGGAGGAGGGAGAGCACCCAGGCCTGGGGGCCAGCCAGAGAGAATGCTGGGGAGTGAGGAGGGGCTGGAGCGATAGGGAGCCACAGAGGGAGTGGGGCCACCAGCAGCCTGAGCACCAGGAAGCTCCCTTCCCCTCCCCACAAGCTGTGGCCAGAGGAGAGACCTGAAGCTGCAGTTTGAGAAGGGCTGAGGTGGGGGAGCAGAAGGAAGGAGGGCTCAGGAGGAGGCCGGCTGCTGCCCTGGGCACCATGCAGGGGAGCCCCCTGGGGAGACTCTGGCTCCCAGACTTGCCCACAAACTCCTCCCCAACGATGCCCGAGTCTTGCCCTCATGACGGCCCCCAACTCCTCCCGGCACGCCCCATCTCCCCGAGGAGCTCCCAAACCAGCCTTGGCTCCCCATTGCCTACGGCAGAGCCCCGCTCTGGTCTCTGCGGCCAGCCGGCCACTCAGTGACCTCTTCTAGGCTCCCGGGCAGGCTGCCAGGCCAGGCCTCATCCCCCAAAGGGCTGGAGGCCGGAGGTCCGGGAGCCCCCCAGCTTCCTGCGGGGTCCTGTCCTCGCACCCGGCTGGGAAGCTCCTGAGGGCAGGAATGGCTGCCTCTGGCCCAGTTGCACCCCGAGGGCTTTGCCCAGCGCCCAGCACACAGTAGGGGCTTAATCAATGCCTGCAGAGCCTCACGGGCATCCGGGGAGGAGGGCTGTGGAGAGAGTCCGAGCACTGAACTTCAATACTGGAACCTCCCCAGGATCCTCATTGGACCGATGAGGAAACGGAGGCACACACGCACATAGACTGGAAAACCAGGGAGTGTGCCTGCGTGCCCGAAGGGCCAGGGGGCAGCGAAGACTCGCCTCCACCCCCGCTTTGGCTTTTTGTCCCCCAGCCAGGAGGTGTCTGAGGCAAGACTTGAACTCGGCTCTTCCCTGCACTCCCTAGCTGCCTGGTGCTTCTGGGAGGTCTCCTCCCCCTTGATTCCACGCAGCCTCTCCAAAGCTAGTGCTCAGCCATCTACCACCTCCACGCCTTTATCGGGTTTTCTCCAGGTCTCGCCTGTCCTCTCCCTCCTCGCCTCTCCTTCTTAAATCCCACCAGGCTCACCTTGGGAGAGGCAGGGAGGACGGAGTCCGAGGCTGGCGGCTTTGGGGCCGCCCCCTCACAATCGGCTCCTTCTCCCATGGCGCCCCCTGAAGGCAGAGCCTGGCCTTGCCCGGCCGGCCTCCTTCCTAAGCGCACACGTTGGGGCGCCGCCGTGGGCCAGATTCCCAGAGGATGCTGGTCCGGGCAGGGAGTTTCGTTCTCTCCATTCCTGCTGCCTCTTTCCAAGGGCGCACACGGGAGGGCTTTAACAGATGCTTATTGGCCTGAATTGGCCAGATGTTCTTCTGGAAGAAGGGAGGAAAGGGAGGAGGAGGAGGAGGGCGGGAGGGACAGGCGGTCCAGATCCTGCCGTGGGTCCTGTTGGCTGGGCTCTAAGCTGGGCCAGTTGGGTCATTGCTTTTGCTAAGAGGCTGTTCTCTAGGCTGATTATCATCCCAGAATGTCCGGGTGGGGGCTCGTGAGTGAGTGCAGCGTTCTGGGCCTGGGAGAAAGCCGGAGGGGGACCGGAGCTCGTTTTCTCTGCCTGTGACCCAGCGATTTCCCTTCTGCTGTCGGGGCGCTGAGCTGGGCTCCCCTCGGGGCGAGCATCCTTTCCGGGGCCCTGAGAGTTCTGGCACTGGGAGGGCAGCTTTCTGCAGGAGGAGAAGCCGAGAAGAGCCCGCGCAAGGCCTCTGGGCCAGGGCAGGTGACAGGCCCGGACGTCTGGGTCAGGGATGCTCGGGGCGGCGCGTCCCAGGGCCCCCGTGGGCTGCACGAGGCTTCCGGCCCCTGAATGGCCCGGGGGGTGGCTTCTCTTGGCACGGGACGTGCACGTGGGGCAGGAGCCGGGAGGGCCGCTGTGGCAGGGGCCGGAGGAGGCGGCACTTTCCAGGAGGGCGGCCGCGGGAGGGGGAGCTCCCAGAGAAGAGGTCGGCAGCTGCCAGGGCGGGCTCCTGAGGTGAGCAGAGCAAAGGAAGGGATGCCCTGGCAGGCAGGCGGGCAGGCGGGCAGGGGCAGGCCCACAGGCCCCGGGGCTGAGGGCTTCCAACCTTCCAGGCTAGCCTGTGAGCTCGGGCCCCGGCCTTCTCGGTGGGGCAGCCAAGAGGAACGAGTTCGGACCCGGCACCGAGGACTCTGGCCCCTTTTTGGCCCCTCTCTGTTTCCTTCTGCCTGCTGGGCTTTGCCGGGGGGACGGAGGTGGGCCGCTCCGGCCTCCACCCCATACCAGGAAGAATGGCTGGAGCGGATGGCCTCGCCCAGGAGGTTCTGGGACCGAAGGGCCACGGGGAGGGCCAAGGTTGGCCTCGCTGCCCGCCCGGGACTCCGAGGTTCCGAAGGGCGGGTGCCGTCCGCCTAACGGAGAGGCGAAAGCGCCGAAGGCTTTTAAGGAAAGCAGCAGAGACGCCCACGAGCCAAGCTCTCACCTTCTGAATTGTCCAAAATGCCCAGAAAGGAGCCCTGCCCCGCCAGCCCGCTGCTCGGGTCCTCCGGTCCAAGGGTGCCAGAGAGCAGGAAGACCCCAAGCCGTCCCCGCGCTGCCTTCACAGGACCCCGAGGAGGGCGGCCAGAGGGAAAAGGCCCCGACACTGCCAGCGCCATCCTTGTGGGAGCAGACTTGGGAACGGGCTCGGTCCCCGGCCTCCAAGGGGGCCATCTTGTGGGGCCGGAGGAAATGGCCCTTTGAATGGGGCTTTCTGCATTCCCAAATCCCCCCACCCCGAGGCGGCACCCCGACGGGAGCTGCTGCTAGGAGGCCGGAGGCGCGGGCGGCCTGGCCAGGCAGCCGCGTTGGCCTCCCTTGTGGTCGGGAGCCTCTTCCCTTTAGCTGACGTCTGCCCAGAACCTCTGGCTCTCTTCCAGCTGTGTCCCCAGTGAAGCGTTTCTGCACTCACTGGCTAACACGCCTCCACGACAGGCTCCAGGGCGCTGGGCCCCTTCCCCGGCCTCAGGCCACGTGTCTGAGAAACGGGCCTGGCATTGGGCTCTTCCTGGGCCATTTTCACTCCCAGGCAGAGGCTGAGAAGCTCCAGGCAGGACTCTGTCCTTGTTATACCCATGAGGTAAATGGGCCTCTGCTCACGTGGGGGCCCCTGAACTCGGCAAGAACACAGTGAGGGGGGCTCAAGCTGATGGAAGATCCAAGAGACGCCCCAAGAAGCGGGAGGGGGAGAGCAGGGCAATGCGGCTGCGGCTCGGATGGGGGGACCAGCGAAGCAGGGCGCCATTTGTCTGGCCGGAAGCCCCCGAAGAAGCAGAACCCTAACCCCACGTTCCGCTTCATTGCCTCCCTTGTCTGGGGGTGGGGGTGCAGAGGACTGCGGGGGCCCCACTTCCTCTTCTTGGACTGGCCTCCCCGTCCAGCTCATGGGCATTTCCTTCTGGGCTCTCCAGGCACCAGCCCCGAATCATCCTGTGCCCGCACTGTGCCGCCATTTCTGGCAATGACGGGCGACTCATTGGCTGGAGGGGCCTGATGTCGAATCTGCCCACTGGCAGAGCCTGAGAGAGCAAGACTTTTCCTGGGGGTGGCAGGGGATGGATCTGGCTCTTCCGAGGCTCATTCCCGGGGGGCAGCCTGGGGCAGGGAGCTCTGGGTGCCCTGGTTTGCCAAAGCACTCCCAAGCTTCCCAGGAGCAGTGAGGTGTGGCTTGAGGCGGCTTCTTGGCCTGCCCAACAAGGGAAATCCGAATGTCAGAGCAGGACGGGACCTTGGGGCTCCTCTCCTGACCTTTCCTGGGAAACTGAGGTCCGGCCAGTCCCGACATGCCGTAAGCAACGGCAGCATCGTGGCCCTTCCGGGGCTCCACTCTGAAAGGTGGCACGAGCTTGGAGGTTCACTGGCCGCCGAGGCTTTTGGGGAAGAACTAACCTCTTGGCTAATGGCCCCAGGAACATGCCGGCCTGGCATGGAGGCTGCCTCCTCTGAGGTGGTCACAGGCTCAGATCTGCCTGGCCAGGAGGCCAGGAGAGGGAGGGAGGGAGGCTGAGAGAGAGCAGGGAGCGCCTTCACGCCCCAAGGCTCCAGAGGGAGATGTTTGCAGACTTTCAGAGCAGGATCCCGGAAAGGGCTGGTTCCATAACCATGTGGGGGGCACCCATTGGGAGAGGAGTATTATGGGAATTGGGGGTGAAGCTGAGGCAGCCCCAAAGTGTTTGGGCCCTAATTCTGCGCCAGACCAGAGTGGAACTCTGGAGACGCATCTCCCGGGAGGAGGTGCCACAGCCCAGGAGAAAGCCTTCCAAGACAAGGGCCCCCTGGGAAGGGAAGGGGTTGGAACCCTGGCGGGAGGAAGGCGGCTGATCCTCAAAGGAATGCTCTGCCAGCTCTGGGGTCCAGGGAGGTGGGCGGTTCCCCACTGACCACTGTGCCCAGGCGTCTCCTGGCTCCCTTGGAACCTCCTGGGTTCTTGATGGAGGTTTGTGGAATTGAATCCACCAGGAAGGGGGTGTTTCTCCTGGACACTCCCGGAGGGTTCAGAGGGCGCTGGACTCCTTTGAAGGTGACCACGGCGGCTTCTGTTTTGAGGCTGGTTATTTCTGCATGATACCCGACCCCTACTACTCCGCGAGCCCTTCCTCTGGACAAAACCCAAAGGCACCTGGCCCAGAGCCCGGGTCTGAAGAACCCAAAGGCACCTGGCCCAGAGCCCGGGTCTGAAGCCCTAGGCAGCCTAAGGCACCCATAGTGCCCGGCCTGGCTATGACAGAGGAATTCTCCCCCCCCCCCCCCCATGCAGAAAAAGAATCGTTCACAATCCTTTGTACAGACTTGGAGTTCTAAATTGTCCCCCTCCTTCCTCTCTGCCTTCCTTGAGGCGGCAAGCAGTTTGAGATGGATTACGTACAGGCAAGGATGCAAAACACGTTTCTCCATTCGCCAGTTGTGAAAGAAAACGCAGGCGAGAAACACTCCCAAACCAAGAAAAATCCAAGTCTGCATTGAGGCTCGGGGGGAGGCAGTGCTGTCCCCCCGAGCCCCTCACAATTGCCCTGGATCGCCGCGCCACCGAGAGGAGCCAAGTTCTTCGGTGTTGTTCGGCAGACGATGTGGCTGTCGCTGTGGGATGTTCGCCTGGTTCTGCTCACTTGCCTGCATCCGTTCAGATAAGTCTTCCCGGGTTTCTCTGAAATCATTTCTTCCAGCACAGACAAAGTCCATCCCAATCATATCCCACAGCTCGCTTGGCCATTCCCGCAGAAATATTTGGGTCCGTCTTGAACTGCCTGTTGGGGTCCTTTGACATTCGGCAGTCGGAGAACGCTTTGTTTCTTGCAGACTTGACCAGGGTCTCGGCACATCGGAGAAGTGACACCGTCAGAAACTTGCCCCAAGTTCCCCCCCTCCCCCCGTTCTCTGCTTCCTTCCAATCTCGGCTCCCCCAGGTTTATGTGTGCCCAAACATGAATGTGATCACAACTGTCCGGCTTCTCCCGTCACGCTCCCACGCTCTTCCCTGAGCCCGAGATCTGGCAGGAAGACGTTCCACGTTCTCCCAGTCTCTCAGGATGTCACCCGTTAGGTGAAAAGCGGGCACCCGTTTCGACCTTATCTTGGCATTCAGCTCGAGAGCTCTGCCAAGTTCCGCTCCAGTCTTCCCGGCCGCTTTTGTCCGAGTCGAGCTTTGATCTCTGCGTGCCCCAAACCCTGCCTTGCTCTGCCGTTTCCGCCCGCTGGTCGTGGCTCTCGCTTTTTATGGGCCGCCACCTGATGTTGGGCTGCCGGCCGCTTTCGGGGCCGCCTGAGGTCCGGGCCGCTCGCTTCTTCGCCGGTTTCCTGGCTATGCCTGACCCTTCGCTCTGCCCGTCCTTGGGGGTTTGGGCCTGGCGCCGCACCGATAAACGAGTGGGCCTGGAACTGTCATTTGTGTCCTCTCAGCGTGGCGGCGCCTCTCCGAGCGGTGAGAAGGGTTGGAGCGCCGTCATGTGGCTCCCGGCCTTGTCTTGGCGGCTCTCCCCTCCAAATGGAAATCTCAGGTGCCCCAGCTGACTGCCAACATGGCCACCCGGCTAGCCTGGTAGTGGCTCCAGCCTGGGAGGAGCCTCCGAGGCCCTCAGAGCGGGCGACCTTCTGTGCCCATCTTTCTGGATGTCTGCGATGGCCACCCGCGAGCTGTGCTGAGCAGGGACTGTCCCAGGCAGAAGGACGGCCTTTTCCCGGGCCTCGCCCCATTCCGGGGAGCCCGAGGCACCCCTCCTCCAGAGGGCCTCGAGACGGCTGCAGGGATTCTCTTTGGCAGCTTTGCCTGGCTTGGACTCACTTCACGGGAGAAGACGGCACATAGCAAGCGTTCCCTGCCTGGCCGCCGGCCCACGGGCAGCCTCCCAGCCCGGGCTCCGGCCTGGCCGGCCTAGAAGGCATGGATCCGGGTCGGGGCAGGGTCCAGAGGAACCGGCTTCGGTCCTGCCGCTTCCGGGCCTGGCTCCGTCTCTGGGTTTGTCTCTGACACGCGCCCGACCTCTGGTCCTCGGTCGCTTGCTGGCTCCACGTTCATCCACGGGGCCGGAGGGGCCTCTGACGGAGGCTCTGCTGGTCACTAGTGGGAAGGGCAGGCCAGGGTGAGCCCGTCTGAGTTTGGAGCTCCCGGCTCGGCCTCCTGGGCTTAACGGACGGCCCCACCAAGCCACGGAACGGCCACGGTGGCCACTGCAGACTGGCCACAGCTGGCTCCGGGGAAGAGCCTTGGAGTCCTCCAGAAACACACCAGGGCTGGTCTGCCAGCAGCGCCCCCTGGTCTGCTCGTGCCAAGAGACCGGCCCATGCCCGGGGCCCAGGCACAAACCAGGGGCCGCCTCAGTAGGGCCCGGGACACCAGGGGGTTCAGGCGTGTCCCCCGACCGCCCCCTGGGGCCCAGGACTGGCCGAGGAGCCTGGGTACCACTCGGCATCGTGGGCCAGGTTCTGCCCCGAGTTGGCAAGGGTGCCAGTGGGGGGCCCTCTGGGCCTGGCAAGGCGGGGGGACCCCTTGTCCTGAGTGTGCATGTGCACTTGTGTGCTGGTCAGCGTGCCTGTATATGTATACACGGACATGTTAGGAATGTGCGCACACGTGTTAGCATGCCGGCCTTCATACATGTGCACATGTGTGGGCCACGTGTGTGACTGCTGATTTTGCTGCCCTTCGACTGGTCTGTGGGTTCCCTCAGGTGAGCCCAGGGACAAGGAAACGGGCCGGGCCGCCTGCTCGGCTGGGCTCCCCCTCCTCGGGCCTCCGTCTTCTGGCCAGCTCCGAAGTCCCCCCAGTGCCTCTGGGTCAGTCCCTTCAGCCAGTGAGGGGGGTCCCTCTGGGCCGCCCGCTCCAGCCTGGCCCTCGGGAGGAGGCGACGTGGGCTCGCTTTCTACCTGTTGGACCACAGTCCTTTCTGGGCTGCCTCAGTTTCCTCTTTTGTCAGTGGCGGGCCGTCTGGGGCCCTCGTTCTGGAGTCCAGGCCTGGGAAGCATCTTCTCCGAGACCAGCCACGGACCCCCCACAGCCGAGCTTCCCCGGCTGGCTGCCCCTCTGCTGGCCGGCCCGACAGGTTCCCCCGCAGACAGAGGGCCCGGACACTGGGCGGCCAGGGAGGCCCCTTGTGCCCCGGCCGCTGGGGACGGACGACGAGTCCCATGAGGGAAAGGGAATCCGAGTGGCTGCTTGAGCGGCCCCTTTGGTGGCTCCGGGCATCCTCGGGGAAGCAGTTCTCGATATTCCCCTCCTGCCCCCACCCCGCCTCCTCCTCGTCCCCCCAGGGTGCCTCGCGCAGGGCCGGTGTGGGAGCTCTCGGGCTCCTGCAGGCTGGGAAGATGAGGGGATGTCGGCCTTAGAGTGGCGCCCCAAGACCACCCGCTGGCTCCCCTCCTGCCTGGACCACACGACTAGGCCACACGTGGCAACCTCGGGCCGGACGCAGGCCCCTGGCACCGCCGCGGGTGGAGTCCGTCTCCTCCGTCGTTCCCACGAGGAGGCCCCGGGAGCCACGTCCCCCCCCGAGCCCCGCCGCCTCATGCCCTCGTCTCCCAAGGTACGGAGGGGCCCGTCAGCCACGTTTAGAGCGCCGAGACGCTGGGGACGCCTCTGCGGGCCGATGGCAGGGATTCAGCCCCCCCATTGGGTCCCCCCCACCCCCCGCCCCGGCCTGGAGCCTCGCCCTCGGCCCGTCCGGAGAGATGAGCCGGCGCGACCTCCGTAGCCAACCCACGCTGGCTTCCGGGGATCCCCGGCGCCCCCTTTCCTCCTCCGAGGAGGCCTCCAGAACGCCCGCCTCCTGCCCTCCCCAGCACCCGCCTCCCCTGCGTGGAAGTGACAACGCGGGGCCGGGGCGGACCGTGGGGCACTTTTTAATGCAGAGAAAACACTTTCCAGCCTCTGAACGAGAAAATGGTTAAAAAATATGCCGTGGGCGTCGGCTCCCGGTGACACCCCGACTCGGGGCCTCGTCTGCGCGCTGTCCGCGGGGAAGACCTCGGAGGCCCGCGGCGTACCCGGGGGGGCTCCCGCCGGAGCCCTGCGGGACAGGCTCCGGATCCCTAAAATTTCATGTTCAAAAATATATTCTGGGACCGAGACACGGGGCTGTGAAGGTTCACGTCGCCGGTGAAGGCCGTGAAACGGTACTCTCTGCGCAGGTCGGGCTCCAGGTACCTCCTGACCACGTCATCGTGCAGCTTCCGGGCCTGCGGCGGGGCGGACAGAGAGCAAATGGCGGCAGTCAGGCCGCCTCCGGTAGGGCCCTGCCCGAGGGGGGCCTCCCCACGCCTCCCTTCCCCGGGGGAGGCCCAACTCCCAGCTCGGGCTTTCCCTCTTCCCTTCCAACTAGACGGCTCCGCGGCCCCCCAAGGCCAGGCCCCACTTCGGGGCACGCCAGGGCCGAGCCTCCCGTTCCTCCTCCCAGAAGCCCCTTCCCCCAATGGTGTGTCACTGCCCCCCCCTTGTTGATGGCCTCTTCCAGGAGGCCTCTGGGAGAGGCTGTCACAGAGGAGGCCTCCATGGGGCCCCCTCGCTGCTACCACGGCCACTTCGGAGGATGTCCTGCCCCCCTCTCTGTGTCTCTGTCCGTCTGTCTCTCCCCCTCCTTCTGTCTCCATTTGTCTCTGTCTCTGTGTCTGTCTCTCTGTCAGTCTTCCCCCCCCCCCCCATGGGAGGCTGCCTGCACCCTGGATGTTTGGTGCTCGGCTGGCTCGCTCTGGGCCGGGCACGCTCCCTGGCGCGGCCGTCTGGCGGGGAGGCGCCAAGGCTTAGACGGAGCTCGAGGGCCGCCTCTCCGCCAGGAGCAGCTGCCGACGCCTCCCCGGAGGGCCCCGGGCGCCCGACGACACGTACGATCTCCAGGTCCTCGGCGGCCCCCTTCATCTCCTCCTGAGGGCTCCCCCGGGCTCGCCTCCTCCTTTCCTGCAAGGCCTGCATGTGCTGCCTGATTCTTTCTTCGATCTCCAGGTCTTTGGAGGCTCTGAGGACACACGAGGCAGAGGGCGCCTGTGGCCGGGCCCACTTCTGGCCCGGCGGATGGGGGTGATAACAGGCCCCAACCCGCAGCTTCTCCTGAGGAACAAGGGGGATCGGGGACCCTGGGCACCCCCCGGCTGCCTCCCTGCTCCAGGGCCGGGTGGCAGGCCCAGCCACGGAGCGTGGGGAGGGCTGGCGGCTGGCGTCCCCCCGCTCCGGGCCTGCAGCTCCCCGGCTGTCCGCAGGTTCTCCTCTCGTCGTGGAAGGACGCCGAGGGCCGTCGCGGGCTCGGTGCTCTCGGCGCGGAGGGGGCAGCCGTGCCGGGTTCCGGGATTTGGGCCACCCGCAAGGGACCAGAGCAGCCCCCCGTGCTGAGGCTCTGCATGCCCGCTGGTGGGCTCAGGAGCTTGGCGAGCCGCGCTCTCTTGGCCTGCCCCGATTCCCAACGGATGGGGCTCCATGTCCCCGAGCGCCCGTGGCCGGAGGCTCGCCCGTGGAACAGCCCCGCGGGAGCACGTGCCCTGCCAGGGAAGGCCGGCCGGGCTGCCTCCTCTTGATCAGGTCACTGGTTTGGGCGAATAATAACGGCAAACGTCCCCTCGACGGCTGCCCGGCTCGGGGGCTCCCCCAGCCCTCTCCAAGCCGCTGGTGCCTTGTGGCGGGGGGCTCTGGGTCACGTGGGGCCAGGAGGGGGGAGGTTTGGCCAAAGGCACCCAGTGGGTGTCACAATCGTGCTCCACAGCAGGGACGAGCCCCCCCTAGCCCCGGGGCTCCCCAAGACCAACCTCAGCTCGTCCTTCTCCGGCCTCAGTTTCCACTGATTCAGCTGCTGCTTTTTGAGGGAATCGAATTCTTTTTTCTCGGCCAAAGGATCGGTGGCAAATGGCGCGTTCATGAGGACCTGCGGGTGCCACGGGCCGGTGTCAGGATCCCGAGGAGCCACCATCCCTCCCGCGAGGCCCCCCAAGGGCCCTTTCTCCAGGCACAGGTGCCCTCGGATTCCTTCTGCACCGGCCTCCCGAGGACTCAGCCTCGGCTGGCCCTCAAGATCCTTTTGCTCTCTACATGGGAGGGGCCTTCAGGAGGACCCGAGTTCAAATCTGGCTTCTGACACTTCACCCTGTTTGCCTCAGTTTCCTCATCAGTGATAACTCTACTTCCCAGGCTGCTGTCCAAGTCTAATAAAGAATGATTGTAAAGCATCTGGCAGCCGAGCAGCCTTCTCATGACGGGGGCTCAAGCCTCCAGGCTCGCCAGCACGTCCCGCAGAGGGTCCCGGCGGGATCTGACTCGGCGCTCAAGGCCTTTCTCTGCCTCGGAATAGTTGCCCAGGGGTGACCCCCTCCCCCCCCGTCCTTGGCCAGTCCCAGAGAAGAGCCCCTCGGAGAGGTCGGTGTTGGCCGGCGGCTCCGATGGGCGAGCACACCAGCGACCGGCTTCAGGAGGCCAGAGCGGCCGGCACATTCGGGGGCAGCTGCGAGAAGCCTCGGGGGGCAGGCGAGGCCCAGCGGGGCAGCTGCATTTGGCCCTGGGGGTGGCGGGGAGCGTCTGTGGGGGTGGGCACAGCAGCTCCCTCGTGGGTCTGAGCTTCCACGTGCCCCCTTCTCTTCCGCGAGCTTCCCCGGCAAACACGAGGTGACCCGGAGCGCCTCATCCTCAGCGCAGGCCTCCATCCCGCCTGCCCAGCCCTTCATCCCTGTCCTGGGGCTGACCGTGCGGCTCGAGCCGGCCTTGCCTCGGCCCCTGGCTCGGGCTCCACGCCGGCTCTCTGCGACGGCTTCTCGGCTTCGGCAGACCTTCTCTTGGACGTCTGTCCTCCTCGCCCGCCGTCCAGCCTCTTTTCCACGGGGCCGCTGGGGCGACCCTCCCCGGCGTCCTCCCTGGCAGCGGCTGCCCCTCGCGGCCCGGCCCCGCCGGCTTCCCTCTTCCGACGCTTCTGTCCCAAGCGTGCCTGAGGTCGGGTCCTCGGCGGCCGCGTCTCCCCCTCGGACGGACGCCTCCTTCCTCCCCGGAGCGCCTTCTCCTGGGACTCTGCCCTCGGAAGCCGCTTCACGCCAGGCTCGACCCTTCTTCCTCGTCCCCCAACTCCAGGAGGGCGTCCGGGCCTGGGTCGTGCCTAGCACCGTGCTGGGAAAGGCTGCCGGGCCTGCCCTCACACAGGCCATTCTCAGAGCGGGAAACGCGTCCCCCGAGGAGGGCCCTGCGGGTGGGGGCTCGTTCTGGGGGGGCCACCGAGGCGAGGGAGGCTTCCAGTGTGCGATGGGCAGCGGCACAGCCCGGGAACCCGATCCCTCGGCGTGGCGCGGCTGGTCCAGAAGTGCCCGAAGCCCCGGAGCCGAGAGACGGGGCCTCCTCCTGGGACGCTGCCCGATGGGCCGTGAGCCGCAAAGGGGGAGCAGACACAGATCCGAGAGCTGGGGGGCCCTGAGGGGCCCAGGCGGAGGCTTGAGCCCAGGAGCAACGGGGGGCCTGGAGGGGACTGGGGGGGGTCAGAGGGGCGGGAGAAACCTCTTGTAGCCACTGCCCAGGCAGCGCCCGCTTCTCACCACCCCTTTGGGGTACCTTTTCCCTTTCCAGATGAGGGAACGGAGACAAAGAGGGACACGACGTGCCCGGGGTGACACAGCTAGGCTGGATTCGAACCCGTGTGTTGTGGCGCGCTGTGGCTGCAAGAGGAAACCCGGCCCTCCCCGAGCGGGCCCTGGCGGGGGGAGGGGAAGACGGAAGGGACCCCTTTGGGGAGAGGCCGGCCTGGGCCAAGCCAGCGAGGAAGGGGCGGCAGCAGCCCTGCCCCATGTTCCTACTGGCTGGGAGCCGTCTTGGGAAGAGGAAGGCCACAGGGACTGCGCAGGGCGGCCGGAGCCTGCGGCCATCCTCTCTGGTCCCACCCACCCTCGCGGCCGGCCCGGTGAGCTGCCTTGTGGGGAAAAGCAAGAAAAACCCAGTGAGACACGACTGCTTCAGGCGCTGCTCAGAGGGGCTCCTGGATCGCTGTCTCAGTCACAGGAGCCTGGTCACTCAATCATTCATTCATTCATTCATTCACACAGGAGCCTGGTCACTCATTCATTCATTCATTCACACAGGAGCCTGGTCACTCATTCATTCATTCACTCACACAGGAGCCTGGTCACTCATTCATTCATTCATTCACACAGGAGCCTGGTCACTCATTCATTCATTCATTCATTCATTCATTCATTCATTCATTCATTCACACAGGAGCCTGGTCACTCACTCACTCATTCATACAGGGGCCTGGTCATTCACTCATTCATTCACACAGGAGCCTGGTCACTCATTCATTCATTCATACAGGGGCCTGGTCATTCACTCACTCATTCATTCATTCATTCACACCGGAGCCTGGTCATTCATTCATTCACTCACTCATTCATTCATTCATTCACTCACACCGGAGCCTGGTCACTCATTCATTCATTCACATGGGAGCCTGGTCACTCATTCATTCATTTACTCACACAGGAGCCTGGTCACTCATTCATTCATTCACTCACACAGGAGCCTGGTCACTCATTCATTCATTCATTCATTCACATGGGAGCCTGGTCACTCACTCATTCATTCACTCACTCACTCATTCATTCATACAGGGGCCTGGTCATTCACTCATTCACTCACTCACTCATTCATTCATACAGGGGCCTGGTCATTCACTCATTCATTCATTCATTCACTCACACCGGAGCCTGGTCACTCATTCATTCATTCATTCACATAGGAGCCTGGTCACTCACTCATTCACTCATTCATTCATTCATTCACACGGGAGCCTGGTCACTCACTTATTCATTCATTCATTCACTCACACAGGAGCCTGGTCACTCACTCATTCATTCATTCATTCGTTCATTCATTCATTCACATAGGAGCCTGGTCATTCACTCATTCATTCACTCACTCATTCATTCATACAGGAGCCTGGTCACTCACTCATTCATTCATTCATTCGTTCATTCATTCATTCATTCATTCATTCACATAGGAGCCTGGTCATTCACTCATTCATTCACTCACTCACTCATTCATTCATACAGGGGCCTGGTCATTCCCTCATTAGTCCATTCATTCATTCATTCATTCATTCATTCTTTCTTTCTTTCTTTCTTTCACACAGGGGCCTGGTCACCCATTCATTCACTCATTCATTCATTCATTCACACAGAAGCTAGTCCCATGATTTATGTACCTTCTAGCCCAGTGTCCTGTCCTGTCCTGTCCTGTCCTGTCTCGTCCCTAAGGACCCTGGAGGTACCCCCGGTTTGGAAGGAGCTGACCCTGCTAGACCCGCTCAGGAAATGCTCCTTCGTGGCTCGCAGTCGGGGGGGCTCTGGGCTACCCACATGCTTAGGGTGAGCCCTAGGACCCCCCCAAGGGGCACAGCCACCCTCTGGCACAAGAGGGACACAGGGAAGAAGGCAGGCTTGGGGGAGGCAGCCCGAGGCAGGTCTTCAACGCCGGGCTGAGGAGTCCATTCAGGGACCGGGGAGAGTCGAATGCGAATGTCGCCCAGGACCAGGACGAACCATGTTACCACCAAGATGGAGTTTCATTCCGTGGCCCGAAGAAGAGAAGGCCAGCCGGAGCCGCCATTTTGAGGTGGGAGCCAAACAGGGCCTCCTGTCTTTGCTCAGGAAGAGAGACAAGCAGGATGGGCCCAGCTTCCGAAATGAAGGCAGCGAGAGGCGGCCACGCGGCACCGTGTATAAAGAGCTGGGGCTGCTGTTCAGACTTGGGTTCAAATCTGGCCACAGACCCTTCCTAGCTGCGTGCCCCTGGGCAGGTCACTTGGCCCCCACTGCCCGGAGCTGGTACTAGGGAGGGTTTAAGAGAAGAATCTGTGGGGGGCGACTGGCAGAAGCCGTCTCGGGGCTCTGCCCTCCTCCCGCGCCCCGTCTGTGGACGCTGCTGGGGTGGTGGCTGGTCCTCGTGCCCGCGGCTCGCGCTCTCCCTTCTGAGCTTTGTGGCTTTGCTCACACGCAGGAGGAGGGGAAGGGGAGCAGCTCGAGGTCTGCGCCTCGGACCCCAGAGAGGGCCACCAAGAGAGGGGCTGCTGCCCTCTCCTCCTCTTCCTCTAATCAGCACGGTTCTAGGCCCTTAGGGGGGCACAAAGCACTTGGCAGGTATCATCTGATCCGCACAAAACCCTAGGAAGGAGGGCATTTAAGGTTAAGTGACTTGCCCAGGGTCTCAGGGGCTAGCTAAATGTCCCCGGGGGGCTTGAACTCAGGTCTTCTGGCTGCCACCTGGTACACAGTAGGAGCTTAATACATGCTTGTCGAATGGAAAGCTTCTCTGAGGGGCAGGCGGCCTCGGGCAGGTCCCTCCCTGGCCCCCGACTCTCCCTCTATTTTGCAGCCAAAGGAGGCCAGGATTTCCCGAATGGCTGCAGGGCCGAAGGGCCCATGGCTCGGGAGAGGGCGGGATCACGGCTCCTGCGCCGTGGGACGAGGCCGAGGAAGGCCAGGGAGGGCGACTCCTTCCCCACCCTCTGGGGGGCCTCCACAAACGCCCGCTGTTCGAACGATCTTCCTTCCCCAGAGTCTAACCCAGCCAGCACCCACGCGGCACTCTAAGGTTGGCAAACACTTTACAGACATCCTCTCGTCGGGTCATCAGAGCCATCGGGGAAACTGAGGCAGAGAGAGGCGCCTCTCCCAGGCCTGCAGCCAGCCCCCATCTGTGGGCAACAGAAGCCCCGGCTCTTCCCGCTTCCGGCCAGGACGGTCGGAAAGGACACGGGTGCCTCCTGCCAGTGTGGGAAGGTTCCATCTCCCCGGGGTCCGGCCCTTCCCCCAGGATCCCCGGCAGGCGGCTTTTTCCCTGCGTCCCGCTTCCACTCCTTCCACACGGCTATGAACCGGGAGAAGCCAACCTTCCGGGCTCCCACCCAGGCCTGGTCCCGCGTCGCCCCACACTCGCCTGTCGGGGGGAGGCTCGTCTCCCTTCCCCCTGCCGGACCAGAGCTAAGCAACCTGGAGACTCGGGTCTTCCGGAGTCCAGGCCGGCCTGCTGCCCCCCGGGCCAGCTGCCGCCCCAGACGGGCCCCCGGAGGTTCGGGGAGGGGGCCGCCCGGCCGGGGCTCCCACAGACCACCACTTGGGGCTCAGCGTCCCGGACGGACTCCCCAGAGGCCAGCGCGGCCCGGCTTCCTGCAGGGCTCCCACGCCCGGGCACCTACCATATCCTTGGGTGGAGGCTGCACAGTCATGAGGGCCTCCTTTTCTTTTTTCATGACTTCGGCTTGCTGGCGCCATTTCTGCAGCATTTTTTTATCTCTGGAAAAGACAGACGGCATGTTAGAGGGCCGGGCGAGCCGAGCCACGGTGGGGGGCCGCCGAGAGCGGGCACCCGGGACGGAATGGCAGCGCCCCTGGGTGCCGAGATTCCGCCCGCCAAGATGGTGCACCCCAAGGAGGACCGCAGACGGGCCAGAGGGGAAACGGCCGAGACGTCGCGGGGAAGGAGACGCGGCGGAGGCGCCACAGGAGGTCTGAGGGGTGAGAAAAGGAGGCCAGCACGATGCCGGGGGGAGCCCGTGGGCCTAGCACGAGGGCGGCGCCCTCCACAGCCACGGGCAGGGAAGGTGGGAGACGGGCTCTGGGAACGGCAGAAGCCACAGAGAGGCTCTGGACGTGCTTCCGTGGAAGGCAGATGGACGAAGCGTCTCCCCGGCAGCACCAGGGCCCGATTCACAAGCAGTCTGCTGAGGGCCAGGAGGGAGAGCCCGCGAGCGTGGGAAAAGCCTCCCGGCCTCCTGGCGGCCCACGAGGGACGCGTCCAGCCCTGAGCCTCCGAGTCATCCATCTTGAGCTGAGGCTCTCCGACGGCACGCGAGTAGGGAACAGGCAGCAGCAGCCTTCAGAAGCTCCCTGCCCAAACCTCGGGCTTCCCGTTCAGTGACTGACTCGGTGAGGAAGACGCTCATCCAGCCAGAAATGGCCCAGGATGGTCTGGGAGAGGTAGCGCAGCAAGTGTTCCTGGTCCCAAGCACCAGGCAAGGCGAGGTGGCCCAGAGCAGGGACTGGCGTGGGTCTCTCTTTGTGCTCTCAGGGCTTGGAAAACAGTCGGCGCTTAAGAAGTGCTTGCTGACTGACTGACTGACTGACTGACTGACAGACGTCCAAGTGGAAGAGAGATTTCCCGTGGATGGGGATGCCTTCCAGATGCTTTTGTAGAACTGGGTGCCCCGGGATGTGGCAGGATATCCTGGGAGAGACTCCAACTCTGCCAGTTTAGCCTTGCCCTCCCCGGAGGCAGTGCGGGCTCTGGCTCAGGAGTTGGGGGGCTGCCTTTGGCATGGATGGGCCTCTGGGGAAGGTAAAAATCACATTCAACACAGAAAAAGCAATTGGGGCATCTCTTCTGACAGGCTTGAGAACTCTGGCGGGGAAGGAGAGAAGGCCCTGAGACCGGGGGGCATGGCCAGCATCTCTCGTTTCCCTCCATGCCCAGTCTTCGCCTCGGTTTGCTCATCTAGAAAATGAAAGGGCAGACGAGACGGCCTCTAAGGACCTTCTAGCTCTTCATCAAGGATTCTGTGGCCCCCACAGGGAGGCCCAAGTGGACAAGGAAGGTTCTAGGCTAACTAGGCACTGCGATGCAGGAAAAACTACCAAGAGGGCTGCTCCTTCCCATGGGACTTCGGAGAACACAGGCTCGACGCTGAAGAGCAAGAGGACAGCCTGTGGGCTGCTGCCCTGCCAGCCTTGCCAGGGCTTTCAAAGACCCTAAGCCTTTCCTGTGAAGAAGAGACTCACTGTTTTAGTCAGCTTTCTATCTGAGCTGCTCAGAAAAGGAATGTGGCCAAGTGTTAAAATGAATGGTTTGGCTGAATACAGGACAATTAGAAATCTTGTATTTACAAGAGGTGGAAAGAGTGAAAGCAGAGGCATTCAAAGGGCAGAGGAGGCGTTGGCCTGGCCAACTAAATACTGTTCCAGTGCTCGGCTCAGCCAGGACTTGTTAACCTTCAACCGGAATTAAACTCTCTCCAGAAGAAAGGAAGGAGAAGGCAGCCATCCACTCTCCCGAGTTCCCTCCAAGAGGCAGTCAAGACAATGACTGGAGGCCGACTTCCTTCTTTGAACTGACCTTCTTCTCGAAGCCGCCTTCCTTCTTGGAGTTGACTCCCCAGCCTCAGAAATTCAGGGCCTTTTATCAAGCTTCCTGTCTCCTCCCCTCCTCACAGAGGCCAATCAGCTTCCAAATAGTCTAGCACCGCCCGGGGGCAGCGTTTGTGGGAACCAGTTTGTGGGAACCAGTCGGCACCTTCTGGAGGGGTGAGTCCTCATTGAAAGGGTTCACAGTTTCTGAGGGTGTGAATGCAAAAGAATTCACAAGTTTCTGACTGTTAGTATCTTGTGGGCTTCTCACCTAGCACTAAGCAGGGCATGAATTTGAGCTCCTCCACCTAGTTCAAGCTTGTGTTGCCACAAAGGAGAGTTAATCTGCCTTCACTTCACGATCTATGAGGCACTTAAGTTAGAGTTAACTCAGGAAGACAAGAGTCAAGAATTCTCTTTCACAGTCAAGAGGAGCATGGCCAAAGGGGTGGGGCCAGCAGGCTGCGTCACACCTCCGGAGAACCTTCTAGAAGTCAGGAATAAAGGCTGCCACGAGGGACGTTATGGTAACCTTAAAACGTCAGGGGAAAGGGGAGGAGGCCACCAGTGCAATGGCCATTCCTTGTGAGAAAGCAGGGTGGACAGGCAGGGATCTGTATCACTGAAGAAAGGGTGTCAACCAGTAAGGTTGGAGATCCACTGGAGGCCCAGCACCAGCACCACCACCACCACCAGCACCAGCACCACCACCACCACCACCAGCACCAGCACCACCACCACCACCAGCACCAGCACCACCACCACACCAGCACCACCACCACCACCACCACCAGCACCACCAGCACCATCCTCATTCCCAGCTCCTGCAGCCCTTCAGTCCGTCATAGCCCTGGGCACTGAGCTCCCGGCAGAGCTGGGCAGGGTCTCCTTGTCCCGGGGGCTCCCTTCAGGGCTCTTACCTTTTCCGTTGCTCTATTAAGGCTTGTTTCTCTTTTAGCTCCTTCAGGGCAGCCACCCGTCTTTCTTCGTCTTTCTTGGTTTGAATCGTTGTCTCGTAGGATGGAATCTCAGGAAACATGTTCTTGAAGGAAGATGCTTTCTTTCTAGAATTATGCGGTCTTTTCAGTGGAATCCTTAATAAAAATCATGGTGGAAAGAGACATGGCATCATACAACAGATGACGGACGGCTATAAACAAGAGCCTATGGACCGGCTTCATAGGAAAATGACCCTGACCCCCCCCCCCCCCCCCCGAGTGCAGTTAACACGTAGAAATCCAGACTATTGATCTGCACTAAAAAACAGACCCATCTTAGAATCCATCCCGACTCTTGCTTCTGAGGCAAAAGAGTGGCCGGACCTGAGCCCAGAACCTCCTGTCTCCAGGCCTGCTCTCTAGCCGCTGGACCTAACCTGCATCCATTTTTCAAAGATGGCTACGCCAAGTGGAACTGCAGCAAGTGAACAAGAGGAAGCCAAATGGCCAGCGCGCTCGGCCGATAGCGATTTGAAGACAACTTTCAAGGCTAACTTGATTTCTAAGATTCCGCGTCAGCGGTGCAGGCTAAAAGCCACGGCCAGCGCTATTTGGTCAGAATGCCTGAGCTTGGGCCAAAGAGCGCCAAGAGCTAGCCCGAGTCCTCTTCCGGGACTGCGCATGAGCTCAGCGGGCCACAGCTTCTAACATGCCTGGGCACTGGGCATCCCGCCAGGCCCCCGCCCTCCCACGGGCCCCTGGGCCCAGCCAGAGACAGCGTGGGGGACGGTGTTCTCTGGCTCCTCACGAACCCAGGACATGGAGGGTCCCTGGACCACTCAGGCTCCATTGCTCTCTGCTCTGCGGTCCCCATGGACGCTTCCTCTGGCTCCTGGGCACGATTTCCTGATGCATTTGAGGTGTCTCCCACAAGGGTTGGCCCAGCGTCTCTCACTCCCCGGCCTCTGCAGCTGAGATATGGGGGGGGGCACCCTGCCTTGGCACGAGCAGAGCCATCGAGCTCTTTCTCAGGCCAAGCTGCCGCAGCTGCCCCTTCCCTCGATCACGTTCCTTTGTTTTCCTCGTCACACAAGATGGCGCCAGACAGACGGTCGCGTGTGGCTGGCCCACTCTGGGTGTCTACAGTTTGAATGTTTCTGGGGGGTCAGGAGAGAGGGTCAGTGGCACCCGAGGGAGCCTGTGGGCTCTGGATGGCGTCAGGAGGTGGCAGAGTAAACCTGGAAAAGCAAAAGGAGTGGGCTGGGCAGCGACCCCGAGGAGAGACGCTGAACGGCCGGCAGGCTGAGTGGTCTCAGCAGCCCCGTCGCGGAATGGGAAACGAGCTTGGAACATCGGACAAAGGCTTCGGAATAAAGCCCGGAGTCTTACTCTTTGGGCTCCTCCCTGGAGCACCCATTGAACGAGGGGGTGACAACAGCAAGGTGGCCGAGAGGGGCCGTGAGCTCCTCGGCCTGGTGCCCCGTTTGCATCCCAGGCCTCTGTGGGCACTCCGAGCACGGCCCAGGGTCCCTCCTCAGCCAGCCAGGAAGCCCCCCTCCCCGGGGGTGTCTTTCCGGATTGTCCTGGCGGCAGCACTCTCTCCTCCCAGAATCCACGTTGTGGGATGCCTGTGGCAGGGACTCTGTTCTGGTCTTGGCACGGCCAGTGCCTAGCAGCTCCCCCAACGGGATGGCACCAACCTCTTGACCTCACCCTCACAGGGCTGCAGCATTTGGTTTAGGCCTCAAACCAAGGACAAGGTGGGCCACCTGGAAGCCAGCCCTCAAGAGTGCCCCAGTGGAAAGGGGGCTGGGGCTGGAGTTCTAGTCCTGACTGGGGGGGAGCCACGCTATTACCCTGCTTAGGGGGGAAAGTCGAGAGGTCAGGGAGGACCTCCAGGAGGCCGAGGGACGGCGCTGCTGGGCGTTTGGCAGTCTCGGGCACAGAGAACCCCAAAGGGACTTCACTAGGGCAGCTCCCCGACAAGCCTCACCTAAGCTCTACCTAGCCTTCTCCCCGGGCACGCACGAATGGCCCGGATCCACAGACCCTGCCAGAGCGCTGAGGAGCCTCCAGCCTAAAGGGTCTCCGGGCAGCATCGGCGTGGCTCTAGGTGTAGTCAGAAAGGCCGAGGAGTCGGGCAACCCCGAGCGAGTTTTCCTCTCATCAGGCCTCAGTTTCCTGCCCTGTAAACAGGCATAATGATGCTCATAGTTAGTCTCACAAGGATAAGGACGAGGCTCGGCATTTCCCTGGTGCAGAGAATTCCTACGGGAGGGCAGCCCGCCGCTGACCGTGGACGGCCTCGCGGAGAAGAGACAGAGGATCGCAGCTAGCTCCAGGGTGGGTGGCTCACGTGGGGGTCCACGGGGGGACAGTCCCCGGACAGCGAAAGCCTGAAGGCGAGCGAGAGTGAGGGTGGCAGCAGGGGAATGTGCTGGAGATGTCGGGATGCGAGGGCCGGCACGAGGCCTCGAAGGCCGAGCTTAACAGAGAGGCGGCGGCATGGTGGGGGAGCCTTTTAGAGAGCGAGCGCCCGAGCTGCACCCTCCCACCGCCTCACCCTAGATGGGGGAGGGAGGAAGCGCTCCCATCGGGCTGCTGGGCAGAGCAGAGGCGCGAGTGATGAGAGCAACGTCAGAGGGGGCAGCCCCCTCCGGCACGCTCTGGCACACGTGCCATAGGCTTGCCAACACGGGCTCAGGAGGAGCTCGAGGGACCCGGCTGGGGTGACTCTGCGCCCCCGAGAGGCTTCGGAGGATCCTCGGTACCGGAGGCCGCAGCTCTTCGAGGACGGCGCCAGTTCCACGGGGGCAGGAAAGGCTCGAGCTGGGCTCGTCTCCTGGCGGTGCTCCTGAGATCTTTTGTTTCTAAAGTCCAGCCCGATGAAAACGTGCCGGGCGCCCCGGATGTTCCAAGCAGCCACGTCTTACGTGGTCACCCCAAACCGGAAATGAGGCTCGTGCCCTCTGCCTGGGGAGCAGTGCCACGCGCCACGCGCCACGCGCACGGCTGTGAATGGGTGCGTATGCCGAGAGAGGGTGCGTGCCAGGCCCAATTCAGAGTAAAATAAGCAGAACCGGGAAGACACCAGCCTCTGCTGGCCCCGACGGCCTGCAGCAATAGCCCGAGGAGGGCCCCTAAAGCCCTGCTGGGCCTGGAGGGCCACCCCTGGGCCCCTGGGGGCGTCCCAAGCCGCAGAGAAGCCCCAAATGGGCTTCAAAGCTTGTCCCCCAAGGAAGGGCTTCAGGCCCGGCCGCCGAGGCTCTGGCAGCCTTTTTATGCCTTCCTTTTCGGCCTTCGTGACAAGAGACGACTCTGGAAAGGAGAGACGGGCAGGCGAGAGACGCGGAAAGGAGAGACGAGCCCTGAACGCCGAAGAAGAGTCCGAGAGCAAAGAGGAGTTTGGGGCGAGCCACGCGTGGCGTCTGGGAGCAAATGCTCGCCGCAGGAGCCCCCCCAGTCCTCACGCGCCCGGAAAGGGCCGCCCGGACACCACTCAGAAGGAGCGGCGGCCGCCACAGGCGTTTTGCCCCAAGTTGCAGTGCCGGAAGGCGATTCTCCAGGGAAACAGGCAAACGATTCCACAAAGCTGCGCTTCCCCTGGGCTTGGCCGCCCCTCGGCTGCCCAGGGCACCCCACCCGGGGCTGGCCGCCTCCTGCTCCCAGCTGACCACACGGCCCCCCGGGGCCCTGCCACTAGGCTTTTCCCCGGCTCCAGGGCGGCCTCTAGTGCTGGCTCGCCTGCTCGCCTCAGGGCCGGCATTCAAAGCCCTTTACTGCCTCTCCCAGGCCAACCTCCCAGATGCAGCGGCCCCGGCCTCCTCCTCCTGACACAGCTACGAGGAACCTCTGTCCGGACTAGTGGCAATAGCAGGGGATGGACAGGGGAAAGACCGCCCGGCTCAGGCCTCCCCGCTTCTGCTTTGACTGTCCTGCGGGAGGAAGCAGGGACCCCCCCATCGCACCAGCCCCTTCCGACCCTGCGTGGAGGCTCCCTGGCAGCCTCCGAGCCGTTGGCGTTTCCGGCTCTGAATCTGCAGCCTTGGGGCCTGGAGCGGGCTGGCAGTTCGAATCCTGCTGCTCCCGCTCATTCTCTTCACTGGGAGCCTTTGCATGCCTCCTCCTCTGCCCCCTTGAGGGGAGCCCCTGGATTTCTTGGGACTTCTGTGGCCCTGCAGTAAGGGTGGGAAAAGGCAGCCTCATCCCCCTAACTGGAGGCCCAGGCAGGGCTCCCCAGACCCCGTGTGCCCGGAAGTCGCAGCCGTTCAGCCTGCTCGGGTGGGGGCCCCCCTGGGTCTCTGGGCACTCCTCTGAGCTCGGGATTCGGGCTCCGCCGGCCAGCGTCTTGGGGCTACTGATACGTGCCCCCCCCCCGGGCTCTCTCCAACCCCCAGATCTTGGGCTCTTCCGGACGGGGGCATTATTGACCCAAAGGGTCCCAGCCACGGACCGGGGGGCCGACTTCCTACTAGATGGCTCTGGGGGGGCGCACCGGCTCCTGCGCCGCACTGGGGGGGCCGAGAGCTCTGAGCAGACCCCACTCGGCGCCCCCTGCCCGCATGCCATTTATTTTTTAGCCTCTTTTGACTTTCTGTCCTAGTAGCAACGCGAAGACAAAAGGGCCAGGGTGAGGCGCTTGGGGTTAAGTGACCTGCCCAGGGTCACACGACTGGGAAGGGTCTGAGGTCCGATTTGAGCCGGGGGCCTCCCAGCTCCAAGCCTGGTGCTCTGTCCGCTGAGCCAGCCGGCTCTTGGGGCTGCCAGTCGTCCAGGAGTTCGGGGTGGGGCCTGGGGCTTCCTGAAGTCTCTCTGGGGCCGGGCCGAAATGCTTCCCAGAGTCCAGCCAGCTTCTCTCCTTGGTCTGGAGCGCCGGCCACAGCGGGATCTCCTCCTCCGCCGCCGCCGCCCAGGAAGCGGATCTTCCCTCGGATCATCGTCCCGGCCTTCCGCGTCCTCCTCAAGGCCCGCCGGGGCCGAGGCTGGCTCGCAGGCCGCGTCTCAAACCACCTTCCCCAGCCGCTCGCCCTGGACTCTTGCCTTTGGGGCGGCTGCCCGAGGCCCGGCCAAGTCCTTCTGCCCTCGGTCACCGGCCTTCAACGCGGCGGCTGGGCGCGACTCCGCCTTCCTGCGCCTCCCCTCCTTGTCCCTAGTAGAGGGGGGGCGGCTGGCGGAGGCCGAGGGGCCCCCCGGAGCCGTGGAGGGATGCGGGTGGTGTCTCGGGCCAGAGCTCGGCACCCGGCCGTGTGGCCCCGGGTTGGCCGGAACAGGGGGCGCCCCGGCCGGCAGGATCTTCTCTCTCCGCGTGGGGAGACGCCGACGCGACTCGGGAAAGGGGCGGCTCTGCTGCCCGCCTTCAGCCCCCTCCTCTCGCCCGCCAGCCCAGAGCCCGTGGCTGACCCTGGTCCGGAGGGCTCCCGGGCATGTCGCCGCAGCCGTGGCGGCCCGGATGGGAGCGTGATGGGGGGGGCCTCCCCCGGCCTCCATCCGCCATCGCAGCTAGGACGGGAGGCCCCAGAGCCGAGGCCCGGCTTCCTCTTGTCCACCAGAGACGCTCGGACGAGGCCGATCCATAGAAAGCGGCCAACGGAATCGGGGGGCTAGAAGGAGGCGACGGCAGCAGGGGACGGCCTGTGCGCGAGGCCCCCCTCCCAGCCAAGCACCTCTCCCGACAGCCTCGGGGCACGGCGGGTCCCAAAGGGGTGTTCGGTTGTTCCCCAGTTTTGCTCTTCTCGTGGGGAGGAGGAGGAGGGGAAGAGAAGAGCTCTGGGGCCCCCCTTCGGCCAGTGGCGCAGCTCCTCCTGTGCGGCCGGGGTGGGGGGGTCCTCGCCAGAGTCTCGGCTGCTCCGCTTGGTGTTTCTCTCCAGGCCGGGCCTCCTCCGCCCCCCCTTCTCCGGACGCTTCGTTAAAGCTGGAGGCTCTGAGGCACGGCCGGGGGGCTCCTTGCTCGGCCCACCCTGCTTTGTCTCTGCCTTCTGCGGCCTCGCCAGCCGCACCCAGAACGCGCCCCCTCATTGGGGCCTTTCATCGCCCTCCCTCCGTGGCCGGCTGCCCTCATCCCTCGGCCCGGCCTGACTGGCCTGCCGGAGCGCTCTTGGGGGAAGGGGCGGCTCTCTTCTGGGCTCTGGAGAGGGGGCCCTGCTGCTGAGCGAGGCTCAGCGGAGGGGGCTGGGCCAGCCCGGGAGGACCGGCCAGACTGCGGAAGGCCCCCGCCATCGGGACGCCCGCTCTCCCGCCAGGGAGGGGATGAGGAAGCTGCACACGGGGATCCCGACGCAGGGGGACGGGTACCCGATTCAGGGCCAACCTCACGCTGGGTCCCCAGAGGGAAAGGGAAGGGGGGGATGGCCGGCCGGCCGGCGGGACGGACCTTCCGGCCTCCACCGGCCACATCTCCGGCCTCCGGGGCCAGCCTGCGCTGAACAGAGAGAAGGACGCCGCGTGGGCGGCAGGCAGAGGATCCCCCCGGGAGGGCTCCTGGCCGGGCATCACGGCCCCCATCCCGTGTCTGCCTCTCTCCCGAGATGGGCCGGCCCGGGAAGGCACCCCCCAGCCCGGCCCTCTGCCCCCGCTCGGCCTTGCGGGCCCAGGCTTGGAGCTGCAGGAGCAGCGGTAGTGCCGGACCTTCGCGAATGCCCCGAAGGAGGCCCTTCTCGAACCAAAGTTACCTGAAGTTGCTTCTGGGTTTCGGGAGCCGCTCCTTCCCTCGGCCGTTGGGCAGAGCTTCGCCCAGCTCGAGGGGGAACTGAGCGGGCAGCAGCTGGTTGGCGAGGATCTCCGCTTTCTCGTTGGCGACGATTTCCCGCCGCAGCTTCCAGAACTGCTTCATCTCCTCCTCGTTGGTCCAGTCCTCGGAGAAGTCCATGCTGGGCTCCACCACGTCGGCCAGGTTCAGCTTCTCCACGGGCGGGAAGGAATACTCCTTGGCTCTGGCGGCGTCCTGCCGGCCCTTCCACGGCTGCAGGGCCTCCTTGGTGGAGGCCGGCCTCTCGGGCGAGCCGTGTTTGCCTCTCGAGGAGTCTCTGAAGGAATTCGCCCTTTTCACGGGGACAATTTCTAGGGGAACAAAACAGACGTGTTTAGTAGCACCCGGCCTCGGCGCGCTCGAGCCCGACACGCGAGAACGGCCTGCCACGGCGAGCCAGTCAGAGACCCCCCCAGTCCCCCTCCACCACCGCCATCGCCGGAAAGCTTCCAGGAGACCCAGGGGGGCTGCGGGGGCTCCCAGGGACAAACCCACAGGGATGGGGAGTCCGGGGGGCCCGGGCGCAGGTCTGGCGGCTCTCCAAACGCCCCACGAGGAAACTCTGGGGTTTGGGCCGCTGTGACTTAGAAATATGGCCCTCCTCCTGCCACCACCAGGGCGCCCTCCCTTGCCAAAGCGCTGGGCCTGGCGTGTCGGCATCTTGGCAGAGCCCAGCACCGCCCACAAAATCACGAGAGGCTGCCACCTCCTTTGACACCTGCCCTGGGCCAGTCTTAGACTGTCTCAGAGCTAACCAGCCTAAGAGAAAAGCACAGCCAGACTCTGGGGCGCCTGCTCCGTCCTCCTGTCCTCTGAAGAACCCCACGACAGACGGTGCCCAGGGTAATGCCCACCTGAACACCCGGGAGCTTTCCTCTCCTGTCCCCCGGCCTGGCACAGAGAAGAAAAACGGGCAAAGAGGAGGGCCGCGGAAGCCTCAGCGTGCCCACCCCCCTGGCAGAAGCAGCCAATGATGCCACCTTCCTGGAAAGGCATTTGGAACCGAGCTGACGAGGTGACCAAAGGTCCGCAGTCTTCCATGGAGGAGTCCTGCGGCTCCACCGAGAAGCCGAGAAGGCCAAAGAGAGGCAAAGTCCCCCTCGGTCCTTTTCCGGGGGACGCCCAGGGGCGCCACCTTTCCCTCGGCCACAGCCTCCTCCCGTGCCCAGTTCTGCCTACGGTGGGACGAGCGATGCTGCCGGGGCCACCGGGCGCGGCTCCCGTTGGCGGAGATCGATCAACGCTGAAGACAAGCCAAAGCCCGTGAGATGCCCGTCTGCGGCTCGGCCCCCCACGGATGGGAAGGGGCGTCTGTGGGCCCGCAGGGAGAGGGCGCGGCTCTCCAGGCGGCCCCGGGCCGGTCCCGGGCACAGCCTTGGGACGTCGGCACGCGTAGAGACGTTTCCCCCCTCCGGCGGCGCCTCCGGGTCCTCCTGTCTCCCAGCCGGGCGTGTTTCCCGAAGCCTCCCGTGCCAGCTTCCAGCTCCCATTTGTAGCCACGTGAAGGGAGGAGGGAAAGAAGAATTTTCCGGAAAGGATATTTGCCCCGAGCGGACCTGGTGCCTGCCACGTGGCACGCGGGGTGCTTGGAGAAGGGGGGCCACGCCAGAACCCCTCGGAGCCTTGTGGGAGCCACCTGCGCGCAGCCAAGCCTTGCCGTAAAGCGGAAGCATCTGCCTCGTAACCCCCCCCCCCCCCGCCAGGCTGTTCTCGGGCTCTGCAAGCTCAGACCCCCCTTGTAAAGGCTTCTTCTTCACCTCTCACGGAGACTCCCGAAAAGGCAGCTGGCTGGGGCAGGACGGCCCTGGGCCTGGAGTCAAGGAGGCCCGAGCTCAAGTCTGCCCGTGTGGCCAAATCGCTCCACCTCTGGCCTCGGTTTCCCCATCTGTAAAATGAGTCGGAGAAGGAGTGAGAGAACCCCTCCGGGAGCTCTGCCGGACACGACTGACCACCACCGCCACCACCGTCGTGACTTTGCAGTGGACTCAGTCAGGAAGGCGCGAAGATCCGAGGCTCAGGCTCCCCCGGGCGTGATGAGAGACGATGAGGAGGCCAGCGGAGAGCCCAACTGGCCCCCCGAGGGGTCAGCGTGGCCGGGAGAACCGAGGGGTCAGAGTGGGCCAGGGCCAGGTGGGGAGGAAGAGCAGGACTGCACGGGGAGGCGGCTGGGGGTCAGATGAGGGGATTTGGGGGCGAGAGGGAGGGCAGGACTGTCCCTGTGTGCGGCTGTGGTCAGGCCGGGGGAGTCCTGGGGGCAGGCAGGCTGAGGCCATGTGGGAGACAGGAGGGGGACTGAGGGAGGGAGGAAGGCGCAGACCGGCTCCGCCGCCTCGGCCAATGGGCTGGAGAGAAGGAGGGAAGGTGCGGCCAGTCCTGGAAGGCGGCCTTTGGGCACCTCGGCCTGGATGTCCGGCACAGTCTTTCCTGGACACGACCAAAGCCGGACTCGTCGTCCACCCCCCCCCCCCCCCCCGAGCCCCTCGACCTTCCCTCTAGCGGTCATCCTGGGCTCCTTCCCTGCCAGATCCAACATGGTGCCCCGCGGCCGCTGCGCCCCTCTGTCTCCTCTGACCCCGCCGCCCCTCCGGTTTAGGCCCCGTCCCTCACCCCTGAACAGTACCTGCAACCCTCCAGCCTCCCCGCCTGCAGCCACCAGCGGCCGTTAAAGCTGGACACTCCCACTCACTAGACCCCGGCGGCTCCCTTCGCAGCCGTGCCCACGCGGCACACACCTGGACTCCCCGACGCTGGCCTCCTCACTGTCCCAGGAACGGGACCTGCCGGCTCTGGGCCTCTTCTCGGGCCATTCCCCTCCCTGGAAGACTCTCGCCTGGCCTGCTCCAACGACTGACCTTCCTGGATCCTTTGAAGTCCCAACGAAAATGCCACCTCCTCCAGGAAGCCTTCGAAAGCGGCCTCTCCTTGGGTGCTTTCTTCTCTAGCCGACCCACACCCAGCTTGATACGGGCGTCTCTTTGGGGGTCGGCCCCCCCCCCCGGAGGTGGTGCGCTCCTTGAGGGCAGGGGCTGCCTTCCGTCTCTTCTGGCCTCTGCGAGGCTCGGTACGGCGCCCGGCACGTAGGAGGCCCTTGATACGGATTGACCGTATGGCTGCCCAAAGGGCCCGACCCTTGGCCGCTGAGAACAGCTGAGCGGAGGCCTTTCTTCTTTCAGCCCCTCCTCAACCCGGCGTGGCTGAGGCCGTGGCACGGGCCTGGCAGACGCCGTTCAGCTCCACGAAAACCGGAGCGAGGAACGTGGACGTGGAGCGACGGCCCACGGCGTCGAGGCCTGGCTGCTGGGGCTGGTGAGGCCCGGCTTTCCAGGAACCCCTTTTACAGCCGGCCCAGAGGAATCCCACTTTCTCCAGGGGACTGTCGCAGGCGCCCCTGCGGCTCTCCGGTCACTGCAGACGATCGTGGCTCCGACAGGTAACTCAAAACTGTCCTGCTTGTCTGGGCTCCTTCCCGTCTCCGAATGCCTCCATGAGCCCCTCTGCTTTCTTTCCTGGCCCCCAACTCCCTTCGGCGTCTCCCCCATCCCTACCCAACAGGACTAAAAGAGAGAAAAACAAAGCCAAGCCCGGGGAGGCGGGCGAGGAGGGCGAGGCGCTGACCAGAGCTCAGAGGGTCCCGACGGCCGTCCTCCGTGACTGTGGCTCTTCGGCCTCGCCAGCCGTTTCCCAGGAGTCTCCCCCGAAACTGCCCTTCTTACGGCTGGGCACCCCCTCTGTGCCCAGTTCTCTGCTCTTACACTCGGTGCTGCCGCCCCATCCCTCTGTCTCTGGCCCCTCCCTCCCTCCCACATCTCTTCTGGACGTGGTCCGAGGGCCGGCAGAGTTCCGAAATAGGGCAATCGTGAGTCTGCTGCTCTCCTCCAGCTCTCCACCCGCCGCCATTTTGTTCTTCGCTCGCCATCTCCGCTGACTGGATGGGCCGTTTCCGTGTTAATGGACAATCCGGGTCTGAAGGAACCCCCCTCCCCCGCCTGCAGCTGGTGAGGAGGAGACTGGAGGAGCAGAAGCCCCAAGGGGGGCCACCCACCTTGGTACAGGGGATCATCGTCCATCATCTGCTTCAGGGCCCAGTTGCGAAGAAAGGCCAGGATGGCCATCAGGCCTTTCTGGATGACGTCTTGGGGAGGGAATTCTAGAGGGCAGTTCCTTAAGTTCAAGGCTTTCAGCGACATCAAGTTCCCTGGAAAACAGAAAGGAAGGCTGGTGAGCCGTTGGTGCACGGCGGCAGAAGCTGCCCCCCAGCTGCCCAGAGGAATCCCGCAGGGCGCCCATGGGCCCCCGATTGGTTCAGCGGCCCGGACCACGGGAAGCCCAAGGCCAGGCTGGACCCCGAGGAGGATGACGGCTCTGGGTGGGACGAGCCCCTCCTTGTCATTCCTGCCTAGAGCGCCCCATTTTGGGTGCCACTGCAAAGCCCTCCGCTGTCCCTCTTGTGCTCGGCCCGCAGGTTCCCCTAGGAAGGGCCTGAAGCTTCCCACTTGCATGGCTCCTGGGAGCTGCCAGTCAGGGGGCAGGCCCGGAGCCTCCAGAGTTCAGTCGTGGGACTTGGCGTAGGGCAGGGGCCGCAGCCCTGCCTGGAGGCCTACCTGGGCCCCGTTACCCCTCTGCTTAGTGAAAGAGCGGCTTTCCTGGCCGCTGAACGGTCCCGTGGTCTCTCCTAGTTAATGGACGGTAGCCGTGGACCCGATCTCATGATCTCGTGGCCTGCCTCGGAAAGTGGACAATGTCAACTGTTGCATGTTGTCGGCTTGGGAAGGAGGCCGTCCCTGGGAGAGGACCCAAGTGACCCGGGCCCTTAGCAAGGCGAGCAAGGCCCAGAGGGCACGCTCCTAAGGCCACCCGTGTCTCACTTGTGTGCAGAAGCCAACTTCACAAAGACGAAAGGTGGGTGTTAGTGCTTGTGGCCGGCTCCATCTGGGGCCACCTCCTGCTCCGACCACAACAGGAAGGAGGCCTGTCCAACAAGGCAAGGAGGGAGGACTCCCAGGAGCCACGGGTCCAGCGGCCCCTGGAGTTGATCGCGTGTCAAGATTAGCTGAAAGGGCTGAGGGTTTTGAAACAGGAGAAGCTCCAGGAGGGCAGGAGGGCTGTGGAACCCCAACAGGAATGGCTCCAGGCCCCAAACCGACCTGGAAAACAGCCCATGGAGACAAGGTTGTACCATCTTGTTGTCACCTTTGTTTCCCACTTAAATGATAACCTGGTTCAGAGCTGCCTCAGCAGCCAGCCTGATACCTCTAAAAGGTAGATGAATCTTGTTTGGCCCTAGAGGGCAGATCCAGGAGCCAGGAGGGGGGAGGCTGCGAAGAGGCTGACTCAGGTCTTCCTATCAAAGCCTGCCCTGGGCAAGTCACTTCCCCTTGTTTGCTTCCGCTTCCTCCTCCGTAAAACAAGCTGTAGGAGGAAATGGTGACCACTCCACTGTCTCTGCCAGGAAAGCAAAAACGGGTCCCAGAGAGTCAGACCTGACTGAACGAGAACAACCGAAGCTTTTGAAAAGTGGGCCGCTTGGTGTGCCTGGAAGAGTCCTTCCAGCACAGGCTGGTGGGTCACTTCTCAGCAATGCTGTCCTGAGGGAGCTTTCTGGAGATCCTGCAGGTGGGACTGGCTATGCCCCGAGGTCCGTCCTGGGCTTCACCTCCCTGGGTCTCCATTTCCTTCTTGGCAAAAAGACCGGGGAGTCCTTTCATCCCAAAGGCTGCTGGATTCTGCTGGCCCAGGCTATGACTTGCCCGGCAGGGCACTTTGATGGAAATCGCTTGGGAAGACACTCAAAGTCAATTTCTGTTTGTAAAAGAAAGCACTTACCCAGCTCCACGGGCAACGATTTGATGGGATTCTTTTCCATAAGCAAAGTTTTCAGATTCCTTTAAAATAAAACAAAAGTCAAAAGGTTGGGGGGGGGGGAGGGCATCTGTGAACCAGGAGACACGGTCCTTCTTTTCTTCTCTGGGTTAAAGAAAGGGCCCTGTCCTTGGTAACTCAGAATAACCCAGAAGCCAATGTGCCCTGGATCGTCCCAGTACCAAGGGACTGAGCTCTATCTAAAGGTGCAGAATGTTTTCAACTGCCATGATGATTATTTAAAAAAACTTATCAATGAGCAACATTTACCAGGGGCCTGCTGTGTGCCCAATCCTGGGGATACAAATGAAGCTGCCTGTGCCTTCTGGGAGCTCAGGGGACCAGAGATGGGGCAAGGGTAAAATGGACCAGAGATGCTATGGGGTGAGATGGACCAGAGATGGGGGCAGGGATGAAATAGACCAGAGCAGAGATGGGGCAGGGGTGAAATAGACCAGAAATGTGGCAGAGGTGAAATGGACCAGAGATGGGGCAGGGATGAAATGGACCAGAGCAGAGATGGGGCAGGGATGAAATGGACCAGACCAGAGATGGGGCAGGAATGAAATGGACCAGAGATGGGGCAGGTGAAATCACAGGTACTGGCACCATATTGGAAATGAGATACTGAAGGACACAGAAGAGCCCAGGATGTCTCCTAGGCTGGGGCTTGAGGGACTGGAGGGTGGTGTTGCCCTCCACAGCAACAGGGAAGGTAGGAGAGGGGAGAATTTAGGGGAAATATGGTAAGCTCTGTTTGGGACATTCAGTTCCGGATGTCTGAAAGGCTGCCAGAGATGGAGGCTGGCCTGGGTAAGTGGAGAATTCTCATCAATAGAGCTAGCAATTCAGTCCACGGGGGCTGACGAGGTCACCACGTGAACCAGCAGAGGGGAGGCACCTAGCCACGGTGTCCTCCTCTGCTCATCATTCATCTGCACCCTGACTTGTCTTCATTTTCCTGGTCACAGGTCCTCCTCTCCTGTGACCCGCCTCTGAACAACAGTCCCGAGTTCTGGTCCCTCTTTCCTCTGATGTGGGCTGTCCCAGTGGTCCTTCTGCTGAGAGGTTTTTTCCTCCTTGCCTCCCCAGGCCTTTGGGCTGGCCACTTGGCAGGTGCTTCATCGATGCTCTTGAGCTTGGGGTTCCATTTGCCAGGTGGGGAGTGGACACACAGGAGGACAGTGGCCTGGCCACGATCTGGCTCTTCGAGGCGCTCTTTAGACAACCCAACGTGACGGATGAAGTACTTGGAAAGGTACAAAGCCTTTCGAAGTACACGACGAGCTTCCTCGAAGCAACCAGAAAGGCTGCTTTCATCCCTGCCTCCCAAGTGAAAAGAAGAGCCGGGCTGCTCCTTTGAGCCCAAGCGAGCCGCCGATTCCGACGGTTTCCAAGCTCTATTTCGGCCATGACGCTACGTGGCAGGGGCCCTGAGAGAGGTGGGCGGGCGGGCGGCACCACGCTCGTTCTGCCTTGTTTGGTCACAGTTTGGTGACGTGCCTTGGAACAGAGCCCAGACCGTCTGAGGGAGAAGCTTCGGCTCTCCAGAAGGTGGGGGGAGGCTGGCGAGATAACGGGGCAGAAAGCACACTCCAAGGGGAAGGGAGGCAGCATTAAGCACCTGCATGCAGCAGACAAAATGGAGAAAGTCAAGCACAGACCACTCGGTGTTGCCCTCCCGTGAACTAGAGGGATCCCAAAGGAGAGGAGCGAGCCTCGGGGTCTGATAGGCTCAGCTGTGTCCCCCCTCACTAGAATGACCACCTGGCCTAGCTGGGGGCGTCGACGGCATGAAGATTAGAGCCATCCAGGCATTTATTTAAAAAAAGAAGAGAAAGGCGTGTCCGCTCTTCCAAATGCCAAGGCAGGGGTTGGCCCCACAAGCAGACCCCGTCCCTCAGGAACTTAACTTGCCCTCAGAGCGCCAGCCTCTAACACGTTAGAGCCCGCAGGACCTCAGAGAAGATTTGGCAAGGGAGAAACTCGACCTGTTTGCCTTGGTTTTCTCATCTGCAAAATGGGAGCAAAAACACCTGCCTTCCCAGAGTTACTGTGAGGATCCAATGAAAGAATCCCAAAGCACTTGGCCCAGGGCCTCCTACGCAGCTGGGGCTTCATAAAGGCTTATCCCACTCCCCCACCCCCTGAAAGGTCTGAGAAGGAAGAAGAGACCCGAAGAGGCCGCACCCTGCACTGGGGAAGACTTCGCTTCCATGGAACACGTGAGGCCCGAAAGGCAGGAAGCAGCCACGCCTGGCCCAGACGGCTCGCAGACTGCTCGTGCCGCCACGTTGGGTGCCCGGAGGGGACCCGCTCCCAGGCACGCTGCTCCGAAGGGGAAGCCGGAATGCTCCCCAGCCCCGGACTCTCGTTCTGCCCCATCCCTTCTCCCTTCCTGGGAGGTTCACATCCTGCTGGCACCGGGCCGTCGTCCTTCCCTTCTCAAGGGGCCGAGAGCCGGCTCATAGCCTTGCTTTCCCCTGCTGGGCCCGGCGGAGGAGACTTTAACAAATATGTTGGTGTCCCCTCGAGCATCTTAAGGTTCCGCTTCCTTCATATTCTCAACTCCTGTGACCTCCTCTTCCACTCCGCCTCCGCTGGTGGCCCAGGGGACGACCGCTAGATACAGCATCACCAAGACCCGAGTTCAAATCCAGCCGCAAAACTCTTCAACATTCCATTTTCTCCTTGTCATCCTGCTGTTCCCTAAGCCTGTTCTCCGTCCCTTTTGGGCCTCTGGACTCTCCCAGATTGCCCACCCCTCTGCTCTGGACACAGGCTGCCCCTGTCTGCCTTCACATTGTTCTCTACTCTTGAATCTCTCGGCCCCTCCCCCTGCCAGTCACTCCTACTGTGGCCCTGCTCTCAGGGGAAGGGAGGGGAAAGGAATCAGCCTTTATGCCTGCTCTCCATGCTGGGAGGGTCCCCATTTTACAGCTGAGGAATCTGATGGAGGCAGGGGTTAAGTGACTTGTCCAGGGTCACCCAGCTGGGTAAGTCCTCGAGGCCCAGAGCTCTGTGCACTGGGCCACCAGTTGCCAGAGCAAAAGAGCTGGAAAGCATACGACGAGGCCAGCTGCGGTTGTGCCGTCCGGCTCTCCAGGACCCCGTGTGGAGTTTTCTTGGCAAAGACAATGGTTTGCCTTTTCCTTCTCCAGATCATCGGACAGACGAGGAACTGAGACAAGTGACTTGTCCAGGGACACACAGCGATGAAGTGTCAGACTGGAACCCAGGAGGACGAGTCTTCCCGATTCCAAGGCCAGGGCTCTCTCCCCTGGCTCGCCTAGTTGTCAGCGGGGCCCACCACAGATTTATTTCATCTGCTCTCCCCTGAGACCTCCCTGCAGTTTGGGGGATTCTCTACCCCGCTGGCCCCACGCATTCTTCTCCAGGTTTCTGGGGAAGGCCCGGCCCCGGAGTCTGCCGAGAAGCCCGAGAGCTCCCTCTTCTCCCTTTCTGCTCTCTTCAAAGGCCTTCGCCCATCCTGCCTGCCCTCCTCCTCCTCCTCCCCCCATGGCTGGGCCCCAGATCCCAGCGCCATCCCCGTCCTCCAGCAGAGGGCACTCCCCGGCCTCCCTCCTCTCTTGGCCCGCCATTCCCCCATTTCAGCTTGGCTCCTGCCAATCCTGTCAGGTCCTGGAGCCCTTCAAGCTATTCTGCTCGGCTTGCTTTTCTTTCATATACACCAACCCAAGGCTGGCCACACCCAGCGCTCTTCTCCGCAGAGGCCTTGGGTCAGGAAGACCCGAGTTCAAATCCAGCCTCAGGTACTTACAAGTCCCTTAACTGCTGTTTGCCCCAGTTTTCCAATCGATAAAACAGGGCTGATAATACTAGCAGGGCCCACCTCCAGGGCCTGCTGGCCCACAGCAGAGGCTCTACGGATGCTCTTATGCCTCGGTAGCCTCTGCCCCGGGGACCAGCCCCTCCTGCTCTTGCTTTCTCTCTGGGGTTTTCTTGGGCTTGACTCGGTTCACCTTCTTCCACATCCAGCCCCCGCTGGCCGATGCTCCCCAGGGCTCTGCTCTGGCCCCCTCCCCCAGGCTTCTCTGCCTCCACTCATCCCTGACCTCTCCTGCCCTCGGGCTGGCCAGCTCCGGCCTGCCACGGGCTTTGCACTGCCCACACGCCTCGGCCTTCCCTCTAAAGGTCGCCTTTTGGTCGAGCTGGGCAGGCCAGCGGCATGCTGGGGTCCCTCCGATTCGATGTGGCCACGCCAGGAGGCAGGAGACCTCGTCGTGCTCCCTGGCCTCTCCCGGCTCCCAGGCCCGAGTGCGAATCCGAGCAAAAGAGAGCCCAAGGCTCTGTGGGCCACTCCCTCGGGCTTCGGGGCGCCCTTTTAAGGTGTGATTTCTTTTTTCAGCTAACACTGTCCCTGCCGCTCTCCTCGGCACACGCGCACACTCACCCCCCCCCCCGAAATAAAGGTGTGGAGCCAATGCGCACCCACTTGCACCCGGCCACATGCGGCGTGTCTCATTTGCTCTGCGAATCTCATCCGCCCCCTGGATCGCCACGAAGCACTGAGCTCGCGGAAGTTCTTACATTTCTCCCGACGGTTCCTTTTCACGGTGTTATTGCCAGAGTGGGAGTTGGCTGGCTTCGCCCTGTATGAGGTCCAAGGGAGGGAGGGCCGCTGTGTGGGACTCTGGGCACCCGCCATTCCTCCCCCTTCCTGCCCTGCTGCCTCTTCTCTGTTCTAATTCGAAGCCGTCCAAACCACGGAGGTCCCCCCCGTGGCTCCCATTTTCGGTGACTTCCTGGGCCGGCCCACAACCGTCCAGTCACCCGGACACGAGGCCTTTCCGAATCGCTGGCTGCTTGTTTCCCTTTGAAAAATACACAAGACGATTCCAGGAAAAGCTGGGAAGACTCCCATGAACTGCTGCAGAGGGAAGTGGGCAGAACCGGGAGGAACGGCAATATTATGGGATGGTCGGCGGGGACGGACGTAGCGGCTCGCAGCAATCTAACGATCCGGGCCATTCTGAGGGCCTCGGCACAGAGAACGCCCTCCATCCGCCTCCAGAGGAAGAACCGGGGAGTCGGAAGGCAGATCGAAGCACGCGACGTTCCACCTGCTTACTTGGGTTTATGCTTTGGGGTTTGGGTTTTAAGAGTATTCACTGACAAAAATGAGCAACATGGAAATACATTTTGCATGATAATATAGGTATGACCCAGGTGAATTGTCTGCCAGCCCTGGGAGGGGGGAGGCCCGGGGGAGGGAGATGATTTGGATCAGGTAACTTATGCGGACATTTATTACGTGTAATTGGTTAAAAAAAAAGGAAAAAACAAAATACTGCAAAGTGGAAAGAAGGAATTCGGAAGGGAGAAAGAGAAGTAAACAAGCTGAACAATGTGGGCACGACCCTACGGAATTCATGTATACAAATATATGTTTTTAAAATTAAAATATTGGGGGGGGGGCTACATTTTGAATTCCAAGTTGTCTCCCTCTCCTCCTCTCAAGTCTGCATTAGAGAAGGCCAATGGTGTGTGTGTGTGTATGTGTGTGTGTGTGTGTGTGTGTGTGTGAGCACAGAATACATGCTTTCTTCTATGAATTCTTTCTTAGGAGGTGAAGAACATTTTCCCTCCTAGTTAATCTCAATGTATGAACTAGTCCGAACGCTTGGTTCCACCTCAAACAATACTGCTGTTACTGAACACAGTGTTCTCTTGCTTCGGCATCATATTTACCTTTCTGTGGTTCCCTTTACTCTCATGCTTCTCTTCAAGCTACTCCGTGGCTCCTGGTCTCCCATCAGGCATGCGTTGGAGCAGACTCAGTTTTGCTGGGCCCGTCATTTCAGGCTATAAATCTAGATCACGTGCCTTCTGGAAGAGTGTTCCATGCTCGCCACTCCTTACAGGTACTGACTGCCAAATCTTGCGTGCTTCTGGGGGGAGGGGCAGACTCGAATGCTTGCTTTCTAGCTGCCGACACTATTTCCTTTTGCCTGAGAAGCTCTGGATTTTGACTGGCTCTGGGTAGGAGTTTTCATCTGGAGCCCCGCTGGAGGAGCGGTGGAGGGGGCTAGTGGCCCGGCTCCCTCCTGCTCTGTCTGCCATCTTGTTTGGTCCCTATCATTTGGCTTGGAAAGCCCTGGACAAAGAGCTTACCGATGCCGTTTTGTCACGATGACGCTTCTCCTATCTTTCCATCCAGCAAGAATGGATTTCTTGCTGTTCCTCATACAACACTTCTCCCATCTCTGTGTCTTCATTTTGGCTCCCCTCAAAGTCAGGCGGATCCGAGTTAAAATCCAGCTTCAGACACTAACTGCAGGACCCTGAGCAAGTCACTTAAGCTCTGTATGACTCAGTTTTCTCAAATATAAAATGGGAAGAACACTAGCACTAACCTCGCAGGGTTGCTGTAAGGCTCAAATGAGGTCACATTTCTAAAAAGCCCTAAGCGCACAGTGCCTGGCACACAGTAGGTGCTGCATAAGCGTTCGGTCTCTCCTGTCTATACCGGTTTCTTAGCATCCCTTCTTTCCTTTGACACTCGGCGCAAACACCATTACAATAAAGCCATTTCCTGATCTCTGAGCTGCTGCGATGGTGTGCGTACACGGCACGTCCCCGGCTCTGCAGAACAGATCTCTATGGGCAGAGCACAGCGTCTCCCACACGACCGGCAGCTTGGGGGGGCACCACAATGACTGATTGTGGGAGGGGGGAGCCAAGCGATGGTCAGGAGGACCTGAGTGTAAGTCTGTCCCTCTCTCAGCTCCAGCCTCCCTTTCTGTAAAACGGGAGATGATGAGAGCATGTTCCGGGTCACTCTGCCAGAGGACAAGAACATGCCGACCCAGAAGGAAACCCAGAATGTGTAGGAAGGAGGTGCAGAGGCTGTCGTGTAGGCCTCCCTCTGCATGGCAGCCCTGGTCGGTGACTGCTTCCTAAGTGCTGGTTGGCCATCATTAGCCAAGAAGCACGAGAGGCTAAAAGACCAGGAAGAGCCTTCTGGAGGGAGGGAGGCCAGTGGGACGCCCATTCTCAGGGCTGGAGTCGGTGCCGAGGCTCAGGAGAGGAAAGGCTGGGTGAGCACCGTGGGGGTCTGAGCCCGGCCAGGAAGGGTCCCAACAAGAGGGAGGCCTGGCCCCGTTAACTCCCAAAGGGGAAAGGGGTGCCAGAGGCAGCAGAGCCACAGCCAGATCCATAAGACAAGGCGGCAAGAGGAGAAGGCAGCAGCGGCCTCTGGGACGAACACTGCAGAACGCAAGTGCTTTAGGTGTTCACCTAGGTGGGACCCCTTCTCTACTGGCCTCCACGACCCACGCAAGAGACCATGAAGGGACTCTCCTACAGCACACGCCCGCCTCCGTCCTCATCCGTCCCCCAGCCCATCCCACAGGCAGAAGATGACCGCTGGGTACAGACACATGAGGAGGTGGGAGGGAGGGAACCAAAGCTGGGGGAATTGGACTCCCCCCGCTTGGGGTGACCCCCCAGGTTCAAGAGCCCCCAGGCTGCAGAGACTGAGCAGAACATCCTCCTCCGCTTCTCTGGGCCCTGAAAAAAGAGGCAGACTTTGATTGAGCTCAGTCAAAAGAGGAAAGAAGAGCCAGGGCTCTGACAGGGGTTAGGAACACTGGGCCCGAAGGAAAGGAGAGGAAAATTCAGTGGGGAATAGTCCTGCCCCCCCACCCCTGGAATTGAGCTGGAGGTGCTGCTGTGGTCATATCCCCCATCACCCCGCTGAGGGCTGCGGCTACATCCAGTGAGAAGTGAATTTCCCCGGAAGGAAGAGGCTGAAGCAGCATTCTGGTCCAAAATTCCCGGGCTAAACTCACTCACCATCAAAGGAGAGGAGGGAGTCAGAAAGTGAGAAACACGGAAAGATGAGGAAAAGAGGCCAGAAAGACTGAAGATTTGAAGAGGAAGAAAATGTCATTAAAGACCTGGAACACAAAGAGATAAATCTGTCGAGAGGAGCCCAAAGCTGGAAGCCTGAGCCCCCAAGCCCCAAATAAATGACAAACTTCTTGAAATTCAGTATTACCAGACAAAAGAAACTGACCCAATGCCCGATGAAGCACGGACTTACTCCCTAGAGACCAGGCTCCAGGATGGTTGAAAAGGAAAATGAAAACCCAGAATAAATTGGAAGAGGAACAATGAAGAGAATGATCCTCCGTTTTCCAACATGGGTGCTCGGAGCCTTCCTTTCTAGGGGACGGAGACCTTCTGGAACTGTCCGGGAAGCTCTCCCTTCTGTATTTTGTGCCACCTTCCTGCCCCCCCAAGCCTTTCAGCTTCCTCTTATAGAGCATCATCTCTGACGAGAACGTAGCTGCTGGAGGACAGTCCAGCTGGTTTTCTTTACTTCGGTGTAGTCCCAGCGCTAAGCACGGGGCCTGGCACGCAGGACCTTAAGAGATATTTACTGAAGTCTGCGGTGGCGAGTCTCGTCAAAGAGGCGACACGAATCCAGGGAGGGAAGAAGAAAAGCAGAAGGCGCCAAGCCTGAAGAGAAGTGACTCTCGAAGAGGGGACTCCTAGCAGGAGCCGGACAAGTCGAGAGACTAAACCCCACCATTCCCCCCCATCACCCCCACAGAAAAGCGACTAAGACCGGCGGCAGAGCATTCAGTCCGGGAAAGAGAAGGTCCATCCCACGGAAAAGAGTGGAAATCCGACATTCCAAGACGGGAGCCACGGAATGGAACGGATCCGAGACTCGGAAAAGCAAAGGGGCTCAAGGCGCGACCCAAAGTGACAGCCCCAAACCTTAGCCAAACGGTCACGGAAAGAAGGGCGAACCGAAGAGGCGGCGGCGTTCTGGGCCCAGGCCGGGCCCTGGCACTCGGCGAGCCGCGGAGCAGCAGCGCTCGGGGCACACATCTACTCCCCATCCCATGGGGGCTGGCCTGGACTTGGAGGCAGAAAGCCCTCGCCGGACTCGCTGGCTTCTCGTCGCCCTCCATCTGGTCACAGCAAGGATCCAAGGACGGAGTAACTGACTGAATACGGGACGTGGGGAAGGGAGGGACGATTAAGAGGAAAGAGGGATTGCTAGGACATGGGGCATGGCATGAGCAAACGCCCAGAGGGAGGAAATGGAGGCCTTCGTTCAGGGAGCGGCTAGTGAGTGACTGAGGCTAGCCAGAAAGGGACACGTCGGGCAGCCACATTCGGAAGGCGGGTCGGAGGTCCGTGGCGGAGGCTTCCCACGCCAGACGGAGAAGGCCAGAAGAGAGGCTGCCTGAGCAGGAGGAAGGCAGAGCCACGTGTGCCCCTCAGGAAGACCCGTCAGAGCCGGGAGAGGCAGGAAGAGGCCAGGCCAGGCCAGGCGAGACACCGAAGCGGGAGAGGAGGGCCGGGTGTAAGGGGGAGCTCCGGCACGGCACGCAGAGACGGCCGCCTTCTCCCTGGCTCCTGGCTGGCTGCCCAGAGAGGCCCAGAAGCTCGGGGACGGGCAGCAAGCTGGGGCGAGAGGAGGGCTGGATCTGGAGCCTGGGGAGGTGGTCCATCACTGGCTGGGGAAGGCGAGGGCTTGGGAGGGAGGAAAGGGAAGGTGAGGAGAGCCACGAAAAGGGAGTGTGAGCCGGGCAGGAGGGCCCCAGGGCAGGCCGGCCTCCTCGGGAGGCCGAGACTTCCCTCTGAAGCCCAATGAATGTTTATGAAACGCTTAAAGGCCTGCGGCCTGGGGACACGAGGACACCTGAGGAGGGCCCGTCTGGGAGCCCCGGTACCGCCCGGCCTCTGCTCCAGGAGGCCACGGAAGGGATTGCCCTTCAGACACGACCTGCCAGCTCGGCCACGTCCTGGTCCCAGGAGGAGGGACTTGACCAAGGTGACGCGGCCGGGGAAGCCCCGGCTCCTTTCTCCTAGCTCGTCCTGCGCCGGCCTTGGGAATCCACACAGATGTTGGAGTGGACCCGGCGGCCCGGGGCGGAGGACCCCGGAAGGCCGAGCACAGACGTGACGCGATATTTAAGGATGCTGAAGCCGGCCTGGAGGAGGGGACGGAAGGGAGGGAGGAGAGGCCGGGGCGGGCGGCATCGGGCTGCCGTGGAGGAGGAGAGGGGACGAGACCAGGGAAGAGACGCTGGCAGACCAGAAGCTGTGTCTCCCCGCACGCTGCCCTGCTCCTGGGGAAGGCCCCGGACTTCCAGGCAGGCCACGCGGGGCGGGCAGGGGGAGCAGAGTGGAAGGCGTGCGTGCCAGCCGGGCAGAGGGCCGTGGCGGGCGTGGCTCCATTTTGGACTTGGCGGATCTCGGTGTCCCGGGGGGCGCGTAGGGAGGGGAGTCTGGCACGACTTCTGAGCCGCGAGAGCCGCCGGGCCCCGTCTGTGCCTCCCTGCAGGCTCACGGCGGCTGTGCCAAGCTGGTAGGAGCAGCTCCCCAAAGGCAAAGGCCGAAGGGTGGGGATGTGCCAGGGGAGCCCCTTCCCGGCCTGCTTCTCCAGAGAGGAGAGAGAGAGGGGAGTCCCTGACTCGGTCCCTGGCGTCACTCAGGCCCGTGCGGGTCCTGGAGTCGAGGCCTTCCCACTCTGCTGACCGTCCCAGCCCTCGAAGCCCTCTAAGGACCGCCAGCTAGTTCTGTGGGAGGAAGCCAGAACGGAGCGCCCGCTCCCAGCCCTGCCCCGGAGACGAGCCGGCAGGGAGGCATCCGGGGGCCCCCGCCCCGCCCTTCTGGTTCCTGAGGTGCCCCCCGAAGGAAAGGGCCGCCAAAGGGCCCGCAGGGGGAGAAGCGGAAGGAAGTCTTACTTGTGAGCGCCGATCCCCGAAGGAATGGCTCTGATCTGATTATGCCGGAGATCCAGCCAAACGAGGCTTGGCAGGAGCTGAAAGAAGTCTTTGGGAATGATGCTGAGTTCGTTTCTTTGGAGATGCAATTGCTAGTGGGAGAAGCACAAACAAACACGGAGAACAGAATTAGGTTGGGGCGCCTCAGCCTGCACCGGCCCCTGCGCCAGCGGGGGCTCCCCAGTCCCATGAGCTCCTTTTCACTGCACGGATGGAGGAAGCTCGTCGGGGCTCCGCCAGGCCAGGAAAACGCCCTCCTCCCCACCCCCACGCCCCAGGCGAATACTCCTGGGACGGGCCATTCCCACGCACAAGCCAGGGCCACCCCGGCTCCTCTCGCCAATACTCTGGGGTGCCCAGACCCAGGCCAACACCTGGGCAATCCTAGGAGGCTCCCTCTTTTCTTTTTAACCCCTCACCTTCCATCTTGGAGTCAATACTGCGTACTGGCTCCAAGGCAGAAGAGCGGCAACAGTGGGCCATGGGGGTCAAGTGACTTGACCAGGGTCACACAGCTGGAAAGTGTCTGAGGCCAGATTTGAACCCGGGACCTCCCGTCTCTAGGCCTGGCTCTCCATCCACTGAGCTACCCAGCTGCCCCTAAGAGGCTCATTCTTAAGGAACCAGGCGGCTGCTGAGGAAAGCCACGAGCACGCTGAGCCGCATGCCGGCTTCTGCCGGGCACTCGCCAGGCCCGGGGTATCAGAGCCGTTCTCTAACACTCTCCCCGGCCCTCGTGTCTCGGGCCACGGTCTAACGGTTGGTCCCTCCCCGCCAATGACACACCGTTCCGAGCTCTCCGTGCTTAGGGCTCGGTGCCTGAAAGGATTCCCCCACGAGGGCCTGAGCCTCGTCCTCGGGGAATGCGGGCGCCCCCAGGACACTGGTGGGGGCAGGAGCAAAGCCGGGCGGCAGCGTTTGGCGACTCACTTTCAGATGAGGGATTTTGAAGATTTCCTCATTTAACTGTTCAAGGCCTCTTTTGCTCAAGTCCAGAACAAGGGACGGGGAGAAGAGGATGCCTTCAATGACATTCTGCACGTCTTTGGGGAGGGTGATCGACAGGGTCCTGGCTTTGACGGCGCCACTCTCCGAGAAGTCGAGGAGCGTCAGCGGCGGCGGCAGGGGTGGCGGTGGTGGCGACTCCGTCACAGAATAGCTCCCCTCCATCTTCCAGCACGACAGAGGGCTAGTCCTTTGGCCAAGCAAGCCCCATCCTTGGTGCTAGGTAGTGACCTGAAACAGAAACACCAAACGAGGAGAGATGGGCACACGGCATCCTGCCAGAGTTCTTGGTGATCGTCTGGAGGACCCCAGCTGCAAGGGCCTGGGAGCGCCTTTTACGGCTGTCTGGAAGGGGCAGCCCAGAGAAAAGGCTGCCGGCCAGGGCTCTCACACTTGGTGGCCGCTGCTGCTGCCCTAAGGGAGGCTGGGTCCTCCCTCTGTGCAGGGACCCCTGCCAGCCATGCCCCAACTTCACGAGGCTCTCTCTGGGGCTACCTTCCTCAATGAGAATGGAAGCACCTCGAGGGGAGGAGCTGTTTGGATGCTCGTTTTTGTGTTCTCAATTTTGCCTATTAGCTCTGTGCCTGGCACCCGGTGAGAGCTCACAAACGGTGCACGCGTGTATGTAAAATGTACCCAGTCTCTGGCTCTGCCCTGCTTTCTTCTCTCTGTCTCTCCCCCTCTGTGCGGCTGCCTTGTGAGGGAGACACTAGGCCTGCTCACGTGGCCCTGGAGGGCAGGACAAGAAACCAGGAGAGAAAGTTGCCAAGCTAAGACCTCAGCTCTGTCAGGAAAAACACGGAAGCATGTGGTGTGGGCCCAAGCAGCCAGGGCTTAACTCGGCAGAGAGAAGGCCCGCCACCAGAACCGGGATTCACCATCGACGTGTTCACCCACAGACGAACTTCTCTGTGGAGCCATGCTACGGGGCTTGTCTCCACTCCTGCCAGAGCACCTGAAGACCTGAGAAAGCGTCTCCCCATCTCCCAGCCGCTTCTCTTCTCCTTATACACAGCCCGAGCTCCTTTAGCCAGGCTACGAAGTTGATGTCCTTCACCAAAGTGCTGGTTGCCTTTCTCTTGGACATTTCGAACTATTAGTCCCACCAACGTGTCAAACTCAGCATGTCCAAAACAGAATTCCTTACCTTCCTCTCCACTCTAATAAACCTTCCCCCTTCCCCAGCTTCCTTATCATTGCTGAGGACACCCTCATTCCCTAGTCCCTCTGACTCCCAACCCAGGGGGCATCCTGGACTCAACTCTAGTCCTCCTCTAGGACCAATGTGGTACCAAAGTCTTTTGAGTTCACCTCTGTAGCCTCGCTAGTCCATTTCACTTCTGAAGCATCTCTTGTGGATTTCACCCATGCAACATAAGTGGTCTATTTCACCTCTGCAACATTTCTGGTCCATTTTACCTCTGAACCAGCTCTGGTCAGTTTTCTCCTTTGTAGCCTCGCTAGTCCATTTCACTTCTGAAGCATCTCTTGTGGATTTCAGCCCTGCAGCATCTCTGGTTGATTTCCCTTCTGGCCGGCTCTGGTCTATTTCCCCTCTGCAGCATTTCTCCTCTATACTCTCTTCTCTCCTCTGATCCTGCCCCTACCCTGGTGCAGACTCCTCCCACCGCCTCCCACCTGTAATAGCTGCTGGGGGTCTGCCTGCCTCAAGTCTCTCTCTGTTCTTGTCCATCCTCCTTGGCCCAGGTCCGGCCATGAAAGAGGCGCTTACCGCTAGCCGCCTGCTGGGCATCCTCCCATTCTGTCTGGCAGACAACAACAGACACTTATGAAGGGCTTCTATCCCAAGCCCAGGGCATACGAACAACAGAGAAGTGAGAAGCAGCGGGAAAGCCTATGGCGCTCCCTCGGCATACGGAGGCCTCTGAGTAATTGGGGGGGGGGGGGGAGTGCAGGTAGCTTCAAGCAGCTCATCTCCGAACAGCAGTTGTCCCAGATGACCAAGGTAAAGGCTCAGCGTGTGACAGGGAATCATGTGACATCAGGACTGGCCTCAGACAGAGGGAGCCGGCCTGCCTCAGTTTCCTCTTCTGTAAAATGGGGCTATAATAGCCCCTCTTCCTCGCAGGAATGAAGATGAACACAGTAAGTGCCTAATAAATGCTCTTTCCTCCCCCGCCCCCATGGAAGGAAATAGGAGAGGGGTCCGGCGGGAGGGGCCGCCATTGGTTTACAGTGTGTGTGGGGGCTGTCAGGCTCGAAACCTGGGTCGGGTTTCAGTCCGGTATCCGGAACGCCTTACCTGCCGCGCCTCTCTGGCCTCCCCTACCAGGACCTTAGTCGCCGCCGGCAGTAGAGCTTGGGGGCTTGAGGATGAACCCAGCTGTCGCCATGGAAACCGAGGAACGCTGGGATGGGAAACACAAAGGGACCTGCGCTTTCGTATGCGCCTGCGCAACGAGCAGGTCCTGGGCCGGGACTGGTCGGAGGCCTAAGGTTAGTACGCTTGCTCAGTGGGGCCCAGCAACTAGGCTTTGCTCCTCCCCAGCAGGCCGCAGGCGCAGAGTCTCGGGCCCCGCCTCCATCGTTCGGGCGGAGAGCAGCTCCCTGACGTCATGACCCTACGGGTCACGTGACCTACACGCCCCAATCCGCCCTCCCCCTATGGAGGGAGTGATTCTTACTGCGTTCCTCAAGCACCCCGGGGCTCCCGAAAGATCTGAGTTCGAATCCTGCCACTGCCCCTTCCTCCAACTCGGGGGGGGGTCATCTTCCCCCCAACCTCAGTTTCCCCATCTGTCAGTTGGGGGTGGGGGTGGGGCGGTGATCACGGCAGAAAAGACTGCTTGGGGGGAGAGCAGCGGACGGCCATGCCCAGGGCTTAGGCCAGCTGCTCCAGACACTGCCCACAGCCTTGCGTGGTGTAGACCAGCCCCTGGCCGCTGAGCATCTCTGACAGGTCCCTGAGGTGCTCGGTGTTCAGTGACGTTCCCAGCATCCACGGACGGCGTGAGGACTCGAACTTGAACTCGGCTCTCCTCGAGGATGAAGGCACCGGAGCGGAAAGCGGTGCCTGGGGGGGGCCGCTCACGTGGCCCCGCCCCTCTCGGGCTTGGGGGGGGGGCTGCGGAGCGATTGTGGGGGGCCGAGAGAAGCGCTCTCGGGGGCTCCCCTGGGAATGGAGGCGGCCCCAAGCCTGCCGGGGGGCCTCTTCTCCGACGCCCCGTCCATCTGGGACGTTAACCCACTGGGCGGGGCCTGGAGGGCGGCTGGCCGGGCCCTTCTTCCCCCGCATAATAAGCGCCCCAGTTGGCCGCGCTTCCTGGGGGGCCCGTCCGGCCCTGCTTCTTCATCTGTAGCCCGAGGAGAGAAACAGGACCCGACTGGCAGGGGGCCGGGAGGGGCAGTGCCCGCCCCGATGCCCAGCGGGCAGAGCCATGGAGTTTGGCTTCACTGCCGAGAAGCCATTTGAGGGGGTCACAGACGGAGGGAGCAACAGAGGAAGGGGGCGGCTCCCTGGCACCTGCTTCCCCCAATGCTCACCCTGGATGGGAGAAGCCAGAAGAGAGAGTTTGGATCCAGGCACTGGGCGGGAAGGGTGTGGTCAGACTGTAGTGTCTGAAAAGGATCCGACAGGCTGAGTGGACCCCAAGGTCAGTGTAGGACCACTATGCGCCATGGGGCATCCCAGCAAGCTAGCGCCAGCCTGGATCTGCAGAAGAGCCAGCGCTTCCTGGGGGGGGGGGAGCCCCGTTGGCCAAAGCCCCGCCTGGGCAGACCTCTCGGGCATGCTGTGTTGGGCTCTGGCTGTGGCGTTTCAGGAAGGACAGCAGGAAGCGGGAGAGGGGCCAGGGAAGGAACAGGTATTTATTGAGCACCTGCTGGATACCTCATTCAGCTCTGGGTGCCAGGGGCTCTGATGATACCCATTTTACAGTCAAGGAACTCGAGGCAGGCAGGGGTTAGGGGACTTGCCTAGGATCACACCGCTAGTAATTGGGCCACGGATGGCTCCTTGGATAGCGCTGGTGCCGGAGGCTGCCTTCGTGGTTTAGGAATAGTCCGGGGCAGCCCCGATCCTCTTCTGCATCCCTGAGCCTTCATTCTTGGGCTCCCCGAAATCTCTGGACGGGGTCTGTAAGGTGGGGGGCCCAGGCAGCAACAGAGGGAGATTCGGGGAGGAACAGAAGGGCTTCTTACCCTGACCCGCTGGAGCCTTCCCTAAATGAGTGCAATGAGAACTGGGGGGTCTTCTCTCTGGGGACCCCCCAAACCAAGGAATGGAAAAAAGGGTCCAGTGGGGGCCCCACAAATGGGAGAAACCCTGCCTTCTGGCTTCGTGTCAATTCTAAGACAGAAACGCAGCAAGATAGGCAGTCAGGGTTAAGTGACTTGTCCAGGGTCATACAGCTAGGAAATGCATGAGGCCAGATCGGAACCCAGGACCTCCTGACTCTCTCCACTGAGCTCCCTCGTTGCCCCCAAACACCGTCTTTCTAAGCTCTCGCTGTCTTTATCTCAGCTCCCACCCTCAAAGGCAGCTCTGGTTGAGATGGATGCCGGCGATATTCTCTGGGCTTCTCCCGGACCCAGGGGTGGCCCCGAGGCCTTGGGGTGCCCTTCTGGTGGTCTCCCGTTCTTTTCAGTAGAAGCCAGCAGCGCCAGGTAGTGCGGCATCTCCCTCGTGGCACCAACGGGCAGCCGGACGTCGTCGTCGTCGGTTCTTGCCAGGGGATGTTTGCTGAGAGCCCTGGGCGAGGGCAGAAGCCCAACCTGGGGACCCCTCCCTGCGCTCCCTGCAGGCGGGGCCGACGCGGGCCTGGTGCCAAGCGTTGGGCCCCACGAGCTCATTCCAAAGGGGTGGCCTTCCGGCTCCTTTGGGGCCCTCCCGAGACTCTGCTCCCCACCTGTCCCAGCTGCCTCGCGCCTGTGGCTGTGCTGGGCTCAGGGGCAGATCAGGGTGACTGTGCTGAGGAGAGCCTGCTCCCCCCTCGCGGCCCCCAAAGCCTGGCAGGGCCACACACGGGGCCTTGGCCTTCCCGGGTCCACCTCCAGAGGGACCTCGTCAGGCCTCGGAGTCCACAGAGGGATGGAGTCAGCCGCAGCTGCCTCGACTCCCGAGGGCTGGCCGGTCCCCCATTCCGTGGGAGTCATCCCGAGGCCAGTGGGCGAGCCTCTGGTGAGTGCCCGCTGGATGCCCGCCCCGGCCCCTGCCCTAGAGGAGCTTGGGGAGGAGCAGTGTAGTTCCGCTGGGCCCCTGTGGGCGTCCTCCGGGCTGCTTCCAGCTCCCAGGGCTGCCCACGGGGCCTGCTAATACCCCAAGAAAAAACATTCCTTTCTCCCCCCCCCCCCACTAGCTGCCCTGGTGGGTTTGTGCCCTGAGGCCGAGTCCTGCCCAAGTAGGAGGAAGTCCCGAACTCTCACCGTGGGGTACCCTGAATGATGGCACCAGTGGTGGACGAGAGCGTGGCAGAAGCCAGAGGGAAGCAGCTCGTGAAGTTCCACCCACCCCTGGGTCAGGAAAGCAAAGGCCAGAGCTGGGCTCTCAGTGCCAGGCGGGCCAAGGCGGAGGGAGGGAAGCAGCCAGGCCTCGTGGCAGTGGCGGGGCCGCCTAAGGGAGAGTGGGAGGGCACAGCCCGCAGTGCCGCTAGGGCATGAGCGGCTCCTGGCTGGGGTGCGCCAAGGCTGGTTCTTCTGCCCCTCCTTGACTCGGAGCCGACAGCAAGCCTGCCTTTAGGGAGGGTGAGGAAGGGGCGCAGGAGGTGGGATCAGAAGTCAGGCTGGGCGGATGCCAGGTGGGCTTCCCGGAGCCTCCGTCCCCCGGGCCCGGAAGAGGAAGCAAGACGAGTTACCTGACCAGGTCTCTGGCCACCAGGAAGTCCGTCCTGATTTCCCGAGGTGTCTGCCTGGCCCTGGAGAGCTGCCCTGGGCCGGGCCTGGACCTCCAAGCCCCCACCCGGTCCCGACGTCCTCCCTGAGCTGGAGGTCTGGATGTCTCCTCCCTCTCCCTTCTCTCTGCTCAAGGCAGCCCAGAGCCTGGGCCGTGCAGGCCCGGAGAACTGGAGAGACCCGGAGGCCCAACGATGCCACCCTCTCCCTATCCGAGGAGGAAGCGCCAGAGACCCCGGGGCGAAATCATGTGTGTGCGTGTGGGTATCTGGGCCTCTGTGTGCACACGTGTGTGTGTGTGTGTGTGTCTGGGGGTTGCTCTGAGGGGCAGAGAATGATGGGGGCGTTTGGCCAGGCTCCGGGGAGCGAGCAGGGAAGAGGCAGCCTGCCAGGAAGGAGGCAGAGATCGCCCGCTCGGGGGCCGAGCTCCGCAGAGATGGGGAAGAACGCGCGAAGGGGCAGCCGCGGGTACCTGCCTGGCCTAGTTAATTAGCATCTCCATAGAGATGCCCTGGAAGCCCAGAGACACCCAGGAAGCCTGCCAGGGGTGCTGGGAAGCGGGGAGGGCCACCTCCCTGGGCCTCAGATTCCGGCTGGGTAAAAGGAGAAGCTTGCCGGGGATCAGTGTGGCCCAGAGAAAGCTGGTGCCCACGTCCCAATGTGTCCTGGCCATGTTCTTGCCCAGGGCCGGGCCACCACCCCACTGGAGGGGCCGTTTCCCGCACTGGGGACCTCCTCCTCCTCCTCTGACTCTCTCTTGGGCTCGAGGACGGGGGACCTGAACCTCGTCCTCTCCTTCTCCGGGATGCTTTCTGCCTCCGGTTTATAGGCTGCCCCCCTTTTAGAGAGGAAGCCCCTGGAGGGCGGCGGCTGGGTCGCTTGTCTCCATATCCCCAATGCTGAAGGAAGCCGTTAATAAGCGGTTTTCTCCCTCAGTCATTCCTTCATGTCATTCCTCTGCTCAAGAGCCCGCCACGACTCCCCGTTGCTTCTAGGATCAAGAACAAATATCTCGGTTGAACGTGGAAAGCCTTTCCCAGTCTGGCTCCAGCCTTCTTCCTCATCGTATTCTAGCCAAATCCAGATTCCCGCTTCTTTTCCCTCTGCCATCTCTTTGCCCAGGCTGTCCCCTCCACCTGGACACACTCTTCCTACCTCTACTTCCAATGGAAAGACTCCACTGGTGGACGCCATCCTGAGGGAAGCATTTCCACGTGTGGCCCCTCGGTCTCAGGAGGGCCGCCCTCGCTCCCAGTGGAATGTTGTGCTCTGGGGCCGGGTGTCCCCAGAGCCTTGCGTGGAGCCTTACACATAGTGGGTGCTTTTCCCAAGCTTCCTGGGACAGCTGGGAGGGTCCCCTGGGGCCAGAAGGGAGGAGAGGCCAAGAAGTCTTGGAGTAACTGGGGAGGCCACCATTAAGGCCACACAGCCCCCCACCCCTGGCACCCCTGGCGACCTCCTCCGAGGTGAGGCCCTCAGCAGGGACGCAGAGCCCCCTGGTCCAGTCCCGAGGCAGGAAGTCCCTGCCGGAGCACCGCAGGTCATGAGAGCCCTGAGCCAGCCTGGTGTGAGAGGGGCTTTGCCCGGCCAGTTCTCCTGGCCCCAGAGAAGGCCAGAGGGGGCGGGGGCGGCTCACCCAGAGTGAGCCTCTAGGCCTCTGCTCTGGGCCATCTCCCCCGATTGGGCAGTCAACAGATACCTTTAAAACGCTCAGCGGGTGCCCGGATCGGGCTGGGGGAGGTGAGGCCTCCGGGAGCTGCCCTGATAGTCCCAGGGCTGGGGAGAGGCTCCCTCCAGGGGCTGCGCCTGGCTGAGGAGGAGAGAAGGGGCGGAGGGCAGGGGAGGAGGAGGCACGTGGCGTGGTCAGGGCGTGCTGCCAAAAGGGACCCAGAAATCCCAACATTCCAGCCCGTGCCTTCTGCTAAGAGGCGGATGGGGGCAGACGTGGGCTTTAGAGAGATCCCTGCGGCCAGGGAGATGCCCCGGAGCTCACGGCATCCCCCCTCCAGGAGATGGCCACGGGAGCTCCGGATACCCATGGGACCCCTTTCCTGCACGGAGGATCTCCCTGGGGAGCTCTGGGCAGCCGCCGGCCATTCTTCTCGCGTCTCCTGGTTTGGGCGTTTGGACCACCTTTGGGAGAGTCCGAGGAGCCGCCCGCCTCCTGGGTCCTGGACTGCGAACGGAGGGGGACTGCCTCGAGGGCCGGCTCGTCTCCTGCTCCCTCGCTTTCCCTTCGGAGGCTGCCCCTCTGGCTCTCCTTTGGGGTTTCCAGGTGTCCGGGCTCTCCGGCCCTTTCCCCAGAGGGTTCGTTCGGGGTTTGTGCCCGAGTGACGATGGATGCTCGCCGCCTTCGCACCCTGGTTGTGGCGCTCGACGCCAAACTTGGGGTCTTGGAAGAAACCCCTGGGCGGCTCTCGGAGTTTGGCCCGGCCCCTGGCGCTCGGCGAGGCACAGCCGCGGGCGTCCACCTTCCCTCAATGGCTTTGGAGCCTCGGCCGAATCCCTTCGGTGCCTTTTGTCGCCAGCCGGGCCTCCACCAGGACAACAGTTCGGAGGCCGCCTCTGCTCCTGTGCCTTCCCCTCCACCAGAGCCTTTGGGCCCCGGAAGCAGCTCCTTAGTGGGTTTGAATCGGGGAAGGCCAGCATTGGTCCAGCCCAGAAGCACCTGACAAGCCCCTGGCCGGGGGCTTCTGGAGGAGGTCCTGGCTGCCTCTAGCCGCCGGCCCGCCCGCTGGGACGTGGAGCCTGAGGCGGCCTCTTTGCCCTTTCCACCAGCCACTGCTGCTTGTGCCCAAGCTCTAGGCTCTCCTCCGCTGGCCAGCCCTTCGGGTTCCTGAAGAAAGGCAGCACGTGCTGCTCCCTTCGCCTTGCCAGCTTCCGGCCTCTGGGTCCTTCGGGGATGCTGGATCCCACGGACTGGCCCTGCCACGTGTCCTCCTCTGGCTAGCCTCAAGCTTCCCAACGTCCTTCTCAGCTGGCCCCGGCCGTCCATTTGTGGTCCGCTTCTCTGGGACGACCACCTCTATTGGCTCCCTTCTTGAAGTCCAAGTCTGCCGGGTCACACATTGACACCAGGCTGGCAGGACACTCAGACCCCCAGATCTTTTTCAGATGGGCTGCTTGGGCTTGGAGGGCAAGAAGAAGCCTTTATTCCTGCCGCATTTCTGCTGAGACCCCTTCGGAGCTGGAGCCTATCACTCCCTGGAGGCCTCTGCAAACTTGATGAATGTGCCCTCTGGGCTATTAGCTGAGACATTCCCTCCCCCTGGCCACAGCTTGAGGAGCAGGACCAGGAGCTCCCATCCAGGGGCTTCCTATTTATCAGCCAGTAACTTGGTATGATACAGAAAGCTAGCTGGGCAGCTAGGCGGCGCAATGGATAGAGCACAAAGTAGGAAGACCTGAGTTCAAATTAAGCCTCAGATACTAGTTGTGTGATCCCGGTCAAGTCATTTCACCCTGTTGGCCTCAGTTTCCTCATCTGTCAAACAAACTGGAGGAGGAGGAAGTGGCAGCTCCATTATCTTTCCCAAGAAACCCTCGATGGGGTCATGAAGAGTTGGACTCGACTGAAATCACTTACCAAAAGCCAGCAGCGTCCAATGGGGGTAAAGCACAGACATGAACTTAAAGTGCCGTGGCGTGAGGGGCACATCTGGGGGGACACTTGTGGCCAATGGACTGCAGAGCCAATCAGCCAACGTTAAGTTGGTGCCTACTGTGTGCCAGGACTTTGAATGCTGAGCATGAGCATCTTCTGTCTGCTCCTGGAGGCAAAAGGAAGCTTAGAGCTTATCCTGGGTGGGGGTTGGGGGACGGGGGAGGGGGGGGTGGTAGGGATGATACCATGGGACCTTCGCTTTAGGAAAATCACTTTGGTGGCTGAACAGGGGATGGATTGGGGTGGGGAGAGACCTGAGGCAGGCAAAACC
>NC_058131.1:695550542-695587205 GCF_016433145.1 Gracilinanus agilis
GCGGGCAGCGGGCAGCGGGCACTGGGCAGCGGGCAGCGGGCGCCCGGCCCCTGCACGGGCTGCTGGCCGCTCTTACTTTCTTGGGCTGCCCGGCCGGGAGGGCGGGTGGGGCGGAGGCGGGCACCCCTGCGCGGCTCTGCTGTCCCGTCGCGAGTCCCGCCTCCTCCTGCCAGGACCCGGGAGCGCCGGGAGAAGTCTGGCCGCCTGTGTGTGTGTTTCTCGGGGAGCAGCTCTGGCTCTCTGACTCATCCGGGCTGTCTCTCGGCTCGGTCCTCCCCGCCCCCCCCCTCCTTTTCCTCCAAACTGCCCCCTTCGGACACTCTCCAACCACTTGAGGCCAGGCTGGGCCGGCCCGCCTCATTCGGCGGCGCTGCCCTGCCCTCTGCCCCGGCACACCCCCGCCCGCCGCCTGGGAGGCTTGTCTGCGTGGACCGTCCTAGAGCTGTGTGGGTTCGGCTAGCCTGAGCTCTCCGAGGCGGATGGATGCCAGGCAGCCAGCAGGGCCGGGCTTGGGGACTAGGCGGGCTGCCTCCTCTGCCCTCCCCGCAGGGGCTCCTCGAACTTCCTAGCCTGGGGCCTCGGGCGGAGAACCGGGGGTGAAATGGAGGCAGCGCCCAGGCAGGCAGCCTCTCCCTCACTCCCTCCAGGCCAGGCCGAGCCGTCTCCAAAGATGCCCGGCCAGGTGAGCCGCTTGGGCTCAGGTCTAGCCCGGGCTGGCTCTCCCCTTGGGTGCTGGAGGAGCCACTAGCCGGGGCCTCCGGAGGTCCCTTCAGACCCCATCTGTGCCCCCGTGTTCACCGGCAGGGCTGTCTGTTCCTTGGAGGCCAGGCTCTGCCTGGGCACCCCTGGGCGCAGCCCCCTCCTTTTCTACCTTTGCAGCTCAGATAGATAAAGGAACCTTCGCCCCTCCCCATGCCCCTTCCCCCAGAACGGGCAGGTCTGGCTGGGGCTCGCCTGCCTCCTCTGGCCCCCTTCCTGAATTGTGTCCGATGCCCGCAGGCAGCAAGTGCCCTCGGTGCCAGGCTCCAAAGAAAGGGCTCCCGTGGAATGGGGCAAGCCAACAGGTACAAAGAGGAGCTGGACATTCACAGCCGGAGGCTGCCTGCCTGGGGGGGGGACAGCGGCAGGAGGACTGGCACAAAAGGGCTCTGCAAAGGCCCCCCTTAGCTAGCTGGGAGCTGAAGGGAGCCAGGAAGCCCGAGGCTGGGAAGAACAAGGAGCCTGGAGCACAAACAGATGTGTGAGAAGCCTGCCGTTGGCTGTGAGTTTGGTGCCAGGGAGCCAGGGTGCCAGGGTGCCACTGATTCCCATCTAGGCATGTTGGACTCCCACCTTCTGAGCCCAGAGAGGGATTCAGCCCCTTGGGATGGACAGAGCAGGACGGTGGAAAGCCCTGAGGGGTTGCCCGCAGAGGGGTTGCCCACAGAGGGGTTGCCCGCAGAGGGGTTGCCCGCAGAGGGGTTGCGCCGCTTTTTTCTCCAGCATCTCTGAAAATAGCTGCAATCCGTCACTTCATGTGCAGGCAGCTGCAGGAGCTGGGCTGGGGCCTTCTCCCTCGCTGGAGCCTGGCATCCGTGGGAAAGAAGGGCGGCTCTCTGCCTCCAATAAATAATTTAGCCACCAAGGGAAATTCAAGGAAAGCAAGCAAGGGCCGGCGCTGCTGTTGGCAAATTTCAGGCTGCCCGCTGCTGTTTACTCCAGGCAGGAGCGGGAAGGCGAGGCGGCGTTTTGGGTCTTCCCCAGCGACCGGGGCTCTGGCCAGGCAGTTGCCCAACGTCTACTCTGTGCCCGCCGCTGAGCTAGGCTAAAAAGCCTGGTAAGGGTCGCCTGTTGGAGGCCCATCAAGACCGACTTCCCCGAAAGGCAAGAAGTCTCTGCTTCCTAAACTCAGCCAGGCAGATGGGCGCTGCCCAGCCTCTCATGTTTGCTGTGTTTCCTTCCAGAGGATGCACAGACTGGGCAGCCGTGGGCACGGACAGGTGGGCCCTGGAGCCGGGGCTCTGGCTCAGTCCCGGTACCGTGGGCAAACCCCCTTTGTGGGGGGGGGGTCAGCCCCTGGACCGGAAGGATGCCCCTGGGCCCGGCACTGTGCCCTTCCCCCGCAGGGAAAAAGAGGAGAGGCCGCGTGGGGACCTCTGCTGAGTCTGGCAGGAAGCGGAGCTCTGATTGGCTGCAGAATGAGCTGCCAGAAAGCCTTTCGACTCCAGAACAGTAAGTCAAGGCTCCGCATTTAGCGGTGGTGAGCAAGTCTTTACCTTTGCATTAGTCACCGCCGAGGCGCTCGGCCCCAATGAATGGACGTCCCGGGGAGTCCGTTGGCGCCCATTTGGGAGCCAGAATTGTTATGTTCCAGAGCGCTGGGAGGAGGGTGCGCGGCTGCGCCCAGAAGTTAGCTTTTCCCTGTACTTCTGCGCCCGGCGGGCTGCACTCGCCAGCTCTCTGAGGTCTGCATTCAAGACGCCACGGATGGGCCTGGGCTGGCCGTGCAGAACTGGGCACCCAAAGCGCCAAGCCGGCCTCCGCGGTGCGCCCAGCGCCCGAGCCCAAGTTAGAGGATGGGACGAGGGGCCAGGAGCTGAACTGGCCGGTTGGTAAAACGGCTCTTTGGGGCCGGATCTGGTGGTGCCGTGGCTGTGGCGTGGCCGTGGCGTGGCCGTGGCGTGGCCGTGGCGTGGCTGTGGCTGTGGCTGTGCCCTAGAAGCTCAGGCCCCAATTAATGCATGCAGGGAAGCCGGTGAAGTTCATGGAGAAGCCTTTTTGAAAGGGGAGGGAAGGGGCTGCTCTTCCAGGCAGGCCCAGTGGCCCAGAACCAGGCGCCCAGAGTGGAGCTCAATGCCGCTGCCTCTCCCCTGTTACTCCTCTCTTTTCCAGTGTTGCTCCGAGGATATTTCAAGCAGTCCCACTGTTGTGTGGCTGTACTTGCATGTACCGGTTCCAGATGGTTGCCACGGAGACCTCTGAGACCTTGTGATGATTTTCTTAAATAAAAGCCAATTCATGTTTCCGTGGAGCGAGTGTGCCTAGGTAAGGAGCAGGTGCCGCCCGGCGCTGCCCCCCCCCCCCCCAGCTCTCAGGGTCCTCGGCGCCCAGGCTGCCCGCTCGGGGCCCATCCCCCTTCTCTGACCAGTCTTCGGTTCGGCTCTTGTGCAGAGCCGCGGCGGGCTTCTTCGGGGGTGGCCCGAGGTCTCGTCCCTCCCGGACAAACACCTCTTTCCTCCGAGCTTCTTGCTTCTCTCTCCTGCCTCTGATAAGCCTGCAGAGCTGCTGGACTCGACTTTGAGGGGCCTCTCCAGCCCGTGCTGATGGGGGTCAGGTTTGGGCTGGGCCCCTCTGGCAGCGCCTTCAGATGCTCCCCAGCTCTCCGGCTCTGTGGCCTGGAATTTTTGACTTTCTCTGACACAGTCATAAAAGACGGTCGTTTAATGGATGGGTCATAATTGTGGGTCATAACCGTTTCCCAGCGCCTCCTCCCCTCTGCAATGCCTTCGTATTTTTAATGGTGAAACTATGCGGGGCAGTGGGGTAGATCAGTGGATGGAGAGCCAGGCCTAGAGATGGGAGGTTCTGGGTTCAAATCTGGCCGTAGACACTTCCTAGCTGTGTGACCCTGGGCAAGTCACTTGACCCCCATTGCCTCACTCTGACCACTCTTCTGCCTTGGAACCAAAACAGAGTATTGATCCAAGATGGAAGGTGAGGGGTTAAAAACAAAAAACAATGAAACTCTTAAGGAAAACCATGGAATAGCCTTAATGCAAGCGCTAGGAATTCCATAGGCCCAGCCCACTACCTCTTTGGAGCATAGGAAGAAGCAGAGCCCCACGTTGGCCCTTCGCCCTTGGGACCAGCCAGCTTGGCCCTCTGGGTCGTTTCTTTTTTCTGATTTCCATCAATCGTGTGCTTGGCTCGGCCGGCTCGGCATTCTTTGCTCCGTATCAGCACAGCTGCGTCTTCTCGGGATTTTCTTGTGGCAGAATGTGCTTTCCTTGTTCTACAACTGCTTCCTTATACAATTCAGATTCATTTTCTGGGCCTGTCTTGGCATTGGCTGTTTCTGCCTTCTTTAGTTTGTGGGATGGGAAGCTGCAATTCCGAGTGGATTCCATTCGTTTCTCTCTTCTAATTAGCAGGAAAGCAGAGCTACTAGACTCATTCTTTGGCTGCCAAAGTTCTCTGAAATGGTCAGTACAAGAAACATGAGTGAAGGGCAAAGATCGCGTGGACACTAAGTAAAGACTGCCTATCCGCAAGCAAAGACACTTTAAAGAAAGCAATAAGAATGAGGCAGTTGATGCATATTTATGGGGTGCAAAGTGAAGCATCACTCAGAGGAAAACTTAGCCATGAGCATATATTAATAAAATAGAAAGAGAAGATGGATGAACTGCTGAGCCTGGCATTTAAAAAAGTGAGAAATCAAGTCAGCCCAGCATCAAGGACAAAAGAAGAAAATTGGAAAATCTGAGGAGAAATAGCTAAAACTGAAAATAAATATAATCACTGCATAAAACTGAGTTGTTTTGTTTTTTTCCTCACCTTCCATCTTGGAATCAATACTGTGTATTGGCTCCAAGGCAGAAGAGTAGTAAGGGTGGACAATGGGGGTCAAGTGACTTGCCCAGAGTCACCCAGCTGGGAAGTGTCTGAGGCCAGATTTGAACCCAGGACCTCCCGTCTCTACATCTGGCTTGTAAGCCACTGAGCCACTAGCTTGGGCCTAGATTTTTTGAGTGAGGCTTTATCTGCTCTAGTCGTGCCTTTCTTTTGCCTAGTCGTTCTCCTGCCTCTTCTCCAGAACTCCCATGCCAGAGACCATCCATGCTGTAAACATCTCTGGTGTGAGCTGGGGGAATGATGCCTCCATGGCTGTGACACCAGACGCAGGAAGCCGATCGGCTAAATCGGAACGAGATGCCTTCCTTCCCTGTTAAAACAGCTGGCCCTGCTGTGCATCCTGGCAGAAACCTGGGGGCCTGGCATGGAAGGTGCCCTCCTGCCTCGAGGGCCAGGGTTGGAGGGTGCCACTTCTCTCTTGCCCCTCCGGCCGGCCCCAAAGAGCATGGCGGGCTGCTGTTCCGACCCCGAGTTCCTGGCCCTCGGCGATCTCTCGGAAGTTAGTGACGCCGGCACGTAGGAGCGGGCCATCTTCTGATAGCGAATGGGTAGAGGGCAGCGATAGTTACCATCCAGAAGAGCAGAATAAGAGCCCAGCCCCCTCTGAGAGGCTTTACGGGCTCCTCTCTTGGGAGGGGCAACAGCTCAGAAGCAGCTGAATGAATGCGAGATAAGCGCAGGAGAGGGCAGTGACCCCTGCGGGTGGGGGCCATCCCTGGCCAGCGCTCTCCTTTTACCCATTTAGTCTGAGCCATGTGAAGCGGGTCCGTCTAGGCACGGCCAGGATTGGAACACAGCTCCAAGAATTCCTCCTCTGGTCAGATGCCCCTTGCATGAGGCTACCTTCCCGAGGAGGTGGTCTTAAGGGATGAAGACTTCGAAGAGGTGGGAGGGAGAATGGGGGGCTCTTACAGGAGGGATGCCCAGGAGCCAGCTGGGCTGGAGGATGGAGGTGAACCAGGCGCCTGGACAGGCTGGTCAGAGGGGCGCCGAGGCAGGGCTCGAGGCCCTTAGTGGAGGAGCTGGCAGTGCCGGGGCTGCCCGGCTGCCTTCTGGTTCCCTCCGTGTGAGGCGCTGCCCAGCCCTGGGTGGGCATCATCAGGCGCCTTCCAGGTGGACTCACTTCCCGTGGGGGTGGGGGTGGGGGGCAGCACAGCCAGCGCCCGTTTAAATGGGGCTCGGCCGTCCCCTCTGCTGACGCGGTGGCCCAGTTAGGGGGCAGGTGGGGGGTGGAGATCGCGCGGTGGCTGGCAGCGGCCGTCCCCCCCCCTCCCCCCCGTCCCTGAAAAAGCTGGGAAACAGTGCCTGCACTTCCTGCTGCTAGGCCGGTTTGAGAGCCCAGCACTGCCGCTCCATCTTCAGGCTGTCCATCTGGATGTGCATTTTCGGAGGCTAAAAATAAGCCCCTCTTCAAAAGAAGACACCCATTAACAGCTATTTCAGGGCCGAGGAAGAGAGGGGAGAGGAGACAGCGCTGGCAGGAGGACCTGGGTTCGAGCTTTCTTCTCCTAGTGACTAGCGTTGTCCTCCAGCGCTCCCTCCGAGGAGCCTCAGTCTCCCCTTCTGTCATGTGGGGATCACGGAGTCGGGAGGCTGTGGCGAAACCTGCTGTGAAGCTGCTCTGATGTGTGTCACCAGTAATCAGGGAGCCGCTTTGGGGGGCGGAACGTTGCCAGGCTTCTAAGAGCTCCGAGTCAGCCTTTCACTTCGGAGGAGCTCGGCAGGCACTGAGGGGGCGTCGCTGCCCTTCTTGTTTTGCCTAAACCGGAGGCCCAGGAGGCCGGAGGGAGCCGCCTCGTTCAGGCCCTGATCTGAGCTTGCTTCGGGGTCCTTTGACTGAAACTGGGGACAGTGAAGACGTGGGACGCCCACCGGACACGGGAACAAGCCTGAGCTTCCTCGGTGCCCCCGCCAGCCCCGGCTCCTTCTAGCCTCCCTGACCTCCGCCGCCGGCCCTAGTTTGATCCCGGAGGGAGGGCGGGCACCGACTCGTCGTCTTTCTCTGCGTCTGAGCCTCGCGCACATCCGGCACTTTCTAAAGGCTGCCCGTCCTGGCCGAGGACGTGCCCAGCAGCCCGGAGGAGGGAGGCAAGTCCATTCTCAGAGGAGGGCCTTGGCCCTGTACGGCCCCGACGGGCTGGGAGCTGGCCTGGCGTGGGGGCCGCCTGCTCAGACGGCTTCCCTACCAGACGCTGGGGAGAAGCCCCAGAAGGGCCCATCCCCGGACCCGCCGTGTGAGGACGGGCCTTTGGGCGACTGACTGGCGCCCGGAGACTTCCGATCCGTCGCAGGGCAGCGCCGTTGGAGAAGCTCCCCACGTCCAGCTCTCTTGGCAGCACAGACGGCTGGGACTTCGGGAGGCCTTTCGCTGCCCGATAATCCTCTTGGTGGTGGCATTCTCTGGGATCTGCCCCGCCGGGCAGCATCCCCTATTCTGGAATGGGCGATTGAAATGGGGATGCCCATCCCTCAGGCTTGCTGTCCTCGGGGGAGGGAAGGGAGAGCACATTCCTGCTGCCAGACACGCCTGGCTCTCACCCTCTGGAGGGAGGGCGGACGGGCACGAGGGGAGAATTCCGAGCCCTCCTGCTAGGAAGGAAGGCCAGGTGAGAGGCACGTCCCCAAAGAGGCAGAGCTGGACTTCCCGGGTTTCCCTTCCTCTCCCCACATGGAGAAGAGCTCTCACAAACGTGCGGCCAAGCCAAGGAAACATCGGCCGAGCCCCCAAAGAGAACGCCTCCACCCGCGCCCTGAGCCTCTCTCCGCTGCGCCACGACGAGTGCCCTGGAACCCCGATTGGTCGAGATGTCTAAATCCTTCCTGATGGAGTCGCTCCTCGTCTCTGACCCAGTGGGAGGATCACGCGAGACGGCGCCAGCAGGCCAAGCTCACCTTCCTCCTCGCACTGGTCCTGCCTCCCCATTTCCTCAAGGGGGCCGGGTGGGCCGATCGGGGCGGGGCGCCTTCCTGCACGGCAGTTCTGTCCACTGATGAGATGACGATGTTTCGTAGCATTTATATACCAGAACTTGAGGGTTCACGACACACATTGTTTCCTCGGCTTGGGAAGGGCTGTTTAGGCTCACTGGAAAATCCCAAAAGTCTGAAGAAGCCCTTCCAGCACCTCCTTTCCCAGTAGTTGTCCGTCCTTCACCTGGATCCCCCCAGTAACAGGAAGCCCGCCAGGGGCAAGGTGGGCCCCTTCTGGGCCGCCCTCCTCGGCAGGAAGGGTGTTTCTCATCAACATACCGAAGTTTGCGTCTTTGGCTTTTCCCCTTGTTCCCACCATGCTGGTGGGGTCCCTGCGGGATGAGCGTCACGTCTCTCCTTCCTTAGAGACCTTCACATCCCTTTTGAAATCTTTTTTGATTCAGAGATATTGTGTTTTGCCAGTTGATCATCATTTTCGGCATACAGTTCCCCAAATGACAAGGTCCAAACTCTCTCCTTGGCCCTCTTTGCTCCCCCACTTGGAGCTGGAGGCAGTTTGATAGGGCTCAGACAACACACTTCCCGACTGGTCATTGTGGGAAGAGCAACCCCCCAGGAAAACCGTAAATGGCCTGATGGGAAAGATGCCTCCAGCGCTTTCTCTGAGGGTGGGTAGCCTTCCCCATCGCGCGTTTCAGGATCGTCCCAGGCCGTCGCATTGCATTCTGCTTCTGCTTCTGCTTCTCTCGCTCTGCATCAGTTCATGGAGGTCTTCCGAGCTCTTCCTGGAAAGCTCTCGCTTGTCATCTCTTGGAGCACAGAAGTACTCCATCACCGCCATGGGCCACACCGTGTTCGGCCATTTCCCAATTGAGCTCCACTTCTTTCCCACCACAAGAAGAATGGCTATCGATGCCTTTGTATGAGGAGGGCCTTCCCCGTTTTTAATGTCTCTTTGGCATACAGACCCCTTTGGGCATGATTCCAAATTATCCTCCAGAATGGTTGGATCTGTTCACAACTCCACGACAATGCATTAGTTAGACCTTCCAAGGCAGAAGAGTGGTAAGGGCTGGGCAATGGGGGTCAAGGGACTTGCCCAGGGTCACACAGCTGGGAAGTATCTATGGTCAGATTCAAACCCAGGACCTTCCATTTCTAGGTGTGACTCTCAATCTACTGAGCCACTCAGCTGCCCCCAGGCCTTCATATTCTTAAAGAGTCCCCACATCCCTCCCAAGTCGGCTTGTCTCCAAGCTCACGGTCTTCAGCTGCTTCTACTTTCCTCCATCTTTGTCATGTTGTTGTCTCCCTTTGGTCAATGGCTTCTGTACCGATGAAAATTAATATTCAAAAAGTTAAGTGTTATATTTTATGAAGTTTTATTAGTAATAAACTAACATGAAAAACTAAGAGTGAGAAGGTGCTAAAGGAACCCAGGCGGCTCTGCCTCACAACTCATAACCAAAACGTGAAGACACAAACATGCACAAAGGGAAAAGCATTGTGGGTAATGCCGAAAGGAATTTGGGGTAATGTAGTTTTAGGGGTTCAAGACTTTCCCACTCTAGACTTCCCTAAAATGGTAGCATGCAGAATGGACTACATGGGGCAGTGCAGGGAGGAAATGTCACCTCCCACGTTCTGAGTCCTTTCCTTTCTCAGTGCAGCCCGAGATTGCATCGGCTTTCTTGCCTGCCCTGTCTCACCACTGACTTCTATTGAGCTTGCAGTCCACTCAGATCCCCAGATCTGTTTCACCTGACCTGCAGGCTAGCCCTCTCCCCCATCTTTGACTTGGGCAGCTGATTTTTGGAATGCAAGTGTAAGACTTCCCTCTATCCCGATTCATCTTCCTCTGCCTTGCTCCGCTGGTCTAGCCTGCCAAGACTGTTAGGTTCTAAGCGGCGGCCCAGCCTCTTCTAGTACGTCAGCTCTCTCTGCCACTTTTGGGCACGCTTGGTGAGTGGATCACGTGGGCCTTTCTCCAACGCGCTGAGAAAAATGCGCCAAGTCAAGAGCAAGTTCATGGGGCTCACCAGCGACGACAGTGCTCTGTGGGCAGCCGTGTTCATGGAATTAGGCGCTCCGCTCCACCAAGGGCACCCTGCGTTTATGAAGAACTTCCTGGGTGCTCTGCCCGGCTCCCATTGGGAGGAAGACTGCACGTATCCATACATCAGCCACCCCACTGATGGGATGGCCCGGATTCCGGGCGATCGGCCGTCCCCGGCGAGCCCGCTCTCGGCTACGGCTCCCCGGGTCTGGCTCGCTGAAACATCGCTCCGTCCCCGGGTGCTCTGCCCAGTCTCCCCGCGGCTGTGGTCAGGCTCCCTGGACTGTTGTTCGCAGACCCTCTTCTCCTCCTTTTCCCCACATCCTGCCTCTCACAGCCACGTCGGTCCCTTTCACCCCCCGAGGACCCGTGGCGCCCACCGAAGGCCTCGGGGTGCTCCCTGGCTGTCTCCCCACTGAGCCTGGGGAGCCATTTTGGTTCTGCCCTTTCCAGCTCAGAGATGATTCTTGGCCGAGAACGCAGGAGAGAAGTGAGCAGCTCTGCGTTTCCTCTGGTGTCGCTCCTCATCTTCTCCAGGATCCCAGGCGGCGTGCTGGGCCTTCTGTGGGAAGTCCGATTCTTGTGGCCTTCTGTACGTGGCCGCAGCCTCCGAGACACACGAGGAGAGCGTTTTCTCCCCGTTTCACAGGTGGATGGACTCGAGCTACGAGGTTCCGTGGCTTGCCCCAGGCTCGGTCGGGCTTCATGACCAGGCTCCCCTCCCCTCCTCCTCTCCAGGAAGCCCGCCTTCCCAGCAGCCTCATCTGCCTGCTCTTTTCTGAAGCTGACATTCTCGCCCCCACCTCCATTCTCCACCACCCCCCCCAGCCAGCAGCCCAGAACACTCTCCCTCTTCATCCTTCTGGGGTCACACGTGCAGCTGGCCCTGCCTGCTTCTCTGTGCAGGGGGCGGCATGGCAGCCCCTTGAGAGCAGGCTCCCAGGCAGGGCCGGGCCCAGAGGGGCACCCAATAGGACCTCATGATCTCATCCCACGGGAGTCCTGGGCACTGAGGGCAGTTGCCGTGCCCATCAAATCCTGGCTCATTTGACATGAATTTAGAGGCAAGCAGAAGACCCGAGTTCAAATCCGGACCCAGACCCCGGGGGAGTCACCAAACCGTCTTCTGCCTCAGTTTCCTCAACTGTAAAACTAAAGCGTTGGACTCGGTGCCCTCTGAGGCCTCTTCCCACTCTCGCTCTCTCCTCAGTTTGTTTCAGAGCGGAGTTTTCTGACTGACTTTTCTCTCCCCTCGCCCGGGGGCCACCTTCATGACTGTCCCTGGCAAGGGAAGTCGGGGGCCCTCGGGTGAGGCCGCTGGCCTGGCTGGGGCCCAGAAGAGCGTTTGAGCATTGACAGTAACTATCTGAAAAAGTTCCTGAAGATGGCCCTTGGCAGGATTTTCCGGGAGCTGTCCGGTGCTGGAAGGGCTGCCTCCTGGTGCCAGTGGAGCGAGGGGCAGGCCAGGGGGCGCCATCGTTCCCGGGGGTTGATTCTTACATCCAGAGTAGAAGCCCTGTGTTGGGGGAGGGCTGGAGGGGCTCCCGGGATGGTCCCCCTCCCCCACCTCGGCCCACTTCCCAGCCTCCAATCTCTGAGAATGGCTTCCCAGGGAGTTCGCGCCTGCGTTTGGCAGCTGCCCTCTTGCTTGGTTTTTAAAGTCTTGCGTTTCCCAGAGATCTGACAAGTGCGCTATTCCGTGTTCATCTAATTCACTTATAGTTTCCGTCTTTCTATTCAATATTCAAGTCGTTCCCCCACTCTGAATTCATCTTGGTGTCGGGTGTGAGAGGTTGATCTAAGCCGAAATCTCTCCCATGTTGTTTTCCAGTTTTCCCAGCAGTTTTTGTCAGAGTGGATTCTTGTCCCCAAAGTCGGGCTCTTTGGGTTGATCATAGACCGTCTCGCTGACGTCACTTTCCCCGAGTCTGTCCCACTGATCCTCCTCCTGTCCCTTGGCCAGGACCATCTTGTTTTGATGCGGCTGCTTTATAGTAGCTTTATAGTTTGATACGTGGTGCTGCTGGGCCCCCTTCCTTCACGTTAGGCAGTTTTCAGATCAAGAAGTCAAAGCTATCAATAAACACATGAGGAAGTGCCCGAAATGTGGCCAGTGCGCCCCATGAGGAGGAGTTGCAGGACCTGGGCCCGGGGAGGCTGGACGAGAGCAGACCCGGGAGCGACTCCGTGGCCATTCCCAGCCCTGGAAGGGCCGTAAATCCTGTGCAGGAGGCGTAGTTTAGGCTGGGCATCAGGGAAAGGGGGGGCTCTCCCAGCATGGAATGGAACTGCCGCCCGAGCTGGCGGGCTTTCCCTCTTGAGAGGTCTTCGGCTCGAGGCCATCCGGCTGCATCTCAGGAGGCTGGGAGTGGAGAGTTGGTCAGAGGCCTTAGACTCTCTTAGTCCAACCCCTCATTTTATGTGGGAGGAAACTGAGGCCGGGGGCAAACTCTGGAGACAGAACACTAACTACCAAGCAGATACAGCTCAGAGAGGAGGGACTTTAAAAGGCACCCCTTGATTCCAGATCGTGGGAACCCCTGCAAGGTGTGGAGAAGGGGTTGGGAAATCACAGGCGGCCATGTTGCTGAATGCACGAGAGGGCTGGAGAGAGAGGCTGAAAGCAAACAGCTCTGTTTCACTTTAATTAGAGTTTCTTTTCCTATCTCCCCCTCCATCGGGAGAGCAAGAAAAGCCAAACTCCCTGTTATAAATCTGACTAGACACTGTCTGCCTCAGTTTCCTCCTCTGTGAAATGATCTGGAGAAGGAAAAGGCCAAGCGCTCCAGCATCCTTGCCAGGAAAACCCCAAATCTGGTCCCAAAATGATGGAGCCTCCGTGTGCTCCTGGGTAGACGAGCTCCCTGTCGGGAGGGGGCAGGTTTCCTCAGGAGGTCTCTGGAGTCGGCCTCGGTCCACGCAGACGTGCATTTTCCAGGTCCCTCCAATCTGCTCGTCACAGCTCCATCGATGGTTCTCCCTCTTTTGCTCACGTCTCTTCCATGTCTTCTGGGTCACTCTGCTCCCCTCCCAGCGTGCTTGTCCAGCCATTCCCAGCTCACGATCGCCCCTCAGCTCCGATTGTGCCTGCACTGCCTCTCGCCCACGTGCTTCCTTTGACGTCTCAGCTTTGCGCCCAGCGTGGAGCCGTATTTCTGGGTCAGAGGACGGGCTCTCGTTCCCGATCGCTTTCCGGAGTGTCTGGCCCCGTTCGCGGTTCACAGCCCGCCAGAGCTGCTTTCTCACAGCCCCTCCAGCATTGGCCATTTTCCAGCGGTTCCTCAGAGCCGTTCTGCCATTCATTTCTCTGAGCATCGGGGATTCTGAGCACTTTTCCGATGGCTCGAGAGAGCCGCACTTCGTCTTCTGGAAACTGCCGCTTCTTCATCTTGGACCCTTTAGGACCTGCGGAATGGTGGAGGCGGCCTGCCGAGGGCTTCCGAGGCCCTTCATCCCAGAGGCGAGAGGCAGCTCTCGAGAGGAAGAGCAGGCAAGTGCAAGGCTCAGGAGTGGCTCTTGGAGAGTGAGTGACCCATAGAGACAGCGTGTGAACCCAGATCTTCTGACTTCAGCTAGGGCAGCGAGGTAGCTCAGGGGACAGAGCACCGGAAGTCAGGAAGACCTGAGTTCAAAGCCAGCCTCGGGCATTGCTGGCAGTGTGACCCTGGGTCAGTCACTTAACCCTTTTGGCCTCCGTTTCCTCATCTGTAAAATGACCGAGAAAAGGAAATGGCAAAACTAACCTGTATCTTTGTCGAGAAAACCCCAAAAGGATCACAGAGATTCAGATATAACTGCAACTGCTGAACAACCCCAAATTCAGTTTTTCATAAAAGAGAGGCAAACAATAACCAGATGGACAAATAGTGCACGTTACACCGATAAGAAGAGAGATGTCAATGACGACGACTCTGAGGCTCCGTCTCCCACCCCTCATGTTAGCAGAGATGCTAAGACATAGAAGTGGTCAACGTAGGGGAGGCCCACTAATACACAGATACATTGTTGGTGGAGCTGGGAATTGATGCAGTTGGAATTCTTTGGGAACAGTCCTCAGACCATTTATTGTCTTCAACCTGGGGCAGGGCATGTGTCCCCAGGGATAAGGTGAAAGCTCCCGTGTGGTGAAACTGTATAGCAAACAAAATCACAGCAAAACAGAAATGGAGTAAGAGAATCTGTGGAATGGGGGAAACCTTTGCTGTTCGCCTCTGCTCCCCAGAACGTAGCAGGAACAAATTCAGTGAATTACAGTAGCCCAGGAATCACCCCCTCCCCCCCAGTCATGGTCCACGGCAAGGGTTCAAAGTCAATTTTTAAGTAAAGAATCCCAACTGTGAAGTCTGGGACAGCTTACCAAGAGGGATGCGAATGCCACCCCCAAGTAGCTCTTGGAACTTGGATGGGCCATTTTCTGTCCTCAACTCAGTATCGGCTGTTTAATATCCTTTGGGTGGCTTGTCTCCTCCCCAGTTCCTAATGGAGGAGACAGCCAGCCAGCCAGCCAGCCAGAATGGGTCAGAAGCAGCACTTAAACCAAAGTCTTCCCGAATTCCAGACCAGCTCTCTTTACTGATGTCTGTGCGCCTCCTTGAGCCAGAAAGTGGGGCGACGAGCCTCGAGTGGCCCATAGCCTTCCTCAGGTCAGAAGCTCTATCCAGTGATGCAGATAGCGCCCCCTCCCTGAGTGCTCACAGGCCCCTTGAGCCAGAGGCAGCAGGACTGCCTGGGGTTCTTTTGGTGGCCATGGGCGGGCCGGGCCCCCTCATGAAGCCTCAGCTTTCTCATCTGTGACACGGGCATGAAATTGGCTCTAGCCTGAGCAGCACCTGTGCTGATGGACAGAAAGGTGCTCCGTCCTACGCGGCTGACTTCATTCCGGGCGCTGCAGCCTGTTCTTTTCCCCAGCATTGGGCCGGGCCCGGGGAACGCCTCGGATCCCCAAGTCGCTGTCTGTCCTCGGGACGATAAATAAGCAGACGGCCCCCATCGGGGCCCTGAGGACGAGGGGCCTTTCCCACATCCGCTGGCAAAGCCAAGCTCAGAGAAGACGTGGCAGCTGGAGCTCAGCCAGGCTCAGCCACGGACTTTGTGCTCTGTCCCGTGGCCTCGGGCTGCGTGGCGGCCCAGAGGGAGCTTGGGGCAGCGTTCTCTGGTGCCTGAACGGCGTCATCCCTCCTGAGTTATTCCTGGAGCGGCCCGGCTCTTTCGAAGCACTCCCGGACCGGCTGGGGTGTTACACAATCTTCACACTCCCCTCTGGCACCTGCTGCCTCCACCCACAGAGCCCCCCCCCCCCCAGCCGCCGCCACGGGGCAGGCACAGAAAGTGTGGAAGCGGCTTCCACGGCTGTGCTCTACGGGGAGGTCGGCGGGCTGGCAGAGCAGATGCCATTCCTTCAGTCAGCGCATAAAGGCCTCAGAAAGGTTATTCATGGAAGTATGGGGGGGGCTGCAGGGAGGCAGATGGAGGCGGGATGTCAGGATGAACAGGAGGCTGGGTGACGAGGGGGAGGCCTGGCCCCACGGGGGCCCTCAGAATGTCAGATGAAAGGAAAGAAGGGGCTGCCACTCCCGGGGGGCAAACCTCTGGGAAGACCCAGCTTGGGCAGATAGGGACGGGGTTCAGGGAGCATCACTGGAAATGCACCGACCTCGGCTCGCCGAGATTAGAGCTCCATCGCAGGATTCAATTTCAAAGTTAAAACAATGTTAATAACACATTTCCACGTACATTTTGTGATGTCACATGATTCATGCTGCCCCCCCCCCCCGAGCTGACAAGCATTCAGTCTGGGTTGTACATATATTATCACACAAAACATTTCCATGATATAAATTTTTGTAAGTGAAAAATCTTATAAAAGCCAAACCCCAATCCCACACCCACGCAAACACACGGCGAATCAGGTTTCACCTGCACGTGCTCTCTGACAGCTCTCCCTCTGGAGCTTGTCAGCATTCCTTGTCCTGAGACCCCCAGAACTGCGCCGAGTCATTGTATCGCCGAGAGGAGGGACGTCTCTCCACAAATGCACAGTGTTCTCTGGGTTCTGCTTAGTTCACTCTGCATCCGTTCATGGAGGTCTTTCCGGCTCTTAAAAGAAACCCTCCAGTTCATCATTCCCGACAGCCCACTAGTATTCCATCACCATCAGACGCCACAAGCAGATGTTCAGATGCCCCCAATCCATGGACAAACTATTCTATGTTCACCTAATTTACTTATAAAATCACCCTTTATGTCTAAATCATACACCCATTTTGACTCTATCTTGGTGTAAGGTGTGAGATCTTGGTCTAAACCTAGTTTCTGCCATACTGTTGTTTTTCAGTTTTCCCAGCACTTTTTGTTAAATAGCAGGTTGTTGTCCTCAAAGCTGGGATCTTTGAGTTCATCAAACACTAGTTTGCTGAGGTCATTTCCCCCTAGTCTATTCCTTTGATCCACCCTTCTGTCTCTTCGCCACTACCAGACTGTTTTGATGATCACTGCTTTGTAGTACAGTTTAAGGGCTGGTACTGCTAGGTCTCCATCACATTTTTTTCATTCGTTCCCTTGATATTCTTGACCTTTTGTTCTTTCAGTCGAATTTTGTTATTATTTTTTCGAGTTCTGTAAAATAGTTTGATAGATACGGCACTGAGGAAGTAAAATAATTTAGGGAGGGTTGTCGTTTTCTTATGTTGGCTCAGCCTATCCATGAGCAATGAATGTTTTTCCGATTGTTTAGATCTAATTTTATTTGTGTGAAAAGTGTTTTGTAATTGGGTTCAAATAATTCCTGAGTTTGTCTTGGCAAATAGATTCCCAGGTATTTTATATCGTTGAAAGTGATTTTAAATAGTTTCTCTTTCCAACTCTTGCTGCTGGGTTTTGTTGGAAATGTATAGAAATGCTGCTGATTTATGTGGGTTTATTTCGCACCCACAACTTTGCTAAAGTTGTTGATTATTTCCACTAGTTTTTTAGTTGATCTTCTACGATTCTCTAACTGTACCATCATATCATCTGCAAAGAGTGATAGTTTAGCTTCCTTATTGCCGACTCCTTGGAGGATTTGAGTCAAACTCTTCTTCACCATGACAGCTCTCTCCAGCTGACTTAAGCAGCTTTGGGAGGTAGTGAGCCCCCTTTCGCTGGAGGGCTCCAAGCAGAGGCTGGGGACTGCTCACAAGAGAGGTCATAAAGGGGATTTGGGGTCAGAGTTTGGGGTGGCCTCTCCTGTCCCTCTCAGCTTCGAGAGTCTGGGATGCCGTGAAGTGGACATGTTGGCTTTTCTGGCCAGGGCCAAATATTTTAAAATACGGTAGTGGGCTGCCATCATGCTGGCAGGCTGGCACCTCCTCATGCCCTTCCTGTAATGATTAGAGGATGTGAAGAACCCTTTTTGACTTAGCTCGGGGTTCTCCTAGGAGGTGAGGAAAGTTTGCCAGGCTGGGCAGAAGGCTGTCACAGCTCCTTTGGGAGATAATTTGTTAAACACCTACTAAGTGCCGGACGCTGTCCTAAGGACTTCACCAATGTTCTCTCTTTTGATCCTCATTTGGCCAGTTGGCAGATGCCAGGGTTCTGCTCTTGGACTCTCCTGAGCGCCCTGGTGGGGGCTTCTTTCTACAGCTCTCGGGCCTCCCCCTAGCAGCCCCCTGGGCCCTCTCAGCTCGCTTCGGTTTTCCAATTTAACAGACTTTTATTAAGTCCTGATTTTGAGGCAGCTCAGTCGCATGGTGGATGGCATGTTGCAGTCAAGAGGCCTGGGTTCGAATCTTCAGAAGCGTCCCAGCTGTACGACTTTATGATTCTGTGCCAATTCGAAGTTAAAAGGCCCCATGGCTGAGTCTGAGGAAGGCACGCGCGTCCTTTCGGTGCAGGAGCTTCAGGGCATCTCTCAAGGTTGCTCGGCTGCCCTTTGGGCCTTCTCCTCTGGGGCCTGACAACTGAAGCTGCTGAACCACTGGCTTGCATCCAGCCAAGAGCAGGGACGAAGCAGTGAGACCGCTCACTCCTCTCTCCCCCTCCTGCTGCCTCTTTGTCCTGAGCCTCCAGAAGGAGAAGCCAGAAAGTATGTCAATGGGCTTGAACAGGAGTCGGGAAGACCTGACTTCTCGTCCTGGCTCAGGCACTTCCTAGCTGTGTGGCTCTGGGCAGGCCACTTCCCCTTTGTTGGCCTCAGCTTTTTCATCTGTAAAATGGAGATGTCAGAGCCTCTTTTCCCCAGGGGGGTTCTGAGGAGCAAATGGGATATTTGCGACGTGATATATAAATGCCAGGGATCGTAATTAGAATAATTATGATCAACATCTGGATCAGTGGGAGCTCCCTAAGCTCTCGAGGTAGAAGGAGCTTATAGAAAACCAGAGCCAAGTGGTGGAGAGCAGCGGAGGGAGGGCCGGGGAATCAGTGTTCTCCCGTCTTCTTTTGGGAAAAAAGTACCTATTTCTGGTTTCTACAGTGGAGGAGAATCGCTCCCATCCTCTGTTTAATTTCTTGTCCTCCCAGGTGGGGAGAACTTGATGGGCCCCCAGGAGCTGGCCTTGGAATATGAAATGCCATTAGCAAAGGAAACCCGGGGAAGAAAAACAGTCCGGGTGTACCTGGATGGAATTTCAGGTTAAGAGATGTTAATCTGCAGCAAAATCATCCTCGTGGCCCCGAGTGTTCAGACATTTGCCTTGACGCATTGTCCGAGTGGGGGGCCTCAGCTTGTAGCAGTTCTGTTCAAAAGTGTTTAAATTGCTGCTGTCTTCCCAGTGTGGCTGAGGGGCTTCACTCTCTTCAGAGGGAGGTTTAAGGTTCCCTTTGGGGAGCTCAGCCTGTTCTCCCTCCCCATCCTCCAGGTGAACTGGAAATGTCAGGATGGAGCCTGGGGGTGGCCACCCTCCCCTCTTACAAGCACAGTTGCTCAGGGGCAGCTGGATAGCTCAGTGGATTAGAGTCAGACCTAGAGACAGGAGGTCCTGGGTTCAAATCTGGCCTCAGACACTTTCCAGCTGTGTGACCCTGGGCAAGTCACTTGACCCCCATTGCCCACCCTTACCTCTCTTCCACCTATAAGCCAATACACAGAAGTTAAGGGTTTAAAAAAAAACAAACAAGCACAGTTGCTCAGATGCTAATTGGAACATCTCATGGAAGAACCCCAAAGAGCTGGGATACCTTGCTCCAGACCCTGGTGATGTTTCTGAGATGTGAACCACTCCCCTACCTAGTGCTTCAGGGGGATGGTGAGCTTCCTTCCCTCTTCACTGTTACTTTCCGTCCTTTGCTTCTTCTGTTTACTATGAGTTTCCTACTTCCCAGCCCTGGTTGTACTTCCCAGCCCTGCTCAAGTTCCTTCTCCTTTGGAGAATTCTTTTCTTCCTGAGGGCCATCTCCAGCTGCTGGTCCATATGAGCAGACCAATGCTGCCTCAGTTAAATGGACCATTGTTCTAGGCCTGCACATCTCCCCATCCAGAACAGAATGCCTCTGTGCCATCACAGCCACTGATTTCCATTTCCATGGAGCACTCAGGGGACTCTGTGATCCCTTCTCTCCCCCAGAGTCCAGATGCCTTCCCCTTCCCTCTTTGGGGGTATATCAGGATCAGGTAATGCCAGGCTAACTAGGGTTCATTTTGAATCAAGTTCCATGACTGTGAGCTTAGATTTAGCTTACCAAGATTTTTAACAGGCATTAGGCCATCTCTCATGGTGGCCTTATTAGAAACTAAAGAGAACGGGGTTCAGCTGGAATAAAATTAGGTAGATTTCATGCTGGTTGAGTGACTGGACTAAAGAATAGTCATTGATGAATCACTGAGAAGTTGGCAGTGAGTCTCCAGTGGTGTGCCCCAGGGATCAGTGCCTGGCTCAGTGTTATTTAACATGATCAGACTTGGATCAGTCATCAAGCATTTATTGACACTTACTCTTGTTAGGGCAAAGCCAGAGTGGAGCTGATCATCAGATTGCAGATGATGCCAAGCTGGGAAGGGACAGGTAACATACTGGTGACAAGGTTGGGATCCCCAAAGATTTCACCAGGCTATAATCATGGCTAGTGTGTGGAGTGCATTTAGCATGTATAAGCAGGGACTTAGCCAGCACTTGTAGACTTGCAAAGAATTTTATTTTAAAATTTTTATTTAATTAATTAATTTAGAACCTTTTTTCATGGTTATAGGATTCATGTTCTATCCCTCCCCTTCTTCCACCCCCTCCTATAGCCGACACACAATTCTACTGGGTTTTATATGTGTCATTGATCAAGACCTATTTCCATATTATTGATATTTGCACTAGGGTGCTCATTTTGAGTCAATATCCCTAATTATATCCCCATCCTCCCATGTGATCAGGCAGTTTTTTTTTGTTTGTTTCTACTCCCACGGTTCTTCCTCTGAATATGGATACATTCTTTCTCATAAGTCCCTCAGAATTGTCCTGGGTCACTGCATTGCTGCTAGTAGATAAGTCAGTTACATTCGATTGTGCTACAATGTATCTGTCTCTGTGTACAGTGTTCTTCTGGCTCTGCTCCTTTCACTCTGCATCAATTCCTGGAGGTCTTTCCAGTTCACATGGAATTCCTCCAATTCATTATTCCTTTGAGCACAATAGTATTCCATCACCAGCATATACCACAGTTTGCAGGAAGCCATCAAAGTCATAACGTTTAGCACAGCTTGTCACCAGCTCTGACAATCCAGCACAGCAGGTTGTCAAGAGGATGGAAATTCCACACTCAGTTTACCCAATGTGATTCTTTTTACAGTGACATTCACTTGCATTGAAAGTATTACAATCAATATCCTTATTCAGCCCCAGGGAGACACAGAAAAACAACACAGGTTCATGGCAAGAACAACCACAGTCACAGACAACCCACTATCCCAAAATGAACCCCTATACAAACCCCCAGAGTATAGAATCTTTCCCTAGAATCAGCCCAGCAAAAAACCAGCAGTTAATGAGTTAATGCAAGTTTCTAAATTTCCCAGCAAGAAAGTACCTGGCCTGGGTTTGTTCCCAAACTCCCATAGACCAAGGAAACAGTGAAACACAAGGAAAACGGGGGAATGACAAATTAGCCCAGAATCACCCTTCCAGAACTGCAGTCTTATTGACCCTGTAGCAGAAAGAACAGCCTCTGCCATTCCACTTGCATTCTGGCTTGTTTTCATTTTATTTTCGCCCCGCCATCCCACATCCAGAGACCCTCCCGAGTGAAGAGCAGGCTCTTTGCAACAGTTTGTTCAGCCATTCTCCAATCGAAGGACATTCTCTCATTTTCCAGATTGTTGCCACCACAAAAAGCGCAGCTATAAATATTTTCGTACAAGTCAGCTTATCTATGATCTCTTTGGGGTACAAACCCAGCAATGGTATGGCTGGATCAAAGGGCAGGCATTCTTTTAGTGCTCTTTGGACATAGTTCCAAATTGCCCTCCAGAATGGTTGGATCAGTTCACAACTCCACCAGCAATGCATTAGTGTCCCGATTTTGCCACATCCCCTCCAGCATTCATTATTCTCTCCTGCTGTCATTTTAGCCAGTCTGCTAGGTGTGAGGTGATACCTCAGAGCTGTTTTGATTTGCATTTCTCTAATTATTAGAGATTTAGAGCACTTTCTCTTGTGCTTGTTTATAGTTTTGATTTCTTTATCTGAAAATTGCCTATTCATGCCCCTTTGCAAAGAACTTTATATGTGGGATCTCATTTGATCCTCAAAACAGGTGCTATTATGATCCCCATTTTACAGGGGAGCAAACTGAGGCAAACAGAGGCTCCATCATCCTTGCAGGGCCACATATAGCTAATAAGCATCGAAGCTAGGATTTGAGGAGTCTTCCTGACTCCAGGCCTGGTGCTCCAGCTGCCCAAACGTTCTCCCTTAGAACAAATCAAGGGAGGTTGCAGCGCGTCCGAATGAGTCTTCTGTTAGGCTTATGAATGCGGCAGGCATAGTCAGAGAGCAGCTGGGGTGACAAGGAGGGGATTGCGGTCTCCTTGGGAGTCAACAGTATGACCTGGCAGTCACGAAATGGCTGAGCAGCCCACTGACCCTGGGTTCAGATCAGGCTGCTCCACTTCAGGGGAGACATGGGGAAGCCGCATAAGGCCAAGGTTCTTTGCTGGTGGAGCTGTTCCCCAGTGGGACAGGCCGGGGTGGGGGGCAGCCAATGGAGGCTGGAAGGCCCCTCCTCAGCTGTACCGCAGAGGTGGAAGACGTTGTCTCAGGAGCCCCTTCTGGCCCTGAGATCCTGCTGCTGCCTCTTGGCTGTTTTAAATGAAGATGCTGCGACAGCCTTCTACAAGCCAGTGATCCCCCTCCCTGACACCCTTCTCTCCTCCCGAGGCCGAGTCACCCACCGAAGCACGCAGGCCGGAGGCCGCGGAAGCCCTCACGAGGTGCCCTCAGGTCTCCCCGGACACTGGCCGGCCCAGTCTGAAGACTCCATTTGCTCTCTGCAGAATCAGGCCATTTGCTCTCCTCCAGGCTGGTGCTGCCGCCCCTCCCTGACAGCCTTTCAGAGGTTGGATGGCAGCTCATTAATCAGGGCGTGAGGCGGTAGCGCAGCCCGGGAGGAGGTGTTTGAGGCCGCTGCGGCCTCTGGAGCTCTTGGATGAATCGGGGATGCCCAGCCTCTGCCTTCTCTCTTCCTTGTCTGCCAGAGGCTCTCTGGGCTGCCTCCTTACCCTCCTGGGTTGGAGGAGACGGGAGTCATGGGCTCTGCTCCTGCCCGTGAGAGGGAGGCCCCCCGGCAGGCCCCAGAACTGATCTCTGCTCTGCTGCTAGTGGGCCACAGTGCCCTGAGGATGTCGAGGCGTTGCCAACAGCCCCGCAGGGACAAGTTCTTTTCTGCTGCCTTCCTTGGTAGGGCTCGAGCTCCTGGAGAGCTGGCACGGCTGCCATGTTTAGCTCTGGTGCTTACTTTGTGCATGGCTTAGGACATGGTAGGTGCTCAATAAATGCTTTTAATTCAGGCATTCATCCTTCAGAGCCAGAGCTCAAGAGCTCCTTATGCTCCCCCCAACCTAATTCCAGAACCAATCAACATGCATTTCAATTCATCAAGAATGTAGGAAACACCTACTATGTGTCAGGCACTGTGCTGGGCCCTGCGGAGAGAAGGCTAGAGGTGAACCAGTCCCTGCCCTCAGGGAGGACAACGGACGAACCCAAGACAGGGTCGACATAAAGTGATTCTGGTTGGGCCAGAGGGAGGACAGGCCCGCGGAAGGCCTCATGGAAGAGCTGCCACTTAGGCTCAGCCTTGTGGGGTGGGGAGAGACAGCCAGACAGAGACAGAGACAGAGGGGAGACAGACAGAGGGGAGAGACAGAGAGACAGAGAGAGAGAGAGACAGACTGACAGATAGGCAGGCAGACAGACAGAGACAGAGACAAAGGGGAGACAGAGAGAGAGAGGGAGAGAGACAGAAAGGAGAGACAGAGAGACAGAAGGGAGAGACAGAGAGAGAGAGAGAGAGAGAGAGAGAGGCAGATAGACAGACAGACAGACAGATAGGCAGGCAGACAGAGACAGAGACAAAGGGGAGACAGGGAAAGAGAGGGAGAGAGAGAGAAGGGAGAGAGAGAGAGAGAGAGAGACAGATAGACAGGCAGACAGACAGAGGGGAGAGACAGACAGACAGATAGGCAGGCAGGCAGACAGAGACAGAGACAAAGGGGAGACAGAGAGAGAGAGGGAGAGAGACAGATAGACAGGCAGACAGACAGGCAGGGAGACAGGCAGACAGAGGGGAGAGAGACAGAGAGGCAGAGGGAGAGCCCTCCAGGTACGTGTCCGTAGCCTTGGAGGATGGTCATGGAATGTTGCTGATGAGGCCTAGAGAGGACCCATTGCTCGCGGGTGGTGGGGTGCACGAGAGGGAACACTGCGCAGCTGCTCTAAAATAGGAGATGGAGCATTACTGTGAAAGGCTTGAGATCCCCCCCAAAGTTGCCTTGAACAGGGAGGGGAAGCCGGCGGGCCCCAGAGCAATTCCTTCTCATCCGGCTAATCGAACCCGACGACACGAGCCTCTCTGGCATGTTGGGGTCACGAAGCTTTTTTACAGCTCTTACACTTGAGCCTCCCCACAGCCCTGGCAGGCAAGTGCTGTGATTATCCCTATTTACAGATGAGGAATCTGAGAGCGAGGGATGCTGCGTAACTTGTTCAGGTCACCCAGCTCGCAGCTATCTGAAGCTGGATTCACACTCAGCTCTTCCTGTCTCCAGGGCTTGTGCCCTGTCCGTTGCTTGTCCTACCTGATTTAATTTAAATCTGGACTGTCTGCCAACTCAAGAAATGTGGCTCCTCCCCCCTCTCCCCTCCCCCAGGATCTGATTGGGTGGGAGCTCCTGCCCTGATGCAGATGGCCAGTATTCTGTGATCAGTGAATTGGCTCTTGCTGTGGGATCCTGCTTCCCACCTCTGAGCCTTTGTCTAAGGCAGTCCCTCACACCTGGCATTCACTTCCTCCTCCCCCTAACTTCCTTGTTTCCTGGGCCTCATCCATCCCCTCCTGCCATTTTCCGCTGCTCTTGCTGTTCTCTTTGTCCTCTGATTTTCCTCTGTGCATATATAGGTGGGTCCGTGCATGCGTGTAGCTGCACCCCCGTACCTAGGATTGATCCCCCCCAGGCTGTCTGCAGGGTGCACACATGCCTCCAGGAGCTCAGAGCCGCCCCGAGGCCGGGGGAGGCGTTTTTCCTCCGTGTGTCTGTGGGGCCTCCTCGGCTCTCGGGCCCTGGGGACGTCTGCAGAAGGCCTGCTGGGAAGGTGCTGGTACTGGGGAGGGGGAAGGGGTGGCCAGCTTGACTTTGGGGTGAGGCGGAGGCTTGGCGCCCGCCACTGCCCAGGAGCCAAGAAGGTTCCCATTGGAGAGAAGCTCGCCGGACCTTCGAGCTCAGAGGCAGTAAAGAGAGCCTGGAGGACGGGTTTGTGGGCAGCCACATTCTCCATGGCTGGAAACTGAGTCTGAGGCGAGGAAGGGGAGGGTTTCCCTCTTAGGTCAGGGCAGTGACGAGAGCGAAGGGATGTTCACGGGCTCGAGGGCTGACAGGGCTAAGAGCAGAGCTCACAGGCGTGGGGAGATCTGGCCAAGCGAAGGAGCCCCGATGCTCACCCACCTTCATTAGCTGCCTCCCACCTCCGGGCCTTTGCCTGAAGCAATCCTCGAATTCGATGCCTCCGTTAATAGCACTTAACTAGCTATCAATGGGATTCTTGCTCCAGCTTAGGGTTTATCAGGCACTGGGTAGAATTCACTACAGAATTCATCCCGTTAATCACTTCACTGCTGATTGGGCGCCAGGCGCGGGGCTAGTCGCCAGGCTACCAGCAAGGCAAAGGGAAGCCCCTGCCCGGTGTGAAGGGGCAACTGTGGAGAAGCAAGCTCTGCGCAGTACCAATGAGGGAGAATCGGGAGGGAACCATTGGCCGGGAAAGGCCTGAAGGAAGCCGGGACAAAGATGGTGAGAAGGCGGGGCTGTCCCTGGGGAGGGGAGGGCGAGCCCAGCAGCAGAGTCTGGAAAGGGAGGGGGTCAGACAGGCCAGTGGGGGATGCTCTGCAGGGCAAAGACTTGGGCCAGGGGGCCCCTGGGCAGGCAGCCACCATGATGGTCCAGGTGGGAGGCGAGGAGGGCCTGCGGCAGGCTCGTGTCAGAAAGGAGGATGGGGCACATTTGAGAGCTCTTAGCCAAGGTAGCAGCGCCAGGACTTGGCAACAGATTGGACATGGGAGGAGGAGAGGGGGAGGGGGCCCCTGGGTGCCTGGGAGAATGGTGGCACCCTGGACAGCAACAGGAAGTTAAAAGAGGGGTGTGCCTATGGGGCACCCAATGGGAGATGCCCAGCAGGCAGAGACCGTGAGAGGCAGGACACAGAGGGCTAAAGGAGGAGGCTGGGCCTCACTCGGTCAGCAAGCATCGGTTGTGGAGGGAGAGTTGGGACATGGCCCAGGCCACGGGAGGCCTCGCCCAGGGGCTTTTCCATCTGTTCCCTGTAAATCCTGCTCACTGGAGGTCAGCATTGGTCATTGGTGATGCGGGTCCAAGTCCAGCCATCCAAAGTCCTGCCAGGCTCTGGAGCTGCCCTTTGGCCTGCAGATGCCAAGGGCAGGGCCTGGGTGACCTTCCAAGGCTCGGCTGTGTTAAAGGGGGAAGACCAGGAAGATTCCGAGCCTGAGCTATCCCAGAGGGTGGCTGATCATGGCGGGGGGCCCTGGGCCAGTGTCTCAGGGGGAGACGCCACCCTGTGGCTAGAGAGTCATGGCATCCGGAGCCCAGGAATGCTGGGAAGGGGGCCTCGAATTCACTAAACATGAATCTTTCCTGCAAAACAAACAACTCTGTGACTTATTAAAGTTTCCACCTGGATTTTTCAGCAGGAAGTACGTGCTTGCAATGTACAAGCAGATTTCTTTTGCCCAAAGTGCGCTTGCTGCAAACGAGTGTCTGAACTAGGCAGCTTGCCTGGGCTGCGATAGATGATAGATAGATTCTATTGATCTCCTGTGAGGGCGCCAGCCACCTGGGCTAGAACAAGGCTCCCCTCCCCCAGGACGGGAGCCAGGCCTCAGAGAGAGAGCCAGAGCTCATCTACAGGCAGGACGCTCACCACCCACTTTGTTTTGGCCCAAGAGTCTTAGCTGGGGGTGCCCGCCTGGACCCTTGCCCCATGTGGGCGCTACAGGGCGGGCAGCAGGACTCGGCTTATATTGTGGGACCAGAGACCAAAAGGCAACCGGCCCTGGCACCCTGAGGACGGACACGGATTTCCCCTCCCTCCCGGCTTTGCCCTTTGAATGCTTGAAGCCAGCTTTCAGGCCCCCCTTGAACCTTCTGCTAGACAAACCTTCCCGGTTCCTTTAGCTGGTCCACGTATGCAGTGAGTGTGAGGCCTCCCTCATATTGATTTCATTCTTCTGGTCGTCCTTCAGCTTATCAGTGTCCTTCTTGGTCCTTGGAGCTTAGAAATGAATGCGGCTCTACTGGTGAGCAGGGACAGATTGTCCCCTCCCCTCTCTGGGGGTACCGGTGCTTCTCCTGCCTAATGAAACCTGAGAAGTCATTGGCCTGCATTTTACTGGCTATTTCCCAGGGGTTGAGTCACTTAGCCACCCCCAGTCTCAGTTTCCCCCTCTATAAAATGGAAATGACCATGCCTCTGGCACTCATCTTACTGAGTGATGAGCCATGGGCTTAGACATAAAACGTGAAATTCTGGCTTTGTTGTCTAAGACTACCTTTGGGCTGAAAGGAGCCATCCAGGAAAGATGGCAGGCTTCCAGAGGACAGAGGCTCACACTGGGACTCTACGTGTAGGTGCCCTAGCAAAGCGATTACTCTTGCTTCTGCTTGGGAAGCAGGAGATTAGGGCAGCTGCTTGGCCTCTGGCACTGTCTGGCTCTTTGACCTTGGGCAGGTCACTTTATTGGGCAAGATTCAATTTGCTCCTCCATACACAAAGGGGTTGGGCTACATCCCATCTAAGGTCCCTCAGTCCAGACCTATCTTTACCTCTTTTTAAAAAAGACACAATTTTATGGAGGCTTTGAAAGTTTTAATTTAATTTTTCCCTAATTACATGTAAAAACAGATTCCAACATTTAAAAAAAATTGAATTCTCTCCCCTCCCTCCCCCCAACCCCCCACTTCCCTTGAGAGAATAAGCAGTCTCAATAGAGATTTTACACGTGCAACCATGTAATACACCTTTCCATATCAATCCTTTTGTGGAAGGAAACTCAAATAGAAAACAAAATTAAGAAAGTGAAAAAAATTTGTTTTGGTCTGGATTCTTTTCTCTGGAAGCAGATGCCATACCTATACCTATACCTATACCTATACCTATACCTATACCTATACCTATACCTATATCTATATCTATATCTATATCTATATCTATATCTATATCTATATCTATATCTATATCTATATCTATATCTATACCTACATCTACATCTACATCTATATCTATATCTATATCTATATATAATTATGAGTCCTTTAGGATCATTGTATTTCTGAGAACAGCTAAGTTATTGGCAGTTGTTCATTGTAAAGTATTCCTGTCACTGTACACTCTTCTCCTGATTCTGCTTATTTCACTCTGCTTCATTTCATGTAAGTCTTCCCAAGTTTTTCTAAGCTCCTCCTGCTCGTTATTTTTTACAGTATGATCACATTCCATTGTATCATATATAGTATATATAGTATATCATACTATAACTCACTCAGCCATTCCACAATTGAGGGGTATCTTCTCACTTTCCAAGTCTTTGCCCCCCTCCTCCCCAAAAGAGCTACTTGAAATATTTTTGTACATTCAAGTTCCCCCCCCTTTTAAAAATATCTTTGGGATAGTAATAGTACTTTTTAAAACCCTTAACTTCTGTGTATTGGCTCCTAGGTGGAAGAGTGGTAAGGGTGGGCAATGGGGGTCAAGTGACTTGCCCAGGGTCACACAGCTGGGAAGTGTCTGAGGCTGGATTTGAACCTAGGACCTCCCATCTCTAGGCCTGACTCTCAATCCACTGAGCTACCCAGCTGCCCCCTGGGATAGTAATAGTATTGCTGGATCAAAGGGTATATACTATTTTGTAGATCCACATTGCTTTCTTGAATGATCGAATTAGTTCACAACTCCTGGAACAAGGGAATTGTGTCCCAGCTTTCCCATGTCCCCTCCAAGTTTTGCCATTTTCCTTTTCTGTCATGATAGCCAATCTGATAGGTACCTGGGTGGTACCTCAGAGTTGTTTTAATTTGCATTTCTCTAAATATTAGTGATTTAGGGCATTTTTTGCATAACTATAGAGAACTTTAATTATTTTGTCTGCAAATTGCCTGTTCATATCCTTTGACCATTTATCAGTTGGGGAATGATTTGTATTCTTATACATTCAACTCATTTCTCTATGTATTTGAGAAATGAGGCCTTTATTAGAAAGACTGGTAAATTTTTTGCACTATTATGATGACTATGTATTATGTTCCATCCTATTTACCCCCGTTTAGTTTCTCACTTCCATCTCTTCTAATTTTCCCTCTTTTCTATCTGTCCCCCTTCTCTTATCCTCTTGCCCTTCTACTTTCCAGTAGGGTAAGATAGCTTTCTGTATCCAATTGATTGTTTATGTTCTTCCCTCATTGAACCAATTCTGCTGATAGTAAAGTTCACGTGCTCTCCTCCCCACCTTTCCATCTTCCCCTTCACTGTGAATCCTCTTTCATGCCCCTTTTATTGCAACAATTTACCCCATTCTATTTTGCCCTTCCCCCTCTTCCCAGTGCATTCATTTCTCATGCCTTAGTTAATTTAAATTTAATTTTTTATATTATTTTCAACTCATACCCTCACCCTCTGTCTATTTATTCTCCTTCTAACTGCCCTAATAATGGCAAAGTTCTTTGGTGTTACAAGAATCATTTCCCTAATGTAGGGAGGTATACAATTTAGCCTTTTTCATTCTCTTTCCTGTTTACCTTTTTATGATTCTCTTGAGTCTTGGATCTGAGAGCCACATTTTCCATTCAGCTCTGGTCTTTTCATCAGGAATGTTTGAAATTGCTCTATTTAATTGAACGCCCATATCCCCCCTCCCCACCCCGAGAATTATGCTAAATTTTGCTGGATTAGTGATTTTTGGCCAAAGTCTTGTGTTATCCTGACTGTGGCTCCACGATATTTGAATCATTTCATTTTGGCTACTTGCAATATTTTCTCCTGGACTTGGGAGTTTTGGGATTTGGCCCTAATATCACTAGGAGTTCTCTTTTTGGGAGCTCTTTCAGGAGGTGTTTGGTGGTGTCTTTCCATTTCTATTTTATCCTCTGGTTCTAGAATATCAGGGAAGTTTTCACTGATGATTTCTTGAAAGATGATGTCTAAACTCTTTCTTTTTGATTATGGCTTTTAGGTAGTCCAATAATTCTTAAATGCTCTCTTCTGGATTTCCTTTCCAGGTCAATTGTTTTTCCCATGAGATATTTCATATTTTCTTCTATTTTTTCTTGTTTTGACTTTGTTTCTTTATGTCTTATTAGCATCTCCTCACCCAATTCTAATTTTTAAGGCGTCCTTTTTTTGAATGAGCTTTTGTACCTCCTTTTCCATTTGGCCAATTTTACTTTGTAAAGAGTTCTTTTCCTCAATGAATTTTTGTAACTCTTTTCCCAAAGGACCAATTTTGTTTTTTCTTTAGTGTATTTTTTTTTCTATTGACCTTTTAGCAATTGGCCTATTCTGTTTTTTAAGGTATTAATTTCTTTGATTTTTTTTTTTGTGCCTCCTTTACCAAGATGTTGACCCATTTTTTTCATGATTTTCCTGTATCACTCTCATTTCTTTTCCCCATTTTTCTTCTACCACTTTCATTTGGTTTTTAAAATCCTTTTTTAGCTCCTCCATGAATTCTTTTTGGTCTTGAGAGCAATTCCTATTTTTCTTGGAGGCTTTGGACGCAGCAGTATTGACTTTGTTTTATCTTCTTCTGAGTTTGAGTCTACTCCGTCATCTAAATAGCTTTAATGTTGAGTTTCTTCTTTTATTGTTCGCTCATTTTCTAGCCTTTTTCTTTTCTTTTAGTTAAAAAAACAACCTGTGAAAGTCAAGATCTGTGGCTCTGGTGAAGGCCGCACTGTTCCAAGCTTCAGCTGCCTCTAGAGCTGGCACTGGGGCTCTCTGCTTTCAGTTCTTCCAAGGTGGTATGATGTGAGGACAGCTAGGTTTAATACCAAATTATATTAAATCCAATCTAGTCAGTTGCCTGGCTGAGATCTTTGCTGTGGTGCAGTGGATAGAATATTGGGCCAGGAGTTAGGAAGACTTGAATTCAAATCCATCCTTAGATACTTACTAGCTGTGTGACCCTGGACAAGTCACTTAACCCTATTTGCCTCAGTTTCCTCATCTGTCAAATGAGCTGGAGAAGGAAATGGCCAACCACTCTGGCATCGTTGCCGAGACAACGCCAAAGTGGTTCGTGAAGAGTCGGACCCGCCTGAAAGGACTGAACCCCAGTGATAACTTTCTGACTTGTGGTCTGGTGCTCTGTTCACTGCTCCCCTGCTCCCCCGGCTGCCCCCTAGTCACCACTCTTTGAATCAGGCCATTCCTCGCCCTCCCCCCCCCCCCCCCGTCTCGGGCTGGGCCGCCATCTTCCCCTCCATCACTGAGGAACGCTGTCACTTGAGATGGCCCTGTCTGAGTGTGAGCTGCAGAGCCTGGGCAGGCTGGCCCAGGGGGCTGGGGGGCTCTTTGGGAACACCGGCCCCAGCTCCTCGGGCTGGGATGCCCAGGGCCTGCAGCACCCCTGGGGGAGGCGAGAGCCAAGAAGCCCCGACGCAGGGCTGTGTCTCAGGTTGCCCTTTGGGGGACGCCCAGTTCCTTCGGGGAGCTGCTTTTGCAAGGCCGGGGCACAGGACAGGCTCTCTCCAAGCACCTCGTGTGTCGTCCCAGATGGGGCAGGAAGGGGCCCCTCGTCAGCATGGCGACGGCTGTCTGTGACGAGCTCTGGCAGGGAAGGTGGGCTGCCTGTGCATGTGTGGGGCAGGGACGAGGAGGTGGGGCTATTTTTGTTTCCCATAGACAGTGACTCATCTCTGTCATGAGGCAGCGAGGAGATGGGCTCGCACCAGACAGCTGAGAGCAGTGTCGGGGCAACAGCAGGGCCCCCCTGGGTCTGGCACCAACTAGACCCTCAACAAATGGAATCGAGTGGACTCCAGGTGCTGGTCCAGGGACTTGGGGACCTGCAAAGACTGCCGTCCCTGCAGGCTGAGGACCCGGGTTCCAATCCTACCTGAGACACAGCTTAGTGTTCCCCTAGTAGACTGGGAGCCTCCGGAGGGCAGGGACTCTTTTGGGCTTTCTTTGTGTCTCCAGCACTTAGCGCAAGGTCTGGTATACAATAGGTGACCAATAAATGCTTATTAAATGAGTGACCGAATCATTCTTGTGTGCAGACTCAGCTTCCTCATTTGAGAAATGGGTATAACCGTACCTGTTGGACATCATCCCTCACGGAATGGCTGTGAGTCTGAGGGAGGTGACTCGCACTGGAGCTTTGTAAATGGTGGATTCTCTCCACGTGTCACCCCTGTGGCCGCAGGCAAGCCGACTCCTTTGGCCAGGCCTCAGTCTCCTCCTCTGCAATCCGGGGTGCTTGGATGAGCCCTAATAGTCCGCAGTACCTTTATCCCCCTTCACCGGAGAGTCCAGGTCTGCCTCTGAGAAGACGCCGAGAGGGAGAGGGGGACCTCCTTCCCCACGCCTGGAGTCTCCTCCTCAGGACACGTGGGAGAGGGGAGCTCCCGGGCCGAGCCCAGCTCCTGCCCGCATCCAGGTGGCCCAGAGACCCCACGAGCGGGCAGAGTCTCGGTGCCCCGAGAGCTGCTCTTCCCTGGCCCGGCCCGGCCCGGCCCAGCAGGATCTCCTGCTCACACACCTCTGGCAGCTGCCATCGGGCTATCTTTAGAGCACGTCTGCTGTTGCCTGTGGAGATGAATGGAGGCACCGACGTCTCACTTTTCTCTTCAGGCGCCGGGCAGGGGCCGGTTTCCAAGCGGCAGGGCCAACGTGAGGCCCGGACGTGGGCTGGGATCTCGCCCTCCCGGGCGCCTGAGTCGCTCCTCCGTAGCAGAGCACTGCCACTGAAAGGAAGATGGGGCTGACAAGGGCGCCAAGGGCTGGAGGCTGCGGGGCGGCTGCGGGGCGGCTGTGGGGCTCCCCCCTCGAGCCTCCTTCCATCTGCCCGACTCGGCCTCCCGGGCTCTTGGCACTCTGAGGGGGCCCTCGTGTCCGTTCCCTCCCGCATAGCGGTGCCATCTCCCAGGTCCCTTCACAGAGAGCTGAATCCTCCCCCGTGTTTCCCAGAGCTCCCTGGCCTTGTCCTTTACATCCCGGAGGCTTCGGAGGGCCCTTAGGAGCTGGGCCACCGAGGCCACATCCGTCCAGTTCCCAAGCGCCACGTTCCTCCTTTGGGCGGTCAGCGTGCCAAGAGCTGGCCTCAGGGGGCTCAGATTGGAGAACGGAATCCGAGGACACGGGACGAGGCTGTGGCCAGAGAATTCCACCCGCCATCCTTCCTCCCGAGAAGCCTCACTTCGCCCATTCCTTAGATTAGAAGTAGAGCAGGCTTGGAATCAGAAGCCGGAGGGCCGACTCTGGGCTCCCTCACTGGCCCAGAAGCTCCTTCTTTCCCCGTTTCCTGCCACGTGGAATATAGGAACTGGCCCAAAGGCTGTCTAGGGGCCGGGGCATCCCTGCTCTGATCTGGGACCCTCCAAGGCAGCAGGCTTCTGCGGCCTGAATCGGAAGGCCCACATTGGCATCTCCTCTGGCCTCTGTCTGGATGGGCACATGAAAGGCACAGCTGGGCCGCAGGCTTACCTTGGTCCAGCCCTCACGAACGGCAGGGAGGACTTTGTCAAAGCGTTTATAAATAGAGCCTGGCTGCCTGCCCTGCCTGTGCCTGTAAAGTAGGGCTCTCCTTGCCGATTGCAACAGGGCAGCCCCCATCCAGAGCAGGGCTTCAGGGGAGCAAGCCGAGTTGAACTGGCCAGGCACAATGGCTGGGGGGTGGTCAGAGGGGCTTCCCAGACCCCTCAGCTTCCCTCTTTCCCACTGAAAAGGCCTGGCGTGCCCTGGAAGTGCCCGGCTTTCTGCTCCTATCTTTGCATTCAAGTCCTGCTGGCTCGTTAGCATTCGGTAACATTCCCTTTGGGTCGGGGCTGTCTTGTTCTTTCTGTTCCTGTTGTTGTGGTTGTTGCCGTGTCTCTGGATTTCTTGGTTCTGCTAACTTCGCTCCGTAGCAGTCCTTCTAGGTCTTCTCATTCTTCTTTGGATTCTCCTTACAGAGCAGTAAAATGACATTCCTGGACCACGCTTTGTTTAGCAATTCCCCAGATAAGGGTCATTTGCTTTTACCCCGTTATGTATACTTCTTCCTCTTGCGCAGCCCCGCCCCCCCGGGGTAAAATTAATTCTCCCTTTTCCTCCCCCCCTTCAGCTTGTCCTCTTCATTCGTTTTGTTTTGTTTTGTTTTTTATATTTTTTAAACCCTTAACTTCTGTATATTAGTTCTTTGGTGGAAGAGTGGTAAGGGTAGGCAATGGGGGTCAAGTGACTTGCCCAGGGTCACACAGCTGGGAAGTGTCTGAGGCCAGATTTGAACCTAGGACCTCCTGTCTCTAGGCCTGGCTCTCCATCCACTGAGCTACCCAGCTGCCCCCTCTTCATTCGTTTTGAACGTTTTATTTTTTGTGCCTCTTTCCAAAAAGGATTTTTTCTCATCGTCTTCGTTTTCCATCTGCGCTCCTTGTCTACACTAGCCCCTCACTCTCTGGTTTCTGTCCGCTATATTTATCTGGGCTCTCGCTTTGCTCTCTATTCCTCATGTGATCGAAGCAGCCAAGTTATCCATTCTGGGCTTTTTCCTCTCGGTGATTTCTGGCACTACCTTGTAGAGTCTCCCCTTATGGATTCCTCTTCTCCGTTGAATCTCAGTTCCAGAATGATGCCAATTATTGCAGGTGTGAGAGGACACTTCCCCTCCCCCCACCCCCATGCCACTGATCGTGTAGCCCACCACTATTCTACACCTCCCTCAATTCCCCCTTTCTCCAGGTCTCCCTCTGGGGCCATGCTTTCACATTCCCAGGGGCCAGTTCCTTCTAGGAGCTCCAGCGCTTTCCCTCCCAAGGTAAGACTCTTTAAGCACCTGATTCCCCCAGGCCACAAGGGCAAGGTTCCCATCGCTTGTCACTTTTAGGAGTATTCATCAGTGGAACGTCCTCCAACCCCCAAAGCAAGGCTTCTTCCTCCCCAACCCTTTTCAGCCTTCCTTTCTCTTCCTTACCCACTCCCCTGTGGGCCTTTCTCTTTCTCTCACCTCCGGAATCACCTTCCCCTCATGGATTCAGCCTTGGCACATCACACATTACTCTCTATCCCCAGCTCCCCACTTCCTTTTCATATGCCCTGCCATGTTGTAATGTAGTCCTACAAAGCAAAACCAAACACTATATCACCTCTCAGATGTGGCATCGGAAGGTTTAGTCTCTAATGTCTTAAACCTGCCTCTTCCCTGGGTTTTTCATCCCTGTCTACTGTATATTTAGAAAGAAGTTCCTTTGTGCAGGCCATCAATTCTGCTGTCGGAATTCTCATTTCTTTTTTTAACTACTTAGGCACTGTGCTTTGTGGGTCTGTGTTCTCCTCACATTCCTCCTCATAGTCCTCTGCCTCATCGAATGTTGGATTGTTTTCCTTTGTTTGTAGTATTTGTTCACAGATGCCTGAATTCCTTGACTAGATCTGGATTTCCTTTCATTAGTTTTCTCAGTTGATGTGTTTTTATGTTTAAGCTTTTTGAGTTCTTTTCTCCCTGAGACCTTTGATAATTTCAGCCCCTCCCCTTATTTTCCTTATTTTTCACTTTCTGACTCTTTCCTCTCTGATGGTGGCTTCATTGGGGACTGGGTCTCAAAGCCTCTTAATCTCTCCCCACACTGGACAGTTCATGGTTCAGCAGCTAGAACTCTCCCCCATGTGACTTTTGGGTAGTCAGAACTAGGCTCAGCTGGATATCTGCCCTTTCCCCTTAGGGTTAGTAGACTTGCTCTATAGCTACATGCCGCCCCCTGCCAACACACACAGGGTCCTGTCTTGGATGGCACTAGTAGTTCAGGTAGCTACTGCACTGCCTGGGAGACCTGCCCCAGCCCAGTAGGCTTGCCATGCTGACGCTACAGGGTTGTCTCCCTTTGCACCAGATTGATACCATGCCAGGGGTTTAGGGTTATCCACCCCAGCAGCTGCCATTCAGAGATTTTCAGTGCTAGTGCTATGGGGTTTTCCCCGCTCAGCTTCAGAGGGGCTGCTGCCTGATGCTCCTGCTGTCTGTTGCTACCCAATCAAATTTCTGCAGCCTGGAACCAGGATCTCCATGGCAATGGAAAGAGGGAGGGAGCACTGGGGTGGGGGGCTGGGTTGGATTCAATGGCCTCAAAAATTTCTTACAGTTCTAAAGCTATTATCTTATGATCTCAGAACCTCTTTCTTCTGATAGATGGATTTGACATTTGCTTTTCTCCTGTTCTGTGAGAATTGCCAAATTCTGCAGATTATTTTAAAGGGCATCAGTACCAGACCAGCAATTACATTTCTTTCAGCTCTCTCAGATGGAGTTCATCCAGGGTGGAGATCCTGAACCCACAGAAGGCCAAGGTGCTGCATTACCATTTCCTAACATCCTCATTTTATACTTTCTACTCACATTTCTCCTTCTCTACATCTTTTTTTAATTTGAAAATTTTGATTTATTTAATTAATTTAGAATATTTCCCCATGGTTACATGATTCATGTTCTTTCCCTCCCCTGCTCCCGCCCCCTCCCGTAGCCAGTGAGCAATTCCACTGGGTTTTACATGTGTCATTGATCAAGACCTATTTCCATATTATTAATTCTTCTATCCATCTTAATCCTAACCCCAATTTCTACTACAAAACTTGCTCTTCTTGCAAATGCAGGACCAAGCAAAATAAAAGTTGAGCAGCTTAATCTCACCACTGTCCTGCCGTCCTCTCATCCACTCCAGGAGGTGGTCTTATCTTTGCTTCTCCTCTTGCTCCTGGCATGCTGAAGCACCCCTTATCTGACTAATAGAATGACTCTCTAGGCTCAGAGTGTTCTAGAATTATGGCTTCTCTCACTTTCTTTAGGCTCATGCCATTATTTCATAGACATATTCACTTTCTAGCCCTTGCTTTCCTCTTCTCCATATTCTCCAATAAATCTGACTATTTATTTATTTTTAATTTTTAAAACATTTTTCCCCATGGTTCCATGATTCATGTTTTCTTCCTCCCCTCATCTCTCCCCCATTCCTGAGTTTACAAATATATATATATATATATATATATATATATATATAATCACAAAAACCCATTTCCATATTATTAACTTAAAATTTTTTAGGTTTATTTTGTATTTTATTTTTTAATAGAAAAATTTTCCATGATTCCATGATTCATGTTCTTTCCCCTCCACCCCCCACCTCA
>NC_058131.1:695592001-695647108 GCF_016433145.1 Gracilinanus agilis
TCCTCCTCCTCTTCCTCCTCTTTTTCCTCCTCCTCCTTCTCTTCCTCCTCCTCTTCCTCCTCTTTTTCCTCCTCCTCCTTCTCTTCCTCCTCCTCTTCCTCCTCCTCTTCCTTCTCCTCCTCCTCCTCCTCTTCCTCCTCTTTTTCCTCCTCCTCTTCTTCTTCCTCCTCCTCCTCTTCCTCCTCCATGATTCCGATGCTGCCTTCTTCTTCTAGGGATCTCCGTTTGGAAGTCTTTTTCTGCTTAGCTTGGAGATTAGGAGTATTTGTCTCTTAAAATCATTTTTGTGGATCGATGCTACGACGGGGGCCACTGTAGGCAATGACTGTTTGTGGCAACGATCCACTTCCTGCCCAGTTTGATTAATCCTGAAGCATATTTTGAGGTCTGTATTTTGCAGCATGGCACGCTGTCTTCAGTTAGTTTGGAGAGAGCAAACTTCTGAGGCATAGTTTAGCCACCACAAGATGTCTCGGTGTTTGGCAGGTTCTACATTTTTTTTAACCCTTCACTTCTGTGTATTGGCTCCTAGGCAGAAGAGTGGTCAGGGTGGGCCATGGGAGTCAAGTGACTTGCCCAGGGTCACACGGCTGGGAAGTGTCTGAGGCCGGGTTTGAACCCAGGACCTCCCATCTCTAGACCTGACTCTCCATCCACTGAGCTACCCAGCTGCAGCCTGGGGTCTACATTTTTGCAAAAGCTTGCCACGAATGATGTGTGTTGCACACTTTCTACATTTTCCTCCCCGAATCTGCATGGATCAGGTTGCTCAAACTCCTTAAAAAGATTTCTGGTGGTGATGATTTGGGCCTAAATTCGCAGCATAAATCCCTGCGTTTCTGTAAACAAATTCCCATGATTTCTGCCATCGCCCCGCCCCCCCCCCCCACTTGATTGTTCAGTTCAGTTGGTGGTGGTGGAGCTCCTGTAGATGCTGTCCATGGAGGACCTTGGAATTCCACTCTCAGATCTTCAACATTTCTGAGGCTCCATCTTGACCTCGGGGAAAATGACTTCAGCTTTCCATTGGGCCGAACACTCGAATCTCTTGTCTCCGTATCTTACTGACAAAACTGTCTCGCTGAACTCCAGCTCTAGAGGACTCCCTCCCTCCCTCCCTCGCCTGCTTTCACTCCTCTTCATTTGCTTCAGAAAAAAAGCTAGTGGAAATCCCTAAACCATGATGGCCAACCACCAGCTTCTATTCTGCACCATCCACCGGGGCCTCATCATCACATGCTCATCCTTTGGTTCGTCCCCATTTGAGTTTAGAAAACTCTTCCTTTCTGCTGTAGTACCAACCCTAAGACACAAGGGCAAGGCCTAGGAAAATAAGGTGAAGTGACTTGTCTGGGGTCACACAGTTAGGAAGTGTCGGAGGCCAAATTCGAACCCAGATCTTCCTGACTCCAGACCTGGTGCTCTATCCACTGAGCTACCCAGCTGCCCCAGTTGATTTATGCATCTGCTTCCAAACACTCTCATATATCTTTAAGTTTCCCCCTGCATGCCTCCCCCACTGTTCTCAGTTAAGCACCTTATTTCCTATTTCACTAAAAAATGGAAGCTCTTCATGGAGAGCTTCCTCTTCTCTCCCTCCTCCTCCTCCTCTGGTCCAATCCTTGCCCACAACACTCCGCCTCTCCTCTCTGTGGCTTTGCACTGCCTGTTCCCAGGACTGGACTGCTTTTCCTCGTGCCTCGGCCTCCTAAGGGGTTTCCTGCCTTCTGCGGGAGGCCCTCGGGGTCCCCCCATTCTAGTGCTTCCACTCTTAGACGGGCTATATCTTAGACGCCATCTTGTTTGCCTTCCGTCTCCCTGGTAGAGTGGGAGCTCCCTGAGGACGCTTTTTCCTTTGCTCTTTGCGTCTCCAGTGGCTAACCCAGAGTCAGGCACGGAGGAGGCATTCCCCGAGTGCTTGGGCAATCGAGCCGTCTCCCGTGACGGCCCGTGTCCCTGCTTCTACCGTTGGAGCCAGGCTCCCCGGGGAATCTCGAGCCTAGGCTGGGGGGCGGCTCAGCCTCACTTGGGATTCTGTGAGCTGGGCTGGTGGTGCGGAATGCAGCTCGGTGGTGAGCTCTTAGAGCCCTTCTTCCTGCCTGACGCCCCTGAAGAAGAGAAGGCTTTGGGCCAGGGCTCGCCTTTCTGGGAAGCGTGGGAGACGTCGCCGGGACGTACTTCGGAGTCTCCCGCCGCCCTCCTAGCGGCCCCGGGAGGCAACGCTGGGCAGCTCCTCGTGACCTTGTCTGGCTGAATTCTCCCTGGGACCAGTCTTAACGGGGCCGTGGCTCAAGTGCCCACGTGTGGGGCCGCATTGACGTCTCTGCGCGTGCCCTTTGGTCAGGAAGTAAAGGCATTAAGGCCTCGCTGGCTTCCAGGAACGATGAAACTATAGCAACCGTCCTGTCCCCGGCAGCCGAATAAGGGAAGCCAGGATTAATATTTAACGGGCTGCGCGAGGAAGGCTGACGGGTCCAGTAAGGCCAGCTTCGAACGCACAGACCTTTCATTCAAGTTAACTGCCTCGTAGGACTCGGTTAGCATTTAACTGGGCCACGCGGGGGGCGTCCGCTTCCCCGAGAAGCATGGGAATGCCTCGTGAGCCTTGGCAAGCTTTCGGCTGCATTTTATGGCTACTGGGCTTTGGGAAAGCCATTCCCTTTGCTCGCCTCCCCCCCCCCCATCTCTGTCTGGCAGGATTTACCCAGCCTTCAAGGCCCAGCTCGAATGGCGCCCTCCTTCGGGCAGGCTTCACGGCTCTCTATTTGGGGCTTCTCAGCTTCGGTATCTGCTCCCACATCTTGTCTCTTCTAACAGCTTGGCAGCTCCTGATGGCGGGTCTGCGGCTCGTCCGTCCCTGTTTCCTTTCCGTGCCCGTGTGAACGTGGCGCTCGGTGCATGCCCTCTGGTGACGACGCTGTACGGGCGCCGTGCGCGCCTTGGCTCCGGGGGCTTCCCATCTTCAAATCAAAGTGCGTTTCCTCCAGCTTTAAATGCAGACGGAAACATTTTGGGAGGCTTGTGGCAGGCCCTGGGGCCATGGCCAGCGTCCCCACCTTGGGGCGAGTGTCTCCTTTAGAGGACGGAGACGTTTCCCTCTGTGGACTCCCGCCCTGAGGGGCCTCCAGGGTGTCCGGGCCGGGGTTGGCAGCGTCTCGGACGAGTTGCCGTCCACTCTTCTCTTGGGGGCCTTCCCAGGAGCTCGCAGTAGAGCCCTGGCCTCTGCCTGGCTACACGTCTGGTGTCTTCACACCTGGTCAAGGAGGCATCTCTCCTGAAAGGGGTGCTTCTGGCTCTGTGGCCCCTGTCCACCTGCCCAGCTCACAGAACCCCAAGTGAGGCCGAGCCGCCCCCCAGCCTAGGCTCGAGATTCCCCAGGAAGCCTGGCTCCTCTGCTGGCGCGCTCCCCGGGCAGGGGAAGCCTGGCTCCCAGCAGATGGAAGGAGAGACAGTTTGGACGTCCAGGACGGCCACTTAGTGCCCGAGCCGCGAGCTGGCCTCCCCAGGCTCCACGTGGCTGGAGTTTTCCTTTTGTCAGGAAGGCAGCTCAGCTCGAGAGGGCTTGGGCCGTCGGCACCTCGGTTTCCTCATCTGTAAGATGGAGGTAGGAGCCCTCGCAGCGGCCGCCTCCCAGGGTGTGCAGGGAAGGGTCCTTCGTTATTCCCTCTGGACGCCGGCGTGGCCGTTGTCAGGCTGTTCTGATGCCCACAAAGGGCTGAGGATTTTTGGAAAGACCCCATCGTGGTAGGCAGCTTCTGTGGGGACTGTGGGTGAGGCCCCAGAGTGGGCACAGGGCACGGAGCACCGATGAGAAGGTGGGGGGGCCATGCCAGGGGAGGGCTCAGAGGGAAGTGGGCACTCATGGAAACAAACTGGGCTCTCCCAGAATGTGCCAGCTCTGGTTGCCATGGCAATGCCTCTCGGCACACTCTTCCCTTTCAGGTAAATCTTGGGCAGTTGCCAGGGCCTGGCTTGGGGAAGCTTTTGAGGGCACTTTATCTGGGCCACCAGTTCAGTGAGCTGGCCAGGGGCAAATGGGTGCGTGAGTGCGTAAATGTGAGTGTGCATGTGGGTGTGGGTGTGAGTTGGAGGCGTGCAAAGTGGAGGGTGAAGGGGTCCCCGAGAGCGTGCAGCCCCAGGAAGCAGGCGTGTGCCCCAGCCGGGGAAGCCACAGATGCTGCTCAGACAGGCGGCATTTGGCCACCCTGGGGCACTGCCCTTGTCCTCAGGCTCTTCTGGGCGGTGCCCGCTGCTCCTGCCCGACTTTGGACCCTCTGAGCCCAAGCAAGGAGAAGGGCAGGGCACGTGCCCAGAGGAAGGTGCCAGACCTCTCTCCGATTCAGCGATCTCGAAGCCGCAGCCTCTCTCTCGCCCTCCAGCGCTGGCCATTTGGAAGCGCTGCCAGGCTCCCGGGATGCTGCGTGGCACCTCGGTGCCAGCTTGCAGCATCCCGCTTGGTCCCGTGCGCCGTGGCCTCGGCCTGTGAGACGCGAGAGTCGGCTCCCAGAGCCCAAAGGGGCACCCCAGGGCGATCCCCGGAGCACCCAAGGCATATCCTGGCCCCCACAGGAAGGCCAGAAGCCCGAGGGTGAGGCCGTTGCGGAGGGAATGGGGGGGGGGGAGCCACGAAAGGGCTGGAGAAGGGCCGGCGGGCCGGGAGACGCGAGGTGGCAGCTCCTCGGGAAAGGCAGGAGGCCGAGGCTGGGCCATTGGAGAGTCCCAAGTGCCCCGCGTCGGAAGCCACGGGAGGAGGGAGAGAGACCGCCAGGGAGCCCGTGCAGAGGAGACGGGAGGCTCCGGGACAGCCTGGGATGACTCGGGAGGAGGAGGAGGCCCCCCGGGGGGCGGAGGAGGCTTCTGGAGAGCTGATCGGGAACCCACAGGGGTCTGCCGAGCTTCGGCCATTTGCCCAGGCTCGCTCGCAAACCCTGCCCTGAATCCTGCCCCCTCGGGCTGCCGGAGGCGTGAAGAGCCGGGACAGGCCGCTGGGCGTGGGGAGGCCGCTCAGCCTTCGTGGGCATTTGGGGGCGAAGCAGGGCTGCTCCTCCGCCTGCCAGGCCGCCTCGGCAGCTCTTTAGTCTGCTGGACCTCAGAGGGGCCCCGGGGAGGCCCGACGGGTCAGAGCCGTGGGCAGGTCGGGCTCACCTGGGAACCTGCGTCTTCCTGCTCTGCGCCACGGACACGCTCAGCCGCTGGGGCAGGCGCCGGGCTGGGGGGCGTTCGGGTCCTGTGGACGGAGCCGCCATCTCGGCAGGGCCCCAGAGCGTGAGAAGAGAGCCGGGAACCCCAACGACGGGCGGCTCGTGCTTGGTAAGGGGTACCCAGAGCTCCCTGGCCCCTGGGGGGAGGGGGGGCAGGAGAGGAGACCCCATTGTTTCTTTGCTCCTTTCATGGCCCCGCGGCCTTTCTTCTTACCTTAGCTGCCCTCTGTTTTAGCAAGCCAATGTTACACTAGTTCTTGTAGGCCACTGGGTGACCTTTGGGGTGCATGTGTGTGTGTGTGTGTGTGTGTATGTGCGCGCGTGTGTGAGTGCGTGCGTGTGCATACGTGTACGTGTACGTGTGCGTGTGAGTGCGCGTGCATGTGCGTGCGTGTGCGTGTGTGCACTCAGAGCCAGTTCCGTGGCCCCTGCCCACTTCCCGAGGTTCTTGGGCAGCACAGATGGGCTACCCTGTCTGAAGGCCTCCTGTGGGCTCTCCTGGGCCCTTCGCCCCCCCCCCCATCCCCATCATCCTCTCATGCCTGTGAGAGAATGCTCCCGCTCTCTTCCTTCCTGAGGAAAGGCCAGGAAACGGAGGAAGGAGAGCTGGATGCCCCCCTTCCCTTGGGATCCTGGCAGAGGGAAAACCTGCCTTTGCCCTTCTCCAGACCCTTCCACGTGGGCCCTCCAAGCTCTAACTGCAGACTGGATGGAGGGACCCGGGAGGCCACCAGGACAGGCTTCACTGGCGAGAGAAAGGGGGAGGCCCTCCACTCGTGCCGTGCTCTGCCGAAGCACAGATGATGCTGGTCTCTGCTGCCCCAGGAAAGCGGCCCAACATCTGTGCTGCCTGCACAGCCAGTCCCCATCTGCAGGCCATGCACCACCCTTGAAAAAAACCGAAATGCATTTTGAAGGGGGCCCGGCTCTCTGACAAGGACCCCGGACAGTGGAACCGGGACTCTCCAAGGGCCTTCTGGGATGGTAGAGGAATGAGCCAGGCCTCCCAAGCCTTTCTTCCTTTGGCGATTCCTGCCCAAGAACTCATGTGGGCCGAGCCCAGGGAGTCCACTGGATCGGGTGGTTTCACAGCTGCACAGACAGTCTTGGGGGCTCTCGGGGCGTGGCTGCCCTGTGAGATCAATGTGAACCAATGACTCAGCCAAGGATCGAAGGGCTGACACCAAACCAGGCTCTGAAGGGAACCATCCCCGCCCTCTCGAAGCGTCGGTGTCCACAGGGCCGTACAAAACACACCCCCCGAGCAGATTTTGAGCAACAGGCAGCCCTCGCCTACCGAGAGGGTCAGAGCTGCCAGGAAGAAGGAGGTGACCGTCCTTCGGTCCTCTGACCTAGTCTAACTGGAGTAGTGGGTCTAGTTCTGGATGCCAGGTTTTAGGGAAGACATGAAGTGTGCCCCGAGGAAGCCCCACAGGAATCTGGAAGGCCTTTCTGTTTATGCTGTTTAGCCTGGAGAAGAAAAGGCTCAGGGGAAGATGTGATTAGAACTCTGTACCAACTGCTACCACTCGGAACCAACCATCAGCATCTGTAGGAAGGTGAAGCTTAGGGAGCAGTGCGTTCGAGGCAGGATTCGTCTTGCTTCACTATATCCAAAGCGCCCCTTCTTAGATAGCTTCTCAGGAACTTCTCATTTGATGATTTGCTTTTGAAGCTCTGAGAACTCTGACTGGCCCAGATCTATGGGGCTGAACTCACACCACTTCTTAAAAAGCCTCAGGGTCGGAGTTGTGGACAACATTGCCAGCTCATCCACACCCTCGAGAGCCTCGGAGGCAGCTGGCTGTTTTCTGGAGAGGTAGGGTTAGAATCAGAGAACCGGGCAGTTTCTCATAATTAGCCCAAGGATGCAGCCCATTCAGTAGCTCTGGAAGGAGCAGCTGTTATCGCAGGGTGGGCAGCTTGCCCAGTGCAATTGCTAGCAAGAAGCTATTGTTATCTTAGAGTCAGGGAGGAAAGCATGCTCATTCTGGCAAAGAAAAATGACAAAAGCAGGAAAATCTGCTGTAAGTTTTCGTATGTTATAGGTGGTTACATTTCCAAAATGACTAATTTTTTAATTTAAAATTTTTACTTTGAGTCCCTAATTCTCTCCTTCAACCTTTTCCCTACCCAATGAGATGTAAGAAATATGATGATAGTCATTATACATATGAAGTCATGCAAAGCATTTCCATGTTAGCCACATGGGGGGGGGAGCAAGAAAAACAAAGAAAAAATATACTTCGATCTGATGTCATAGTTTATGAGTTCTCTCTGAAGAAGGGGGCACATTTTTCATCATGAGTCTTTTGGAATTATCTTGGATCATTGTGTTGACGGGCAGCTAGGTGGTACAGTGGATAGAATCATCTTTGGGAGTTCCCATCTGGGTTCCGGCATTTACTAACTGTGTGACCCTGGACATGCCCCTTAATCCTATTTGCCTCAGTTTCATTATCCATAAAATGAGCCGGAGAAGGAAATGGCCAACCACTCCAGTGTCTCTGCCAAAAAAACCCCAAATGGGGTTGCCAAGAGTCAGACGTGAAAGAAACAACTAAATAACAACAAATTGTTTTATCAAAGAAGTTGTCTTTCACAGCTGATCATTGTATATTCTTGCGGTTAACTCCTGGTTCTCTTCACTTTACTCTGTATCAGTTCATATAAATTTTCTCAGATCTTTCTGAAACCATCCCCATTATCATTTCATTTTTTATCACTTAAAAAAAAACCCTTTTCTTCCATCTTTGAATCATTACTAAATATGGGTTCTCAGAAGAGCAGAAAGGGCTAGGCAATTGGGTTTAAATGACTTACCCAGGGTTACACACCTAGGAAGTATCTGAGACCAAATTCGAACCCAGGACCTCCCATCTCTTGGCCTGGCTCTTTATCCATGGAGCCACCTAGCTGCTTCCCCCACCCCTTCATCACTTCTTACAGCAAACAATATTCTATCTGTAGCGTTTCAGTTATAACGAATCACGAAGGTATTAAAGATGTGCTCATGGACCAGACTTATGGATATATTTCCAATATTTCACATGATTGATTTCTGAATTCTTAAATTGGTTGGGTCTTAAATTTTGCGGAACTTAGAAATCAAGCCTTTACTGTGATCTGCAGTCTGAAGGCTACCAGACAAGTTCTAAAGGTGCTTTGTAATGTCAAAGACTCACGTTTGCATTCCCAAGATAAGCCTGGTGCCAGCATCCAGGAAAGGAGAAGGACCCTGGCCCAGATACCTGGCGATCTATGGTGTTATCATCCACTTTTGGTTTTGCCATTAACATGTTAAACCTTCTGATGTGCTGACTGTTTTTGACTGACATCCTGCCACCCCCATTGCTACTTTCCTTATCTGACCTCTGACCATCTGAGGAGGAAGAGGTGACCTGCTGACACGCTGAGACACCACACTAAAGTTTTGTCCTTGTGCTCCTTATCTCTCTGTGTTCCTTCTATGTCTCATTCTCTCTAGCATGTAATCCATGACTTTCCAGCTTCCAACCTCCCTCCACAGGTGATTCAAACCCTCATGAGAATTTTAGGTATGAACTGGACTCTACATATTGGTGCCCAACGTGGGGCACAAACCCATGACCCTGAGATCAAGGGGACTCTACACTATCCTAATCATATCTAACAACTCATTCAGTTATTTTCCAATTGATGGGCATCCCTTCAGTTTCTAGTTCTTTGCTGCCATACAAACAGCTGCTATATGCTTGTACATATAGATCCTTTCCCTTTTTTTTTGGATCTCTTTGCGATAAAGACCTAATAGCGATATTGCACGGTTAAAGAGTATACACAATTTTATAATCTTTGGGCATAGTTTCAAATTGTTTTTCAGAAAGGGTGGACCAGTTCACAACTCTAGTGTGTAGGGATTAAAATGAATGGTTTGACTAAAATATATGAAAATTATAAATAATAATGGTGGTTGCCAATTCAAAGTATTATTACTCAAAGTTGAAATGACTTTAATAGCTTTTATTTACAAAAGAGGTGGAAAGAGTGAAAGCAGAGAAATACAAAAGGGTAGAGAAGCCTATCTAACAAAATATTGCTCCAGTGCTCCACTCAGCCAGAATTTTTTGACCTTTAACTAGAATTAAACTCTCTCCAGAAGATGGGAAGGGAAATCCAGCTATCAGCTCATCCAAGTTCCTTCCAAGAGGCAGGTCAAGATGATGACTTTCACTGCAGGTGACTCCTGAGGCTGACTTTCTTCCTTGAGCCAACTTCCTTCTTGAAGCCAACATCCCTAGCCTCAGAAATTCAGGGTCTTTTATAGTGGCTTCTTGTCCCTTCCCCTTTTCACAAGGGCCAACCACGGTTTCAAAATTGCCCAGAACTGCCCAGGGGGCAGTGTTTGTGGGAACCCAGTCTCACCTTCTGGAGAGGTGAATACTCATCCAAAGGGTTCCCAGATTCCTGATTGATTGAGGTGTGAATTCTCATTTCCTGGCTGATTAAGTTGAAAGGGTGGAGAGCTCCTCCACCTAGTACTAAGTAGGGTGTTCAAGCTTTTGTTGATTCAGATCAAAAGTAGACAAAGGAGAGTTAATCCTGTCTTCACTATCTGGTGAGGTACTAAGTAGGGGTACTTAAGTTATTGTAATCAAAGTGTTAACTCCAACTAGGCAAAGAGAATAAAGGATTCCCTTTTCATAAGTGTAAACTCAGAATAGACAAAGAGAACCAAGAATTTCCTTTCACAAGTAATAGTGATTAATGTTCCTGTTTTTCCACATCCCTTCCAGCATTTGTCATTTTCTTTTTCTGTCTTGTTAGCCAATCTGATGGGTATGAGGTGGTACATCAGAGTTGTTTTCATTTGTATTTCTCTAATTATTAGTAATTTAGGGCATTAATTCATACAAATATTGATAGCTTTGTTTTTTTTCTTCTGAAAACTGCCCGTTCATATCTTTCGACCATTTATCAATTGGGGAATGGCTCTTGTTTTTACAAATTTGTCAGCTTCCTACATATTAAAGAAATGAGACTTTTTAAAAATAATTTTTATTTTTTATTAGTCTGTACTTGACAAGCATTAACTTTTCCACATGTAAAGAATAGAAGAGGCTTGTATATAAAACCACAAATCCCTGTTACAGTTTGTGTTTAAAAAATCATAATCTGGTACTTCTTAAGAAACAGAATGGTGGGTCAGTGATTAGATATACAATATATTATGGGTAAATTACCATAACAATCTAGTGTTTGATAAACCCAAAGATCCCAGATTATGGGCGAAGAACTTACTTTTTGACAAAAACTGCTGGGAAAACAGTATGGCAAAAACAAGGTATAGACCAGTATCTCACGCCCTATACCAAGATAAGGTCAAAATGAGTATATGATTTGGACATAAAGAATGATACCAAAAGCAAATTAGGGGAGTTTAGAATAGTATACCTGTCACATCTATGGAGAAAAGAAGAATTTATGACCAAACAAGAGATAGAGACATTATAAGATATAAAATGAATAATTTTGATTATATTAATTTAAAAAGTTTTTTTTGTACAAATAAAACCAATGTGACTGAGATTAGAAGGAAAAAACAAACAGGGAAAAAATTTTTACAATGAATTTCTCTGATAAAAGCCTAATTTCTTAAATATGTAAAGAATGGAGTCAAATTTATAAGAATACAAGCCATTCCTCAAATTGACAAATGGTCAAAGGATATGAACAAGCAATTTTCAGATGAAGAAGTCAAAGCTATCGATAATCATATAAAAAATGTTTTAAGTCTCTCTTGATTAGAGAAATGCTAACTAAAACTAATCTGAGGTACCACCTCACACCTATCAGTTGGCCAATATGACAGTAAAGGAAAGTAATAAATATTGGAGGGGATGTGGCAAATTGGGGCACTGATGCATTGTTGGTGGAGTTGTGAGCTGTTCCAACCACTCTGGAGGATAATTTGGAACTATGCCCAAAGGACCACAAAACTGTGCATACCCTTTGATCCTATAAAGCACTACTAGGTCTGTAGCTCAAGGAGATTAAAAAAAGGGGAAGGGACCTACTTGTACAAAAATATTTGTAGCAACTCATTTTGTGGTGGTTTCAGAGAATTGGAAATTGAGGGAATGTCCATCAGTTGGGGAATGGCTGAACAAATTGTAGCGTATGGTGGCAATGAAATGTTATTGTACTATAAGAAATGATGAGTGAGATGATTTCGTAGAAAGGTGGAAAGATCTACATTACCTGAGGCAGAGTGAAATAAGCAGAACTGGGAGAACACTATACAGTAATATTGTACAATGTATAATGTATAACAGCAATACCGTACAATGATTAACAAGTGAGAGGCTTAGATCCTTTCAGCAAAACAATGATCCAGGACAACTCTGAAGGGCTTATGACAAAAAAATGCCATCTACTTCCAGAGAAATAACTGTTAGAGTCAGAATGCATCTAAAAGCAGACTCTCACATTAGTTTGAGTTGTTATTTTGTGTTTTTTGTTTTATATTAGTATTCTCTTATGACAATGAACAACATTGAAGTTTGTTTTGTATGGTGATATGGTGTATAATCTAGATCAAATTGCTTACCATCTCTGGGAGGGAGGAGGAAAGGGATAATCTGGATCTCGTAATTTCAGAAAATGTATGTTGAAAATTGTTATTACGTGTAATTGGGAAAATGAAATATTAAAAATAATACATAAATAAATAGAATCAATCCAATGAGTTGCTTTAAAGTTATCCTGCTTAGCCTGACATTTTTGTTCAACATGCCTGTCTCATCTGTTTCACCTCACATTCTTTTTTTGTGATTTGAGGCCTTTATTAAGGAAACTTACTATAAACATTTTCCTCCCAGTTTCCTGATTTTCTTCTAATTCTGGCTACATTGATTTTGTTTGTGCAAAAACATCTTTATTTAATGTAGTTAAAGCTGTCCATTTTATTTTCTATGAAACTCTGTTTCTCATTTGATCACACACCCTTTCATGAATCGCAATGGTAATTCTTTTCTGGCTTTGCCCTAATTTGCTTCATATCACCCTTCATGTCTAAATCATGTAACCATTTGGACCACATCTTGGTATCCAGTAGGAAATACTGGTGTGTGTCTAGTTGCTGCCAGACTGCTTTTCCAACTTTCTTGGCAGTTTTTGTCTAATAGTGGATAGAGAATACTCTGACTGGTATCTTTGGGCTTATCGAACACTCAGTAACTCTGGTTATTTGCTTCTGTAGAGAGTGTACCTAATCCATTCTATTCAGCAACTACTCTATTTCTTAGACAATATCAGATTGTTTTGATGATAACTGCTTTGTAATCTCGTTTGAAATCTGGTAACGCTACTCGACTTTCCTCCACTTTCACAGACTGAAAATGACTGAAAGACAATAACAATAAAATAATTCGTTGGTAGTCTGATTGGCACAGCACTGGATAAGGAAACGAATCTACTTTTTGCAGTTAATTAAACATTTTTTTTCTTTATTTTATTCCAGTAACAAGTTTACACTCAAGTTTTCCAAGGTCACATGATTCATGTTATCTCCCTCCCCTTTTTCCCTCCCCACTCCCGAAGTTGACGAGCAATTTCTAAGTAAATTAATTTAGAATGAATTAGAATGAATTAAATCAATCAATCCATTAATTAGAATTGTCTTTTTTATTATATTGACAGTCTACCCAATTAGTTTTGACTATGTCTCCAATTGTTGATATCTTTATTTGTGTGGAGAGTGTTTTGGAGTTGTATTCAGCTAGTCCCTGTGTGTGTGTGTCTTGGCTGGTAGACTCCCAGATAGTTTATATTGTATGTAGTTACTTTAAGTGTAACTTCTCTTTCTATTTCTTCCTGCCGAGTTTTGCTGGTTATATATATATATATATATATATGGTGTCCTTTAAATGTCTGGTAGAAGTGACTCATGAGTCCTTCTGTCCTGGGGATTTTTTCTTAGGGAGCTCATTTATGGCTTCTTCACTTCCTCAGTCTTCATGGGCACAGAATAGAATATAAGTGTATATATACATATACATATATATATAAATGTTGATGATTTTTGTGGGTTTACTTTATATCCTGAAATTTTGCTGGTTAATTATTCGAATGAATTTTTAGTTGATTACTTCGGGTTCTCCAAGTATACCATCATATCAAATCATCTACAAAAAGTCTTGTTTCTTTATTGCCTGGTTTTATGGCTTCAGTTACTTATCTTATTGCCACAGCCTGCATTTTCTGATAGCATTGAACAGTAACGTGGATATGGACCTCCTTGCTTCACCCCTGACCTTAGTGGGAAGGCTTCTAGTTTGTCCCCATCACAGAGAGCACTTGATCTCGTCTCAGATGCTACTCATCATTTTAAGAAACTCTCCCTTTATTCCTGTGCTTTCTTGCACCTTTTTAAAGCCAGGAATGGGTATTCTATTCTGCCCAAAGCGTTTTCCGCATCTTTTGATTCCACCGTATGCTCTCTACTGTTTTAATATTTGCTCTGGTCAGTTCTGCTTCTTGTTTTCCTTTGCTATTGAGCCAGCCCTGCCTTCCTGGCATACACGCAGCCTGGTTCGCGGCTGTGGGCTTTGTGAAATGTTGCTCTAATCTCTCTGCTAGCACTTTATTAAACCCTTTTGCTTCTTTGGTTTGCTTTCTCCAGGGTAGGCTTCAAAGCTGCCCAAGAAGGAAGTTCACAGGCCTCCTTTGCCTACTTTTCAGGAGTTTACATGACATTGGAATTAAGTGACCTTTCAATGTCTGCTAGAAGTGGCTCAGGAAGCCTTCTGGCCTGGGCAGTTTTTCTTAGGGAGCTCACTGATGGCTTCTTCACTTCCTCAATCTTTATTGGCACAGAATAGCCCTAAAGCAATGCCTTCTTCTCCTTAGGAAGGGAGCCTCCCACATGCAACTTCCAGGAGCGTGGCATAGTGAGCACAGGGCATTTGATTTGAAACCAGAGGTTGTGGGGTAGAACCCAGCTTTGCCACCCGCCACCATGTGGCCACGGACAAGTCCCTTAACCTTCGTCAACTGGACTTTCTCACCTGTGTGAGGACAGTGTTGGCTTGGCCGGCCTCTCAGCGGGCTTCCAGCTTGAAGTCTATGGACGTAGGCTCCCAAGTGACAAAAGACTCCTAGTCTTCCATTGTGGACACTGACTTCCCCATGCAGACCTTCATGCACAGCGGCGCCTCTTGCTGTGAGATGGCACAGCCATCCCACGAGGCACTGGGCTCATGGCAAAAGAGAATGGGCTGGAGAAGCTGGGACATGCCGCTCTCAAGGGGGACCTGACCACAGTCCATCTGAAGAGCCTTCATGTAGAGGACGTCCCATAGGGCAAGGCCAGGAGCCAAGAGACCATGGAAGCTGTCCTCTGCTCACTGGGCTGCCATCATGGTGGATGGGCCCTCCCTGGAGGGAGCAGAGGCTGGGGGATGTCCCTTTTGGGGGGAACTTACTGAAGAGACTCTCGTGGGTGTGGGTTTGGCCAGCTGGTGGCTGAGATCTCTTCCCCCTCTGACCGTCTGTAGCTCCATGAACGGAGGGCTGACCTCCAGGAGCCTCTTCTCTGGGCTGGAGCTCTCTTCTCTCACATCCATTTGAAGGCTCTCACCATTCTCCCTCCTGACAGAGATTGGCTCATCACTAATCTCTTGATTTCTCCAGTCAGTGGCTTCTCAGCAAAACGCTGTGATGACAGAGCTGGACAGTAGCTGTGTCTGGCGTGGTGGAAGGATGATCTGGGCTACAGAGGGGAGGGTTCAAATAGAGACTTTGATGCTTGTGCCTTGTTTGGCTTTGAGGGGGTCATATTTCCTCGACGAGCCTCAATTTCCCCCTCTGTTAAAGGATGGGATTTGGCCCAGCCAAGGCTCCTAGCCTAGTGTGCATGAGCTTGCCTTTTGGAATGTGTCAGCCATTTTACTTCATTGTAAAGGGTTTCTTTTCTAATGCTCTTCTTTCTTTCACACACTTCAAATCCCGATTCTAAGAAGGACTCTGTCCAAGGGGCCCAGGACACGAGGAAGGTGGCTGGTCTGTCCCTTAAGGGGTCTCCCAGAGAGCTTCCTTCCAGCCCAGGATCCGTGACCCTCTGGGGTTGGCCTGTGCTGTGGCTCCCAGAGTCCCCTGTCTGCTGGGCAGACCTCTGTCTGGCAATGTCCCTGGCACACGTTGGTGCCCACAATGGACCCAGAAGAGGTCTGATGAGCAGAGGCTACCCTGGGACGGCCGCTTCTCAGGATGTGGGTTTGGTTCACTGGGATAGAGCTGGGAGAGTGGTTTGGGGACCCGTCAGTGCCATGCTAGAGGCCAGCGGTGAAGGAGGAAGGAGGGGAGAACTTGGAGGGGGGCACAAGGAGAACACCCGAGGAGGTGGGAAAGGGCCAAAGGTCAGGACCTGAGGAAGCGGGGAGAAATTGGAAGCGGAGGATGAAGAGGAGGATGGAGCAGAGAACTGAGTGAAGAGCCCCCGATTATCAGTGCCACGTGGGCTTCCTTGTTCTGTCTTCCTGGGCGAGTGCTACGAAGTGTCCCGAGTCAGAGTCTGGGGCTCCCCAAGCCTCTGGAGGAAAATCAGAGCAATGCTTGCCTCTGTGTTGGCCATCCTCGATCTCAGGGTGGTCACTGGATGTGCTAGTTCTGCTGGGTGTGGGTCAAGAATGGATCCCCCTCTGCTAAAGGACTCCAGGTGGGGAATGTCCCTCTCTCAGTGCAGCAGCAATGGCTTCTTAGAGCCCAGAGGGCCAGGGCCCTGGCACAGGGTCTGCCAGCTGGTACGTGCCAGAGGTGGACCCTGAACAGAGGCCTTCTTGACTCTGAGGCCCTCTGGCTAACCCTCATGCCATACTCCTGCCCCTCGTGCTAGATAGCATGACCGGCTGCCCTTTGCGTGCCTGCTTCGCCGTGCCCTGGGGGCTGGGGTGCCTGTCCAGGGCCGTCGGTGTCCCGGGCCTCCCTCCCATCTGGGGCACTTTCTTCCCTGGCAGAATTGTCTTCCCAGGGCTGCCAGATGCAGTGACTAATGGCACCCAAAGGTGGTTCTATTTTTAACCCTGGGCTCAGCGTGGCGTCTCTTCTGCCCTTTCCTTTTCCTCTCTGCTGCCTCCGCTGTAGCAGGGCTTGAGGCTGCTTCTCTGGGGATGAAAGTCTCCCAGGGAGGCCAGCCCTTGCGCGGAGCTGACTGATCCTGGGTGCCCAGAATCACACCCTGACTGCCGGGAGGCCTGCCTGGGGGGCGTTGGGGATGGGCCCTCGGTGGGACGAGTTCCGAGTGCTGAGCGGTGGCATGCTGGGCTGGGCTGGGCACGGAGCCTAACCAAAGGGACGCCAGCTCGTACGCTGCCCTCGCCGAGCTTCCCTGGCAGGTGGTGCCCCTCCCGCTGAACCGGCAGTCTCGGAGGAGGAAGAAGCCGATGCTAAGCTTAGGAGGCAGCTGTGGGGAGGGATGGAGAGACGAGAAATGTGGATGCGAGCCCACTCCCAACCCTTCCTCTTTGGCGTCGGAGCCATCACATCTACTTTCTGTTTGCTCATCTGTAAAATGGGCATCATCCTTGTTGCACTTAGGGCGGCGTTAAGAGGAAAGAGATTTGTAAAGCTCCAAGTGGGCTAGGAATAGTTGTACACACGTACGAATATGAATGGGGATATATATATATATATATATATATATATACAGAGAGCGAGAGAGACAGAGAGAGAGAGAGAGAGAGAGAGAGATGTACATATACAGGCGTGTGTGTGTGTGTGTGTGTGTGTGTGTGTGTAAACAAAGGCACATGGAGAAAAGCTGTTGTTTTCGAACGGGCTCGCTGGGGCCTCTGAAGCCCTTTCACAGAGCCGAGGTTCGGTTTTCTTTGGAAATCCAGTGGGGAGGTTCGAGAGGGCTGGGACCTTCCACTCCTGGGGAGCCCGCGGCCCCGGGAAGTCCTCCGGGATCTTCTCTCTCCCAATGGGCCGATACGCCGGTTGTCCCGGAGAGCAGCAACGTCAGTAATGGGCCTCCGGGGAAGCGGGCACAGAGAGCAGACCGTGCTGAGAGAAGAGACCCTCCTCGGTGGCTCTTTGGTGAAACCCCGAACTCGTTGGAGAACGAGCGAGACGTTGGGCCCGGCTGTCGGGAAATGGATCAGGCCAAGGACGCAGCCTGGGCACGTGCGATGGGCCGCCATGAAAGAGGCAGCCAGTTCTATTCCCGTCCCTTGGCCCACGTGAAGACGGAACTAAAAATAGGAGCGGGGCGGTGGCCCTGCCCACTCGTTGTTCATCCCTGGATGGAGACGACCTACTTTGGTTCCAGCAAACACTGTTTGGGCTGCCAGGTCTGTGAAAGGAAAACCTTCCCCTTGAAGGATAAATATTTGAATAACTCGCCTTTGAAATATTGATCGGGCCCAGAAGAGGCTGCTCCTCGCCCGCCATGGCGGATTGAACTTCAAAGTTGAATGGACTCGAGGTGTTTGCTGGGTCGGGATGGATTGGCAGCCCTTTGCCTGGAGGCCTTTGGGAGCTGACAGTGAGCAGATGGGCTCGGTCCTGGCCCAGGAGCCCCGGGAGCCCGACTTCCGGAGCCTGGAGCTCCTGGGTCCGGGAGAGCCCCTGCAGAAAGTCAGACGAGTGCCCCCCACCCCCACCCCCCGCGCCTCCATTAAAGGCGGCCGCAGCCAAGCTTTCCAGATTACGTCTGGCCCTTTGGACAACGGCACCCAGAAAACCCTGCCGGATTCCTGCAGTGCCGAGGGCACGCCAGTACCTGTGGATGGATCCGTCGGCAAGCCAGTAGGAGACACCTACGGTGTGCCAGGAGTTCTGAAGCCTCCCCTCCCTGGGGAGAGCCTGGGGATGGTGGGGGCCATCAAAGGTGCCAGCTGACCTCACAGCCGAGCCTGCCGGCCTCCTGTTCTGGGTTCTATTCTGTCCTTTGCCTCGCTCCTCCAGGGCCGTGCATCCCCCTCGGCGAGGTGTCCCGAGGCCTTTCCTGCTTCTTCCTGTCTTACCTCTTCCTCCACCAGCCAGTGGAAAGCATTTACCAATTGCGCTCAAGGAGTTCTTCAGCCATCAATGATCACAGACGCTGATGCCTCTACTCTGGTCCATGAAGGAGCTCCCAGGGAGGAGACCTCCTCTGCCACTGCTGATCTATGCCCGCTTTACAGCTTAGGGTCTCAGAGAGTCATGGAGGGCAAGTGACTTGTCCAGGGCCACCAAGCTGGGTCTGGACAGCCCCTCAGGGGATACTGAGTCTGACTTCCAGGGCTCCTCACTCCAGTTCAGAGGGTTGTCAATGAGGCCATTCTCTCACGTGGTGAGTCCTCTGGGAGTGGGGCCCTGCCTTTGAAGTCCTGGCCTCATCTTCTCTTGCTGGAGCCCATTACCGCCCCAAAGCTTTAGAGATCTGAGCCTTCCAGAGACAGGCTCCAGCTCCTGAGATGTGCCGCCAGCCCCCTGGAGCGTGTGTGGCGTCTGTCCCCCAGAGTGTGCCAGCTGGGTCAGGGCGTGTGGCCTTCTTTTCTCCCTTGAGAAATGCCTTTCTTCCAAGTCTCCTTAGAGCTGTGAGTTCTTCCCGCAGCAGCAGCTCTCCTTACTGGCTTGGGCTCCCTGAGGTCCAGGGTTCCAGGGCCCGTCAGTGGCAGAGGCCCAGCCCCAAACAAGGGCCCAGACAGCTTCCCTTCGGCCTCGTTTCCTCCCCTGAGGCCCCCAGGTCAGCTCGATCTTGGGGGGGATTTTGGGAGCCCCCAAAGGGAGTGGGCACACATGGGCCAGGAGGTGGGCAGAGAGAGCAGATCGTGCGCCCTTTGGGAGGAAGGAAATGCTTCGCTCTCACTTGACATGGCAGGAGAGGTTCAGGGTCAGATGGGAGCGGCCAGGGCGTAGCAGGAAATTCCCCTTCCTGCTCTGGGATGACACCCCTCCTGGGCCAGTTGGAATCTGGCTTAGCTCTGTGGAGGCCGGCCCTGGCCGAAAGCCGGACTATTCCTGGCTAGAGAAGGAGTGCTGAGCCTCAGGTGTTCCTGCTGCCCCAGCTCTTCAGGGATTTCTTGGACAACAGATGGCTGGGGCCATCGGGGAAAGGGCCGCACTAAGCCAACGAAGTTCTAGGCTTTTCTGGGACCGGGGAGCCCAGCGGCAGAGAATCCGCAGTGGGAGGGACAATAGGCAGGCCGTGACTGAGCGAGCACCCAAAGGCCTGGGCTGCCTCAGGGCAGATGGCATGACAGCTCCATATATGGAGTCAAAAAACCAACATGTGGAGTCTGAGCTGCAGAGGCACAGCCCCCGAGAGTCTGTATGGGAAAGGGCCCCAGAGTGCTTAGTGGACGCCAGCCCAGCTGGAGCCAAGAACATCCCTGAGCTCTTTGGTTGAATTGGGAGAGGCCCAGGGTCTGGGATCGGAGGAAGGAAGCTCCTGCTGCACTCTGCTCACTCACAGCTTTTGGCAGTGAGGTAGCCCAGTGGCAGAGCTCTAGGCCTGGAGTCAGGAACACCTGAGTTCAAATCAGACACTTCTCAGCTGGATGACCCTGGACAAGTCACCTCATTTCTGCCTGCCTTGGCTTCCTCATCTGAAAAGCAGGGGTCATCATGGCCTCCCTCCCAGGGTTACTGTGAAGATCAAATAAGGTGATAGTTGTAAAGCACTTACTTAGCCCAGTGCTAGGCTCTATACATGTGAGCTCCACTTATTAGCAATAATGATTATCCTGTCCTCAGTTTCATGGTCAGTTTTGGGCAAGTGGAACTGCTCTCTCCAGAGTTACCGGCTCTTCTTTGTATCCCCAGCACCTAGCACCATGCCAGGCACACTGGAGGCACTTCATCATTGTTGACTGAGGGCCCAGGCACCATCTTGTAGTGTTATTCGGATCCCAAGATCTATGTCTTAAGTGTCTTATTTTAATTGTTGTCTTGAGTTTTTTTTTATTGTGTTTGTTTCCCATCTACCCTTCCCTCCTCCTCTATTTTTTTTAAACCCTCACCTTCTGTCTCAGAGCCAATACTGTGTACTGGCTCCAAGGCAGAAGAGTGGTAAGGGCTAGGCAATGGGAGACAAGTGACTTGTCCAGGGTCACATGGCTGGGAAGTGAACCTAGGACCTCCCATCTTTAGGCTTGGCTCTCAATCCACTGAGCTATTCAGCTTCCCCCCTCCCCCTCCTCTATTGAGAGAGAGGGACAGAGACAGAGAGAGACACACACAGAGAGGAAGAGAGACAGAGGGAATAAAAGAGAGACAGAGATAGAGACAGAGGAAGAGAGACAAAGAGGGAGAGGGAGAGACAGAGAGAGGGACAGACAGAGAGAGACAGAGAGCTCCCTTGGATCCATGGTGAAGAAAGAAAAAAGCATTCCAGCACGACTGACCAACTATTGTACTGAAAGGAGTGAACTGGAGGAATCCCATGTGAACTGTAAAGACCTCCAGGAACTGATGCAGAGTGAAAGGAGCAAAACCAGGAGAACATTGTACACAGAGACGGATACATTGTAGCACGATCGAATGTAACTGATTTTGCTAATAGTAACAATGCAATGACTCAGGACCCTCCTGAGGGACTAAGGAGAAAGAACGCTATTTACATCCTGAGAAAGAACTGTGGGAGCAGAAACGCAGAAGGAGGACATAGAATCAATCACTCGTTTATATGGATATAGGATGTGGGGTTTGGTTTTAAAGAGATCAGTCTGTTGCAAATGTGAATGATATGTAAATAGGCTTTGAACAACGATACATGTATAACCCAGTGGAATTGCTCACTGGAGTGGAGGGGGGGGGTGGAAGAAATCATGAATCATGTAACCATGGGAAAAATTCTAAATTAATTAAAAAACTGCCCACCTGCCAGTACATGGCACCCTCTGCTCTACTCCCTCTCTCTTACCTCATCCCTCATCTCTGGAGTGAGCGTTTCCTCATCTCAGCCGGGGCCAGCCCTGCTCCTTCTAATCCAGCCGAGCCCTTCTTGGCTGCTCTGGTTCTTCTGGGTTGATCTTTTTGCCTTTTTCTCCACCATCGCCCTTTCCCATGACCCTCTGGGACAAGAGGCTGCTTTGACGTCCCCAGTTGGGGGGGGTCCCTCTTGAAGGAACACGTCCGGATGGGATCTGTATCGATACACACGTGCACATGTACATACATTGTTGTTGGAATTGCTTTGCAGAACCTTTGGCATCTCCGGTATTGTGCTGATGTGGCCACTCTGTCTTAGGAAAATAGTGACAAGCTGGCTGGTAGCTGCCCGCCTCAGCCCACGCTCCTTGGTGAATGCTCTCCTCTGGGCCCCTGGCCTGTGGGGGTGGTCGTTATTTCCTGGGGGTCCCTGGGGGTGGTGACTCAGGGAATGGAGGACCTCATTCCTTCAAGGGGTATCCTTGCCTCATGGTTGGTGCCAGTCAGTAGTGGGTGTGAACAAGGCTTGGGCACCTTCTGGAGTCAGAGACCTTTTAGCTTGGCACAGCAGGCCCCCCTGGGCCCCAAGGCTTAGAGGGAAGCAGGCCGGGGCTGTGATTTTGGAGGGTCTGCATTGGACAGGAAGGTGCCAGGACAAAGAGCTGAGCTTGGCTTGGTGGGCAGCCCGAGGGCAGCTCAAAGGAGCCCCAGGCCGGTGCCCTTCATGCCCAGGGTGGGTTGGCTCCTTCCTGCACCTGCCTAGCAATCGACCCTGCCGTTCCCATTCTCCCTGTTGCTTTCTTACCCAAATGTTACCAAGAATCTGAACTGACCTGAGGAGGAAGGCAGAAAGCCAGACTCCCGCTGAGGCTTAGGCTTGGGGTGCTGGGGACAGTGCCCTGCGCCTTCTGTTTCATGGGGGCACTGCGGGCACCTGAGGCTGCCGGTAGCTCATCCAAGGACTTCACGTGAACCGATGATTAGAAGAAACGTCACAAAAGGGCACAGACTTAGAGCTGACGGAGGCTGACCAGCCCCCTTTCACACAGATAGTGCTGGAGGCGGGATTTGAACCCAGGCCTTCCTGGCTCAAGGTCCAGGGCTCCAACTGCTCCTACCCCACAACTACAATTGTCTTGTAAGCCTCTGACGAGCTGTTTTAGGGACCAGAGATGAGCTCCAGGCACAGAACTAGGAGTAGCGAATGAGTATCTGGGAAACAGGCTTCCTATTAATACAAGGAAAAACATCCCCATAAAAAGAGCTGTCCCCAAGGAGCCTGGGCTGCCTCCAGAGTGGTGGTGAGCTCCCCGTCCTTGGAAGTCTTCAAGCAAAGACCAGCAGCCCCTTGTTGGGTGTGTTGTGGTGGGATGAGGGCCAGAAGTCTCGGTGTCCACTGAAGTCCATTCCAGGAGTCCCTTTCTCTGGCCCGTATTGGCGTTGCAGCCTACTAGACCACAGGATCCTCTTCAGGCTACCTGGGCCCAGCCCCCTCCTCTTCCACGGTGAACCTAGAAAGCAGATGTGTGGGCCCCGCTATGTGGCTCCACCTCAGCCCTTCTTCCATTCCATCTCCTACCTGCAGCCCCGTTCCAGGCCGCCACAGTTTCCCCTCCTCGTCCGGCCCTCAGAATCTCGCTCTCTGCTTGGTGTTCCTGCTCTCTTAGTGAGCGCTCCGGGGCCCAGAGTCGCTATCCAAGCCATCGAGGACGACTTTGGAGGGAAAAGCGCCGGCTTGGGGGCCGGCACCCGGGGACGTGCTGGGCCCGCAGCGGGGGAACCTCTGATCAGAGCGTCAGGGCTGGGTCTGTGGCCTCCGGGACGAGGCCTCGAGCCTCTGGGAAGGCGGCCAGCATGCACTTGGCAGGTGGGAGGGGACGCAGGTGCCGCCATGCCCACCCAGCCGCCCCGGGCTTTGGGGAAGGCTCCAGGGGAAGGCCTCGCAGCCTCGCGGGGTGGCCGTCCTTCCCAGGTAGACGGAAACCCTTGGCACCGGCCCCTCGAGCCAGCCCCCTCGGCCCGACCCCCCAGCCTTAAGCAGAATCTTTCCAGCCGCTGCCATTGCTCTGGCGCTCATGGCTGGCTCCAGGCGTTTTCAGGCTTGCCTTGGCTGGGCTGGGCTGGCAGGGCCGGCCCAGACTCTTCCTGCCCTCCAGTTTACATCCATCCGCAGGGAGAGAGAGCAGAGCGCCTCTCACGCCTCTCACGCCTCTCACGCCTCTCACGCCTCTCACTCCGCTCATCCACAGTCCCGGGGAGTGGATTGAAGGCCCCAGCTGGCCGGGCCGGGGGTGATCGGCCCCGCCTTCACGGAAGCCAGGGATTCTGGGAGGCAGAGGCGGGAAGGAGGGCCCCCCGCCTGCCCTCCAAGTGGCTTCTAGGAGGGGATGGTGGCTAAGGGAGCTCCCAAGGAAGCATTTAGGCCAAGGCCTGCGTGGGAGTGGGAGTGCGTGTGCAAGGAAAGGGGGCCGAGTTTAGGCCAGATGCCCCAGATTTACGGCCCTGTTCAAGGCTTCTGAGAGTCCCCTCTGCCCCCCTTCATGGCACAGCCTGGCTTCTTTGCTGGACTCGGTACATCTGGGAATCTGTGCCCAGTGTGCCCTGCGCTCCCCTCGGACGCCTGCCCCCACTCCAGGCCTTCGTCCCCTCGGCTGTCAGCGATGGCCCTAAAACACGGGTCTGACCGTGTCACCCCCTCACTCTACAGCCAGCCCCACCGGGGCCAGCGCCAATCCTGCTGGCCTGTTAAAGCCCCTCCCAACCCGTTCCAGCCTCGTGTACCCCCGGCTAGCGCCATTGGCCCCCGCTCCGTCTCCTGCTGGGCTTTCCTCTGCCCGGCTCTCTCCTGGCTTCCTCCAGGCCCAGCTAACTCCGTGCCGTCTCCAGCAGGCCTCGGCCAGCCCTCCTTAGCTCTGGGCCTTCCCTCCTCCGAGGGCAGCTCCTCACTAGCACCGAGTTGGTGGGAGCTGCTCGAGAGCCGAGGCCGCAGCCCCCGCGTCCTGGGCTTGGCATGCTGGCACACACAAAGAGGCAACTGAGGAAGGCTTTTTGGGTGCCTGAAATCCGGCCGTGCCCAGGAGATCTCTGGGAGGGGCTCTGCTCTTCCTCGTAGTTTCAGGAGAGCCGCTGGCGCCCCTCCCCGGCCCGCGTGTCCTCTTTCTCGCGCGGGGCCAGCCGTCAGCTGGTCCCCAGCTCTGGCGGCGGCTCCTTTGGTCCGCGGCCTCCCACAGGGCCCCGGAGAAAAAGAGTCGGCCCGCTTCCCCCTGGGCCTCGCCCGCTCAGCCGGAGAAGCTTCTGAGAAGGGCCGCCTGCTGAGGACTCGGGGCGGGAACCATCAAAGGGCGGCTGAGGCCGGACAGAGCTAAAAAAGGCTCGGCCTTATTCAGGGCTCCTGGCGCCCCGCATTGATGAGCGGCCAGAAACGGCCCTGCAGGGAAGTGGAGGATCCGTTCCTGGGCTCCGAATCAGGCCAGAGGAAAAAATGGTCCCCCACTTGGCTGAAGACGGGGCTGGGAGGGGAGGCAGCAGAGACAGAAGGTGGGGCAGGAGGATGCCGGGGGGAGCCCCGCAGCCCCGTTGGCACCTGCCCTTCCCCGCCAGTGACCCCGGCCGGCCCCGTCCCTTCTGGGCTCTCTGGAAAGGGAGGGGCATGGGCAGAGGGGCCGAGGCCCTCTCCAGGGCCACTCTTTTGGCTTCCTGCTTTGGAAACGTATTGCAGCCCCTTCCTCGAGCACTTTAGGGCGAGAGGCCGGGCCCGTCTCAGTGCTCGGGGCCTGTCGGGCCCCGTAACGAAGGCAGGACGTTTCTGGGGGGACGTGGCCAGGTTCGGTGTGGCCTTGCGTGCCCTGCGCATCCTCCTAGGCTTCCCCGGCTTCGTCCCTCTTCCGGGTTCTTTTCTGACATTCGCCCCCTTCGTGCCAGTTCCGAAGCCCGGCGGGATTTCAGGAGTGGCTGCCACCGACTTCTTTGCCTGCAAAATGGATTTCCTGTAAATCTGCAGCAACCTCCTCGGGGGAAGGCGGGGGCTTCTCTGGCAAGTGGGCATCGGGAGCGCCGAGGGTGTCATTCGTGCCAGGCCCTGTGACCTGGGTGCCCGCACGGGTGCCGAGAGAGAAGGGCTGAGCCGGTGCTGGTCAGGAGGCCTCTGTCCCTGGCCTGGTGCCCTCGGCTGGTTGGGGCCCAGGCTGCCCGCCGCAGAGAGCGCCCCCTGGGCCGGGGCCCCGTCCCTAGAGTCACCCGCCAAATCCAGCATGCGGGCGCCCGAGGTGAAGCGCCTCCATCACAAGCGAGGCTCCCCGAGGCTCGGGCTGCTTCGATCGCTCCTTCTCCTTCTCGCGTCAACCCTTTGACTGTAGCGTGATGCCGGGAGGGCTAAGCCCAGAAACGGGCTTCTCCGGCCACAGCCAACTGCCCAAAGACCACCTCAGAAATGGGGAGAGGGAGCGAGAGCGGGAGGAGGGAGGGAGAGTAGCCGCCGCCGTCGCCACCATATTGACGGGGTCCCGTCTCCGTTGCTCACGGAAATCGATGGAGAGGCAGCACGGCAGGGAGGCCAGAGATCAGGGTTCCCGTATTATTCTGCCCAGGCCTTTCAGCAGCTGCCCGGTTGTGGCCAGAGTCACCATCATTCCCCTTTTCTGGACGAAGAGATGGAGTCCAGGAGAGCTGCGCGGCTTGCCCAGGGCATTAGTGCGTGCCGGAGCTGGATCCACACTCGGGACTCCTGTAAGCCCCAATCCAAATGTCTGTATGTTGTCTCTCGGTTAAATCGTGGGGCCAGGTAGGGTTGGAGAGTCTTTTTTTAAGAGTTTTTATTTTATTTTTCTCAACTAAATGTACAAACATTTTTGAAATTCATTTTTTGTCATTTTTGAGTTCCAGATTTCCTCCCGGCTCCCCCTTTCAGAAGGCAAGTGCTTTGAAGTAGATCGTAGGGGGCAGCTGGGTAGCTCAGTGGGTGGAGAGCCAGGCCTAGAGACGGAAGGTCCCGGGTTCCAATCTGGCCTCAGACACTTCCCAGCTGGGTGACCCTGGGCAAGTCACTTGACCCCCATGGCCTACCCTTACCACTCTTCTGCCTTGGAGCCAATACACAGTATTGACTCCAAGACGGAAGGGGAGGGTTTGAAAAATAATAATAATAAACAAACAAACAAACAAACAAATAGATAAATAAATAAGAAGTAGCTCACACATGTGCAGCCATGCAAAGCATATTTCAAGATTAGCCATGTTGGAAAAGAGACCTTCGACCCCATGCCCTCCCCCGCCAAAAACTAAAAAAAAAAGAAAAGAAAGAAAGAAAAAGGCTGTTTAGAGCTGCATTTGGACTCCGTGAGGGCTCTCTCTGAAGGCGAATAGCATTTTCCATTGTATGCCCTTAGGGCTCATTTTGGGTTTCTGTATTGCTGAGATTAGCCGGGCCATTCACAGTTGGCCATCACACAACTGCTGTGACAGTGTACGACGTTCTGGTTCTGCTCACTTCCCTTCGTAGCAGTCCATGGCAGTCTTCCTGGGTTTTCTGAAACGGTCGTCCCGTCGTTTGTCCTCATCACTGTCATGACTTGTGCGTGAATTGGGTGTAGGTGGGGCAGAGCTCAGTCCTCAGGCTCGCACTCCAGCGGAGTCATCAAAGTTGAAAGGCCCGACAGAGTCAGGATGCCTAGTGATGGCCCCGGATGCGGCGGATGGCCGTGGCATCTTCAGTGTCTGCCAAGCTCCGAGGCCTCCCCAGCACCCTCTTCAGCTGCCTTTGTGGACGCTGGAACAAATTGTTTTCCTCTACCTGTTCCATTGAAGGGTGTCTCCACACGCTTGGGCTGACACCTCCCCAACTCACTGAGGGATTGGACCAGCCCGTTGGTTTTCTCCAACCTGGTTTAGCCTGTCTGTGGAGACGGGCTTACTGGCTGTGGTTACTGACTGTGCTACCGCTTTTTGGAGCCACAGGTGAGAGTTGGGGGCTAGATAGAGACCGAAAGTGAATGAGCAGCCCTGGAAAGGCTTTGGCGAGCCTGCACGCCGGAGGTGCTAGTCCTCCCCGAACGTTTCATACAGCTGTTTCATACAGCTCTTGTCATTGGTTAGAGCACGGCAGTATTCCCTCACCATCCTATGCCACAGCTTGTTCAGCCATGCCCCTATTTCTGATTCTTTGCCGCCACAAAAAAGAGCTGCCCTAAAAATGTTTGTCCCTATAGAACCTTTCCCTTTTTCTTGGATGTCTTTGGAACATGGACCTCGTAGTGGTATTGCTAGGTCACATTGGCTCAGTTTGGGAGCCCTGGGGTTAGCATTAGGGTTAGGGTTAGGCCCGGCTCCAAGTGGCTTTGCAGAACGGTTTGATGGGTTACCGCTCCACCAAGAGCTCCTGAGTGGCCCAATTTTGCCCCATCCCCTCTAGCGTTTGTCATCTTCCTTTTCTGCCATATTAGCCAAGCTGAGTGTGGGAGGTGCTTCGTTTCTTTCATCAATAGTGACTTACAGCATTCTTCCAAATGACTGGATAGCTTTGATTTCTGGTGTCCTTGTTCTCCTGGTCTTCATCCTGATTTCACTGGGAAGACTAGCTTGCTTATGGTTTTAGATAGATACTGTTGATCACTTTAAGGAAAACCCCTGTGCTTCCTAGAGTTTTTAATAGGATGGATGCTGTATTTGATCAAAAGGCTTTTCTGCATCTTTTAGAATAATGATTTTGTTATCAATCTGGTTCATGATGCTGATTGTTTTCCTGATATTGAACCAGTCCTGCATTCCTCTTCTGACTCCAGCCCAGTCATAGAGTCTGATCCTTATGAAATATTGCTCGAATCTCCTTGCTAGTATTTTGCTGAAAATGTTGGCATCAATATTCATTAGAGAAATTGATCTCTAGTTCCCTTTCTCTGATTTTAGTCTTCTTGGTTTAGGTATCAGTGCCATGTTGTGTTATAGAAGAAATTCACTAGGACTCCTTTTCTTATTTTCCCTAAGATTCCATATGGTTTGGGAATTCATCTCCTCCTGGAGATTTTGTCTTGGGGAGCTCATTGCTTAATTTATTTTTCTAAGTTTGGGCTGTTTCAATAGCCTATTTCTGGGAAATTTGTATTTTTATGAATATTCTTAGGTTGTTAGATTGATTGGTACACAGTTGTCCTGAATGTCTGCTAATGATTGCTTTTGTATTATCTTCATTAGTGGTGAATTCGCCCTTTTCATTTTTGGTGTTAGCAATTTAGTTTTCTTCGTTTTAAATAAAATTTAAATAAAAAATAGTTTTTCTGTTTTATTGTGCTTGCCCACCTGCCTCCCCCACAAACCAGCTGCTCGTTTTGTTGATTAGTTTTCTTGCTTTCGGTTTTATTAATCTCTCCTTTGAATTTCAGGATTTCCAGTTTGGTGTTTGATTGGAGATTTATCACTTGTCCCTTTTCTAGTTTTCATAGCTGCATGCATAATCCATTGATCTGCTCTTTCTCTGTTTATTCCCCGTGCCTTGCTTTGGCTGCGTCTCATGAATTTTGGAATGCTGTTTTCTTCATGGCAGATATATTACACTTTCTTCTATTTTTTTGATCTTTTGATTTCTTTCTAATATCGATTTCTATTTTATGGAGTCATTGATTTATCTTTGGTCTTCTCTGATTCTCAGGAAGTCTGTTCCTTGGCCAAGGTTTCCTGCTTTCCGAGCTTCTTTTCTCCTCTCAGTTCTTTCCTTGCACCTTTTATTTATCACCTCATTTTTGGTCTCTGCCCCTCCTTGGGATCTGGGAGCATCTCTATATTTGCAATTTTTTTTCTATACTAGTTGATTTTTTCTTCAGTTTCTTCATGTTTCATCTCCATTATTTCTTCAGTTTATTTGTTGCTCTAGCTTTAGCACCCAAACTGGGGCTTTGGGCCAGCGCCAGGCTGCTGCATTTTTGGATGGGGCAGTTGACCCTGTTTGGGCTCACCTTGGCTTATCAGGGCTCCTGTGTTGACCTCCACTTTCTAGAATTGGGGGCCGCCTGGGCCTTGGTGTCTGAAGACTGTGTGTCTTCCAGATCCTCTCTGGTGCCTCTGGCAAGAGTGCCAGGCACCTGGGCCTTGGGGGGCCTGGTTTGAACTCTGTCATGCCCATTCTGGTTGATGCCATTCCCGATGGCTTCCATGGCCTTCCCTGTGGGTTTCTGAGCAGCCTAGAGCTTCCTCAGGAAAGGCCTCTGTCTTATTGCCACAGAATGTTGTCTTCTAGGCTCTACATGTCTCTGTAATCTCTGGCTCTGCTGGGGGGTTACCCGGCCCTGGCACCACTGTTGCCGGTGGCCTCCCTGCCTTTGGGCTTCTGCTAGGCATTGTGTGTAGTTCTGGAGATGGAAGAATCCACTCGCTCCAGGTTCTTCCTGGATTTCATGATCTTTGCTCATCCTCGTGTTTTCCGAAGGTTCTTGCCGGAGGAGGTATTTGGAAGCCGGGTGGTCTGCCTCCTTTTAGGGCACTGTCTCAGCTGGAAGCCCAGTAATTCGGGATCAGAACAGACTGTCGTAGAACCCGGGCCAGCCTCCCACCTTGGGTCAGAATAGATCTGGGCACAGCGACCCTTCCTCAGCAAACGTGCTGTGGCGCCCAGGGAAAGCAAAGCCCTCAGCTGGGCCAAGTGCCTGTCTTTAGAAAGAAGGCAGGCCGTCTTGGGAGGGGCCAGTCTTCGGGTCTGACCCAATGCCTTTCTCTTGTTTTTTAGTGAACTTCGACCACTTCCAGATCCTCCGGGCAATCGGCAAGGGAAGCTTTGGAAAGGTAAGACCGCTGTCCCGGGGCGGAGGCCGTAAGAGCCCATCCTGGGGACGCCTTTTCTTCTTAACCCTCCGCGGGGCCCTGAACGATCCCTTCTCTGCTGTAGCAAGCCCGGAAGATGGTGCTGTCGGAATGGACCTACCCTGAGCTCCTCGTGTCCATTTTCCAGGTTTCTGTGTCTCCCGAACCACCATCGGGGGGTATGGTGCCAGGAGGGCCTCTCTGGTGCTCACGAATATTTCAGGGCTCCCGTCCACGTGGGGAGCCTAGACCAGAAGGCAGGTTCCCCGGGGGGGGGGGGGAGGCAGAAGCCCGCCAGGCCCCCAGCAGGCTTGCAGCGAGCTAAAGCAGAGAGCCAGGCCCTTCAGGGGCAGAATTTTGGCGATCACTTGAATTCTGGTCCTGCATGAGGTAGTGTTTGGAGGCAGTTTATGTTAGGCTGAGCCGAGCCGGGCTGGGCCGGGCCGAGCTCTCTTTGGAACCAACATTGCCTTGCTCAGCGACAGCATTGAAATGAGGTCATCCCTGCCCTGGCTTTGGTTCCTGATCGATGCTTGAAGTCTGATGCTTCCGAAGAGCCCCCTTTGGGGCCCAGGGGGGAGAGGAGCGTGCCGCCCGAGGTCCAGGGCCAGCGGCGCGCGGGGCACCGGGCTGGGGGCAGAGCCGTTGGCCACCGGGCTCCCACGTGGAGCCTTCCTCTCGCTGACCTGCTTCTTCCCATACAACAAACAGTCTCCCATGATTTCCTTGCTTTCCCCGTAGAGTTTGGGATGGAAACTGCAGCTTCTTGGGGTTTGTGGTTGTTCTCTCTTGGCCAAACCCACTTCCTCACGGAGGCCTCCGTGCCTGCATGTCGGGGCTAAGTGGAGCTCAGAAAAAGCCTTAAGAAGCTTCCAGGAACATTAAAGGGAGTCCTGGGCAGCGGATCTCGGTTGTTTCATTGTAAATTAATCGCTTCCTGGTGAAAATGCTCCTTGGCCGGTTCTTCAGGCCAGTGTGGCGGCTGCCATGTCCCCGAGGTCTCTGCTCAGAGGGCTTTGCTTGAGGCGGCTGGCTGGGCCAGGGGAGAGAGCAGGGCACTCGGGGGCAGGAAGACCTGGGTTTGAATTCTGCCTTAGATATTTGCTAGATGTGGGGCCCTGCTCCCTGCCTCAGTATCCCTATCTGTAAAATGGGGAGAGTAATGGCAGTAACTTCGCAGGGGATTGTGTGAGGACCAAACAAGTTAGCACAGGTGAAGTGCCTGAAAACAGAGGAGCGCCACAAGAAAGCTTCTGCTGCTGGAGGTCGTTAGTCATCCATGATCATCCTGAGAGGACGAGGCTAAGCCGGCATCCACGCTGGCTCCCTTCTTCCCTCTTCTGCCATCGCCTGGACAGCGGGACGCGAGGAAGGAGGCCCTTTTAGGAGCAGGACCCGGAGCTTTGAGTCTGTCCGTGCGAAGGCCCCCAGCGAGGAGGCCCTCTCCCAAGTGAGGGGGGGTCCCAGGGCCAGGATGGGGGGTCTGGACCCCAGCTCTGCCTGGCTCTGGGCCTGCTGGCCCTCCCTGCCACCCAGCTGCCCCTCGGCACAGCATCCAGGGTGCTTCAATTCATCGTATCCAGAGCGATTCAGTGGCGGATCAGTGAAAGATGGGGGGCGACTGGCCCTCAGGGCTTGGAGAGCCGGACTCAGGGGGTTTCCCATAATCCTGAGAAGAGGAGCAACATGCCAGAGATGGCCTGGAGGGTGCCGAGCATTTCCCCGAGGACCAGAGGGGCCCAGCCAGGCCCTCCTTCCGACATCCTTCAGACACCTAAAATGGCATCCCGCTCTCTCACGCTTAGCTCGCCAGCACCGCGACGTGGGGGGATTTGGGGAGAAGTTAAGCCGTGGTGTTTCTTTTTAAACACCAGGAAAGGCTGCATGGAGTGGAGAAGAGAGGCCTGGACTTGGGGTCAGGAAAGCCCCCAGAACAAAACTGGATCTCTCATTCTTGACTACGTGGCCAGGGAGAACTTCCCTTAGCCTCAGTTTCCTCATCTCTAAAATGGAAATACAGATCCTTGTAGTAGTTCCACCTCATGGGACAGCAAGGTGGCCCTAGAGCCAGGAAGTCTCTTCTCCCTGAGTTCAAATCCAGCCTCAGACGCTTACTAGCTGGGTGTCCCTGGGCAAGGATTTCACCCTGATTGCCTCAGTCTCCTCGTCTGTAAAATGAGTGGGATAAGGAAGTGACAAACTGGCAAACTGCTCCAGTCTCTTTGCCAAGAAAATCCCAAATAGGGTCGTGGAGAGTGAGACAGGACCGACTAACGAGTTATTTGGGGGGGGGGTCGTGTAAGCTGTAACTCCCCTTCCAGGTCTTCTCTCCCCAGCCCCCAATTGCCCAGGCCTCCTCCTCTCACATTTCATAGATCCTATTCTTCTAATTCCCCCAGAATTCCTTTCGGGGGTTTTCCTTGCTCTTAGAATCCGAGGCTTGCTTTCCTCTGAGGCTCTGCTCGTAGGACGCTTGGCATCGGCCTCCTCAGAAGGTGGGGTTTGGCCTCTCTTCCGGTAGCATCCTTTGGGCGTTCTGGTGCGGACGGCCTCAGCGGGCCTTCAAGGCTAGCTCAGGGCACCCTGGGCCCCTGGCTCTTTGGCCCCGGTAGGCCGACCCTTGCTGCTGACCTGGGCTAAGGGCCGAGTCCTCGATGAGCTCGGGATGTCCTTGTCCTTCTGGGCTAACTCAGACCTCTGAACCCAAGGCCCAGGTCCTGCCCACCTCTCGGGCCTTGGCTACACTGCAGGCCCGTTGGACCCAACGGCTCCGAGCTGCCCCTCCGACGGTGTAAAAAGGAAATTGAAAAAAAAACCATCTAAAAGTGTATATATTTCTATGGACAAGGGAAATGTATCAAAACTACATTTCCCGTGATCCAACATGGTCCAACTGGTTTCCGTTTCCGACGTCTTGACGCAGGGGAGCGCTTAAATCTCGTGGGTTAGGAGGGAGTGGTCTCTTCTTTGGCGAGTAGGACTTGGCTAGGAGGCAGAATGGAGGCGGCGGCAGTTTTGAATGCTTACAAGCGCGTGGTCTAATGATTTTATCTATCAACATGGCTTTAATTAAAATACTAATTTATATATTTATGGCAGCCTTTATCAATTTTCATATTTATAACGGGAAGGCTTCTAATTTATCCCCATTGCATATGATGCTTGTTGATGGTTAGGCATATACTGTTTATTATTTTTAGGAAAGGTCCTTCTATTCCTATACTTTCCAGTGTTTTCAATAGGAATGGATGCTGTATTTTGTCAAAGGCTTTTTCAGCATCTATTGAGATGATCATGTGATTTTTGTTTGTTAGACTATTGATATGGTCAATTATGAGGATGGTTTTCCTAATGTTAAACCATCCTTGCATTCCTGGTATAAATCCCACCTGATCATGGTGGATGACCTTCTTAATTACTTGCTGGAGTCTCTTTGCTAGTATTCTATTTAAGATTTTTGCATCTATGTTCATTAGGGAGATTGGTCTGTAGTTTTCTTTCTCTGTTTTTGATCTCCCTGGCTTTGGAATCAGTACCATATTTGTGTCATAAAAGGAATTTGGTAGGACTCCTTCTTTGCTTATCATATCAAATAATTTGTATAGTATTGGGATTAGTTGCTCTTTGAATGTCTGATAGAATTCACTTGTGAATCCATCAGGCCCTGGCGATTTTTTCTTAGGGAGTTTTTTGATGGCTTGTTCAATTTCTTTTTCTGATATGGGATTATTTAGGTATTCTATTTCTTCTGCTGTTAATCTAGGCAGTTTATATTTTTGTAAATATTCGTCCATATCTCCTAAATTGTTATATTTGTTGCCATATAATTGGGCGAAATAGTTCTTAATGATTGCCTTAATTTCCCCTTCATTGGAGGTGAGGTCTCCCTTTTCATCTCTAATACTGTCAATTTGGTTTTCTTCTTTCCTTTTTCTTATTAGATTGACCAGTACTTTGTCTATTTTATCTGTTTTTTCAAAATACCAGCTTCTAGTCTTATTTATTAATTCAATAGTTCTTTTACTTTCGATTTTATTAATTTCTCCCTTAATTTTTAGTATTTCTAATTTAGTTTTCATCTGGGGGTTTTTTATTTGTTCGCTTTCTAATTTTTTGAGTTGCATGCCCAATTCATTAATCTCTGCCCTCCTTAATTTGTTAATATATGCACTCAAGGATATAAATTTCCCCCTGAGTACTGCCTTGGCTGCATCCCACATAGTTTGGTAGGATGTCTCATCATTGTCATTCTCTTCAATGAAATTGTTGATTGTTTCTATGATTTCTTCTTTGACAATTTGGTTTTGAAGAATCATATTGTTTAATTTCCAATTGGTTTTTGACTTGCCTGTCCAGGTGCCCTCACTGATTATTATTTTTATCGCATTATGATCTGAGAAGGTTACATTTATTATTTCTGCTCTTTTGCATTTGTTTGCCATGATTCTATGCCCTATTACATGGTCAATCTTTGTAAATGTACCATGTGCAGCTGAGAAGAAGGTATATTCCTTTTTGTCCCTATTTATTTTTCTCCACATATCAATTAAATCTAATTTTTCTAGGACTTCATTCACCTCTCTTACCTCTTTCTCATTTATTTTTCGGTTTGATTTATCTAGATCTGAAAGAGGAATATTTAGATCTCCCACTATTATGGTTTTACTATCTATTTCCTTCTTGAGCTCTGCCAGTTTCTCCTTTATGAATTTGGATGCTATACCACTTGGTGCATACATATTGAGCAGTGTTATTTCCTCATTGTTTATACTGCCTTTAATCAGGATGTAATGACCTTCCCTGTCTTTTTTAATCATATCTATTTTTACTTTGGCTTTGTCAGAGATCATGATAGCCACTCCTGCCTTCTTTTTCTCATTTGATGCCCAAAAGATTTTACTCAAGCCCTTAACCTTGAACTTGTGTGTGTCTACCCGCCTCATATGTGTTTCTTGTAGACAACCTATGGTAGCATTTTGGTTTCTGATCTACTCTGCTATTTGCTTCCGTTTTATGAGTGAGTTCATCCCATTCACATTCAGAGTTACAATTGTTAGTTGTGTATTCACTGACATTTTTGTATCCTCCCCTAGACCCACTCCTTCTTATTACACTATTTTCTTTTACACCAGTGGTTTGCTTTGAGCCAGTATCCCTTATCCCCTCCCTTGATTGACTTCCCTTTCTGCCCCCTCACTTGTTGTTCCCCTCTTTTTGTTTTTTTAAAGACCAAATAAATTCCCTCCCCCTTCCTCTCCCCTCCCTTTTTTGGCCTCCCCACTCCCCTGCTCCCTTTGGTTTATCCCTTCTGACTTTCTCAGTAGGGTTAGATAGAGTTTTTTATCCGGATGGATAATCAAGCTACTCTTCCTTCTCCGGGTTGATTACACTGAGAGTAAGGTTTGATTATGCTCTCTTCCTCTCCTTCTTATGATATTATTCATCCCCTCCCCTTCCCATGCCCTCTTTGTGTGTAATAGAATATCTTATTTTTCTTATTTACTCGGATTTTTCTCGGTGTCCCCTACTATTCCCCCCCTCTTTCCCACCCCCCATGTCTTCTTAGACCATTTAGTATCCTGTCGTCTCCCTATGAATTATTCTTCTGGTTGCTATAATAGTGAATATTATAATAGTGTATAGAGTTCACTACAGAGAATTATACATGGCATTTCTCCACCTAGTAATGCAGATAATTAGATCTTATTTATGACTTAAAGAGTCAAGCTTAAAAGACTATGCGTTTTCTTTCTTTTCCCTCTGTTTCTTATTTACCTTTTCATCTTTCTCTTGATATTTGTGGTTGAGTGTCAAACTTTCCATTTAGTCCCAGTTTCTTTTGTGCAAAAACTTGGAATTCTTCAATTTTGTTGAATGCCCATACTTTCCCCTGAAAGTATATGGTTAGTTTCGCTGGGTAGTTGATTCGTGGCTGAAGGCCCAGCTCTCTTGCCTTTCTGAATATTGTATTCCAAGCCTTGCGGTCTTTTAGCGTTGAGGCTGCCAGATCCTGTGTGATCCTTATTGGTGCTCCTTGATATTTGCATTGTCTCTTTCTGGCTTCTTGTAAGATTTTTTCTTTAACTTGAAAGCTCTTCAATTTCGCTATTATATTTCTGGGTGTTGACTTTTCTGGGTCCAGTGTAGAGGGTGGTCTATGGATCCTTTCAATGTCTATATTGCCCTCTTGTTGTAGAACTTCAGGGCAATTTTGCTGAATAATTTCTTTAAGTATGGAGTCCAAGTTTCTATTAATTTCTGCCTTTTCTGGAAGACCAATGATTCTCAAATTGTCTCTTCTAGACCGGTTTTCTTGGTCTGTCACTCTCTCATTGAGATATTTCATGTTTCCTTCTATTTTATCAGTCTTTTGACTTTGTTTTATTTGTTCTTGTTGTCTTGAGAGATCATTAGTTTCTACTTGCTCAATTCTAGCCTTTAAGGACTGGTTTTCGGCTTTAATGTTTTGGTTTTCGGCTATAATTTTTTGGTTTTCCTTTTCAATCTGGTCATTTTTGGTCTTCAGTTGTCTTGTCTCACTTTCCAATTGCGAAATTCTGCCTTTTAAGCTGTTATTTTCTTGCCAGATTTCTTCCATCTTCCTCAGCATTTCATTTTTAAACTCTTCCATAGCTTGTGACCAGCTTTCATTTTGGGGGGAGGTTTGGATTTTTGTTTTCCCTCCTCTGTTGTTTGGATTTTCTCTGTGTAGAAGTTGTCGAGTGTTCCAGAGTTTCTCTTGATAGTCTTTTTCTTCTGGACTTCCTTATTGCTGGCCATTGTTAGCCCCGCCCCTTTTCCACTTTGTCTTTGCACTCAGGGTCTGCCTGGGCCTTGCAAGCTCCGGGGGGCTCCTGTCTCCTTGTCCTCAGGGTCAGGCCTCCTGGTAGACCCCGTCTGCCCCTCTGCCCGAGGTTCCTTCAGCCGTCTTTGGGGCTGCTTCCACTGCCGCGCTGGGTCTGCATGGGGTCCTCACTGGAGGTCCAAGCCTGGGCTGGAGATCCTTATTCAAGCCTAGGGCACTGCCTTTGCCTGCGCAGATCCTCTTAGGGCCTGCCTTCACCCACAGAAGGTAGTGAAAGTCTGTGGGCTGGAGATCTTTATTCGCACCTGAGGCGATGCCTTCAGCGCTTGGGAAAGGCTGTGTTTTAGGGGCCTTTGTCCTGGCCTGAGGTGGTGCCTTCACCCACGTGGGCGCTCGGGGAAAGTCCGTGCCCACCCCCAGCCACCTGGGGTCCCTCCTCTTGCAGCACACAGGTACCAGCCCCGGGGCTGCCAGTGCTTATCTGGTTGCCCCAGTCCTGTTTTCCCGCATGTGCGTTGGCGTTGTGCGAGGTGTGCGGTGGGGGGTGGGGGAGGGGCTTCTTCCTCTCGCGTTTTAGTGAGAGCTGTTTCACCCCTTTATAGCGTGGAAATGCCCCAATTCTGCGTACCTTCAATGCTGCGCCCTGTTGTGGGGTTCCTTCGTTCCTCTGGACTCGTTTTTATTTCCCCTTGAGGGGTCCTGTGTGGTTCGGTCAGGAGAGATCGAGCAGCTGCTCCTTACTCTGCTGCCATCTTAACCGGAAGTGTCTTTGGTTCTTTCCCTCTCTGTCTCTGTCTCTGCTCCCCTTCTCCTCCTCTTCCTCTTCGCCTCTGACTTTGTTTCCCTCCCTGTTTCTGTCTGTGTCTGCCTGTCTGTGTCTCAGCTAAGACTCCGAGATCTCGTGGCGTCAGACTCTTTAGGCTTGATTCAGCGAGTGGTGACAGGAAGTGTCCCTGGGAGGCTCCAAGGTGGGCTCATAGCCTGCCGGGAGCGGCCGGGAGCTTTAACTCGTCACATCCAACCCTCTCAGATTATGGAGGACAAATATTAGCCCCAAAGGGTAAAGACACGCGTGTGGCTCCGTGGAAATGGCTCCTTTGGGATCCCTTTGCCCGTCTTCGTTCTCTGAGCACCCAGATGGTGACCCGGCGGAGGATGAAATGTGAGCTGCAGACAAGGTCATTGGTGGCCACAAAGCCTGCTGGGTAATGTGAGATCTGCCTTGTTTTTCGGGCAGGAAATTCAATTCCCCTCAGATGAACAAATGGCCGGCGTAATCCAAAGCGGCAGGGACGTTAGCCCAGGCTCATCGTGGCCGGAGCGATGCCTGGCCTGCGTTTAGCTCCTTCTTGGCTCCCGAGGCGGCGTGTGGGTGAGATCCCACCGTCCGAGGACTTTGTCCCTGACCTGTAGCCTTCTCCGGGCCAGGACTCTCTTTGAGGGCTGCCTGAAGCCAAGGGGCCTCCCAGTGGAAGGCAGTCTGTGCCAGATGCTGGCACAGAAGAGCCGGGCTCTGGGGAGGAGGAAGGGCGGACGCCGGGCATTCCGGCCCCTGGAGAGCCGCGGCCTCTCTCCTTCCTAGAGGCTCTCACGGATGTGCCCCGAATGAGGAAACGATGTGCACGTCTACCTGCTCCTCCCATGGAGAACCGTCTCTCATGAGGAGGAACAGGAGGGGGAGGTGGCGCGAGATTCCCTCCATCTCCTTTGGCCGCAGCCAGGAAGGAAGGGCAGGCTTTGTCCTGGCCCTCCTCCGGGGACTGTCCTGGCCGCGGGGTGGCCCGGCTTTCGGTTTCACTCATTCTCAGTTTGTCCTGCTGGTCCTTGTTTGTGCCGCCTGCCTGGCTCTGCTTCCTTTGCTCGGGTCCTCCGTGCTCCTGGGCATTTGCGTGGCACTCGCGTAGCGTTCGTTGCTTTCGGCACAGCCATGCTGCCTTGTGTTCCTGCCACACAATTGGTGGAACCACAACCCACTTGAGTGGTGTCGACCCAAAAGGTTCAGCTCAAAGCCCAAAGGCTTTCGTTGACCATCCTGGGACGAGCCCGGCCCAGGAACTCCGTACCCAACGGGATGTCTGGAAGGGCAGGTCAGCCTTTCGGGGAGAGGCTGTGGATGGGAGTGAATGTAGGAGGGCTGAAGAGAAGCGGCAGAGGCCGATCCTGGAGAGGAGGGAGGCTTGGAGACTGACCACGAGGGGCTTTGCCCGTCCTGTTGGCTGTGTGTCTGCGCCTCCCCGCCCCGCCACCGTGCCCAAAAAGGCCCAAATGTGCCCGGGCGCTGCTCAGCTCAGGTCTTGGCTGGGAGACGTCCTCAGCCCCCGTCCTTGATTTCTCACATTTTATTGGGGGTTTTAATGCCTTCAGTCAACGCCTTCCCCCGGGCCGGATGGCTGACCTTCCTGTTCTCGTCCTGGGCTGTTTGTGTCTGTGATGGTCCCCCAGAAAGGACGCCCGTGCCATGCTGAAGGATGCCATTCCGTCGTGCCAGGAACCCCTCAGGCTGCTGCCCCTTCCCTGTTCTCCTCGGAACCTTCTTTCTTGCTTCCCTCCTCCCGCGGTTCCTCTCCGTCTGTGTCCTAGATCACCCTGGTGGGCTCGGACGGCCTTCACTGCTGCCTGCATTCCCCCGTGCCTCTCCGTAGCAAGCGCTCTGGATTCTGCTGTGCTGGCCTTCCGGCATCCCTGGGCGTTCCTGGGGCAGAGGTGTGTGCCCTTCCTCTCCTGGAGGGAGCAAAGGAAAGTAATAAATGCTGGAGGGGATGTGGCAAAATCAGGACACTAATGCATTGTTGGTGGAGTTGTGAACTGATCCAACCATTCTGGAGGGCAATTTGGAGCTATGCCCAAAGGGCTATAAAAGAACACCTACTCTTTGATCAAGTCGTACCATTACTAGATCTGTCAAAGAGATAAAAAAAATTGGGCAAGGACCTGTTTGTACTCTCTCTCACTGCTTTTTTTTTTGTGGTGGCAAAGAATTGGAAATGGAGGGGACGTCCATGCATTGGAGAAAGGCTGAACAAATTGCGATACGTGATGGTGATGGAATACTATTGTGCTCAAAGGCATGATGAACTGGACGACTTCAGAAAGGTCTGGAAAGACCATCATGAACTGATGCAGAGTGAAGTAAGCAGAACCAGGACACCATTCTACACAGTAACTGAAATATTGTGGAACGATCGACTGCGAGAGACTTTGCTGCTAATGGCAATATGATGATCCAGGATGATTCTGAGGGATTTATGACAAAGAATGCTAACCGCCTCCAGAGAAAGAACTGTGGGAGTGGAAATGCAGACGAAAACATATGATTTATCCCGTGTTTATGTGGATACGGGATTTGGGGTTTGGATTCTGTAAGATTATTCACTTAAACGTGAAAACTATGGAAATCTGTCTTGTGTGATAAGATGTGTATAACCCAGACTGAATTGTTTGTCAGCTCTGGGGGAGGGGAGAGAAGAAAGGAGGGAGGCCATATGGATTATAGGTGGATTGTAATTTGTTATTAAAAAAAAGAAATGAAAAAAGAAAAACCTGGCAAGTCTTATCTGAAATGATGCAAAGGGAAGTGAGCAACACCCGGAGCCCTCTGTACCGAGTGGCAGCACTATTATAAGTGCAATGATCGGCTTGGCCAACCTCAGAGAACGCATGATAAAAATTACTAAAAAAAATCCTGTTCACCTTCAGAGGAAGAACTGATGAACTCGGTGCAGGTTGAAGTATTTATTTTTCTTGCAACCTGACTAATATGGAAACGTTTTTTTCATGATTTCACATGTATAATTGATATCATATTTCTTGCCTTCTTGTTGAGGGACTGGAGGGAGACATTAAAAATGGATGTCATAAATAAACCATGCATTTGCTTTTAAAAAAAATAAAAAAGAAAGATCACATTACTTGGCCAAGGTCACAGAGACACAGAACTTGTACCCAAGTCCTCTGATCAGAGTCTAGTACTGCCTCACATTTTTCAAGGCCACGACAGCACTTTCTGAGCTAGAAAAACATTTTTTTGGGACTCAAGATGCCGGTGACCTGCCTCTTCCTGCAGTGTCTCCAGCCTGGACTCTGCTGAAACTTCTCCGGCTCTTCCTTGGCCACCACAAGAGATGTTTGTTGGTGAAGGGAGCCTCCGGGAGGACCAGCTCAGACGGTTAGAAAGAGATGAAAATTCACCGTATTTCAGGGATTTCCCATCTGTTTCCCACGTTCCTGATGAGGTGGATTTGATGGCCGGAATTTGCTAAGGACCCTCCTTGGGGCCATTGGTGGGAAATTTCATTATCTTTTAAAACGAACTTTAGCTCTAATATCATCTAGATTCAGCTCCATCAGCCCAGCAACTCTCCAAGAAGCAAGAAGCGGGATCAGATCATTTGGACACAGCTTTGACGCTAACTTATATTTTGATTGCCTTCTCGAACACACCACTCTGACCGTGATCCAGCCATGCCGTTGTGCAAGCCTGCATGGGGCTTCTTCAGTGAATGAGAGCCAGGTTCATCCACTGTTTCTCAGTATCTGCAGGGTTTGGAGGTCCCCGGCCCCAGCCCACGGAGGATCCTTCTCTGAGGGGCTGAAGCTGAGCCTCAGCCAGTGTCACCAGGGCAGCAGCGTTTCCTCCTGAATGCTGCTACTGGCTCGGGGTTCTTTAGCCAGGCGAGCCGTGCTGGATTTCAGGACCTCTGGGAAGGGAAGGAGTGGCAGTGGGATCCTCTCTGACTTGAAGAATCTCCTTTCTTCAGTGCATGTACTGGAAAGCTGGGCCGTGGAGACAATGGCGAGGGGCTCCCATGGGGCATCCATCAGGGCTTTCCCAGTCCTCAGTGTTTCTTGGCCTGCAGAGCTGCCAGAAATTGGAAAAGCCAAAGAGTGTTTTTCTGGGGCTTATTTAATTGAACTTGTCATACTTTCAGGAAAGTCCCACCAGATCACGCTTCCATTTGCAGACGTGTAACTAAAGGAAGGATGTGGATTCAGTCCAAAGGGAGCTACGAAGGCATATTTTTAATCCAGACACACCACTTTTTCTCAAAGAAAACTGGGCATCTGGTCATTGCCAGGGTGACAGAACATCTCTAGCAGACTCGGGGTTCAGTCTGGTGACCTGAATTTGAATGTCCACCCCTGAGTTACCACCCAGGTGACTTGGGCTGACACTTTTTGCCTCTTCATGTCTCAATGTCACATCTTTGAAATGTAGGGTTTTAAATCTTTGTCCTGTCATCTTCATCATTTCCTGATTCCAAGCTGAGGCAACATGGTGGCTCAATGGATAGAGCATTAGACTTGTAGTCATGAAGACCTGAGTTCAAAACTGACCTCTGACACTTACCAGCTGAGTTGCCTGGGACAAGTAGTTTAACCTCTGCCTGCCTCATCTGTATAATATAGATCACCAACTCTCTCTCTCTCTCTCTCTCTCTCTCTCTCTCTCTCTCTCTCTCTCTCTCTATCTATCTATCTATCTATCAACTAACTAACTCTAGATCACAAGAGCACCAACTAATACTATATTAGCATATAGTAAGAGCTGTGGAAATCCTTGTTCCCTTCTCTTTCCCTTCGATCCTGTCTTATAGAGCTGGTGTGAAGAGTAAGTCAACATTTATTAACTAGTTCCCTTGTGTCAGGCACTGTGCTAAATGCCAGAAAAACCAGTCCAGTCAGAAGAAGCTCCCAGTCTGATGAAGGAGATAACATAACAACTCCCTAACCTTATGTACAAGTCTTGTCAGTAGGTTTAAACTGCCAGTCTGACTGAGGCAAAGACAGACAGACCACCTGCTTTCTAGGGAATCCCAAGCCAAAAGCCCTCTCTCTTAACTGTCTTTCTCTTATATACCTTCCTCGCCTCCTAAGTGATGAAATCTTCAGCTCTATCTACTGCTCTTACTTAGAAATGTTTCTGTTCTTGCCTCTTTTCTGCCTCTTAAAGAGATAGAGGGAGAGATAAAGAAACTCCCTTTAGCATATTATAATGGGGAAAACCAGGGGAGTTAAACTAAAATATTATTTTTGGGCTCAGTGGGATGTGAGGGAGACATAATATAAATGATCTTCTTCACAACAATATCCCCCCTGAGATCCTTTGGGAGACTAGTCTCCCCAGTGGATCTTTCAAACAAAACAACCTTATAGTCTAGATCAGTGATGGGAAAACTTGTTAAAGAGGGGCCAAAGGAAAGGAAATGCTCATCTGTCAGTCTGTTTCTAAGGTAATTCTTTCGAAGTTTCATTGTATCATATCCTACTCATTGTATTCGTCAGATTAGGAATAATGTCGTGTAGCCAGATAGAACATTTCAGGGGGCCACATCTGTGGCCTGTGGGCCATCGTTTGCCCATTACTGGTCTAGATTTACATTTTGGCTATTGAGTGGATGTGCCTCATTTTGGATATATTGTAACAAGTCATTTGCCTCATTTTGGTTATTATTTCCATCATCCCCATAATTCCCATAATTGTTATTTCTGAAATTGTTTCTGTTGTTATTATTATTCTAAAATAGTTGTTGTTCCTAGGATAGTTATTCCTAAAGTTCCCACTATTATTCCTAAAATTATTGAATATTTGATTCTAGCATCTGCAATTTGTCACTAGGTGTCCCCTTTTCCCACACAAGTAACACGTTGGTTTTTGGTTTGTATATTCTCACACCGGAGCCATAGCTACCCCAAAATTTGTATCTCCTTTTTCAAGTTTTTCAATTTTTCCATTTAATACTTTTATCTCCTTTCTTAATGCATCCACTAAATCACTATCCTCATCATCTTTCTTTTCATGTCCATTATACACATATACTGCCATTCTCCTTAATTCATCAAGGTCCATATTCATCCAGTTAGGACAACTGGTTTTAAAATAGTCCGTGATCACTTTGGTACAATTTTTCACAAACTACCTTCTCAATTGTCTAATATCCTTTTCTCTGGTCAAATTTTTGTCTATATATCTTCCTCCCAGTATGTTATGTGCAGAAAGTGATCAATAGAGGGAGGGTGCCAGAATAAAGGAGGGGGATCTGGAATGGCTTCTTGTGCTTGTGGGATTTTAGGTGGGACTTGAGAGAAGTCATGGAGGGCAGGAGAAAGAGAAAAGGAAGCATGACATTCTACACAGGGATGACAGTCAATAATGGATTGTCTCATGTAAGGAATAGCAAGGAGGCCAGTGTCACCAATCACAAAGTACAAGTGAGTAGGTGGGAAGTAAGCTATGAGAAGGCAGATAGGAAGGGGCCAGATTATTAAATGAGAGGAGATTGTCAAGTGCCTTGCAAATTGCCTTAAAGTGATAAAGAGATGCTAGGAATTGTTATTATTGTTATCATATCATCATCGTTGTTGTCATTTCCATCTTAGAGTCAATTTTTTCCCCAGAGCAGAGAACAGTGGAAGATTCCTGAATAGCAAAGAGAGGATTTCCATTGCTCCAGGCCAGTGTGTCTGTGGTTGCCACATTCCTTCCTCTCATTATGTGATTGATTCCTGTTTTTTCTGGTAGTCCATGACTTTTTAAAAAATTAACTTTTTTTCAATCAACAGAAGTCTGCCTTCTCTCCCTCCCACCTCCTCTATTGAGAAAGTAAGGAAAATACCCCTCCCTGGTGCAAGCACAGATAGTTGAGCAAAACAAATTCCCATATTGGCTGGGTCAAAAAAAATATGTCTCAGTCATCGTGGTTGGCTATCTTGGAATCCTGGATTTGTGGTTGGCCACTGTATTGATCAGATTTCCTAAGACTTTCAAAACTGTTCATCTTAACAGGATTGTTATTGTACAAACTATTTTCTTGTTTCTGCTTACCTTACTCTGCATCAGTTTATACAGTTCTTCTCAAGTTACTTTGACACCATCTCCTTTATTATTTCTTATAGGACAATAGTATTCCTTCACATTAACATTACATAATTTATTCAACAATTCTTCAATAAAAGAGACATATTTTTGTACACATGGGTCTATTTCTTCCTTTTCTGATTTCTTTGTGGCACATATTTAATAGTGGAATTGCTGGGTCAGTATTGGGGCACATACACTTTAATAACTTTGGGGCAGAGTTCAAAATACTTTGTAGAATGATTAGACCAGTCCATAGCTCCACTGACAGTTCTTTCATAGACCTGTTTTCCATAACTGCTCTAGCATTAATCATTTTCTCTTTTGGAGGGGATGTCATTTCTCCATTGGAGGGACGTGAGGTGGCACTTCGGAGTTATTTTAATGTGCATTTTTCTAATAATTAGTATTTTAAGGCATTTTATGTGGTTATTAGTAGCTTTCTTCATCTGAAAATTGTCTGCTCATATCCTTTGATATTTTTTAATTGGTGAATGGCTCTTATTCTTATAAATTTGAATGCTTCTGGCATATATTAGAAATTAGATCTTTTCTAGAGAGATTGCTACAAAGGTTTTTTCTCTTACCTACTTCTCTTCTAAGTTTTGTTGCATTGGTTTTGTTTATGTAAGAACTTTTTAATTTGAAGTAATCCTTTTTACCATTTGTGATCCTCTCTATCTCTTGTTTCATCGTGAACTCTTCCTTTATCCATACATCAGACATAATTTCTTCTTGCTCTTCTAATGTGTTTATGTTATCACCAAGCAGTTGGTGGTGCAGGGGATAGAGAGCTGGACCTGGTGTCAGGAAAACACGAGTGTAAATCTAGCCTTTGACACTTACTATCTATACGACCTTGGACAAGTCATTAATCTCCGCTTCCTTAACTTGAAAATGGGGGAAATATTAGCACCTACTTTTCAAGGTTGTTGTGAGGATCAAAAGAGAAAATATTTGTAAAAAAGCCCAGCACAGTGCCTGGCACATTGTAGGGACTATGTAAGTCCTCATTCATCGTTCCTTTCACTTTTCTGTTTAAGTGTTAAACATACTGCTTGCAGTCTAGCTTGGCATACAGTAGGGGATATTGTTCAAATCTTGATTTCTACAAAACCACTTTCAAGAGTCCTCCTAGTGAGTGACTCCATAACTGAAGTATTGGACTTTTGCTTATTTGCTATTATATGCTGTATATTCAATCTGTTTCATCGATGGATCTCTCTATTTTTTAATGAGAACCAAATTATTTTGATTTACTACTTTACAGTATAGTTTGAGATTTGATACTCGTAGGCCTCCTTCCTTTGCACTTTAAAAATGATTTCCATGAGATTTTTTGATCTTTTCTTTCTCCAGATGTAATTTATTATTTTTTTCTAGCTCTATCAAGTAATGCTTTAGTAGTTTAATTGGTTCAACTAATTTATTAAATAAATAAATTTAGGCATCATTTTAATTTTTATTGTATTTGCTCAGCCTATTCATGCTTAATTGATTATTTGTACTATTTAATAGTTGTCCTATCACTTAGATATGCCTTTATTTTCATAGAGTGTTTGCTCATTATATTCGTATCATTTCTCTGTGTATCTTGGCAGGCGAACTCCTCAATAATTTATTCTATCGGTAGTTCTTTTAAGTGGAATTTCACTTTCTGTTTCTTCCTCCTGGATTTTGTTGGTATATGCAGAAATGCTCATGATTTCTGTGGGTTTATGTTATATCTTGCAACTTTACTCAAGTTAATTGTTTTGATTAGTTTTTTAATAAATCACCATATCTGCAAAAGGTGATAATTCTCTTTCCTCTTCATTTATTCTTATTCCCTCAATGCCTTTATCTTATGTTCTTGCTGATGCTAATATGCCTAAGACCATATTGCATAGTAATGGTCATAATGGACATTCTTGCTTCAACCTAATCTTATTGGAAGATCTTTAGTTTATAACTGTTAGAGATAATGATGCCCCTTGGTTTTAAAAGGATCCTATTGGTTATATTAAAGAAAAATACAATTATTCCTAAGCTTTGTGGTATTCTTAACAAGAATGGATGTTGTATTTTGTCAAAAGTTGATTCTGCACCAATTGAAATGATATAATTTTATTATCTTCATTATTAATATTGTCAATTATGTTTGTAGTTTATATAGTATTGAAATTAATTTTTCTTTACATATTTGCTAGAATTCACTTTAATTTATCCATCTGAACTTCAAGATTATTTTTTCCTTTGGGAGTTTGTTTATGACTTGTACAATATCTTAGGCTGAGATTGGGTTTGTAAGTGCTCTCATTTTATAAAATTGAAATTTCTCTCTTAACATTCATCCATTCATTTAGATTTTGAGTTTTATTGGCATTTAATTGTATAAAATAGTTTCTCTTACTTTCATTTTTCTCCTTTGCATTGTGGTTCTAGATAATTAGACAGTCACTCTTTTAAAGAAAATAAAGTTAGCTAATGGCTTATCTATTTAACTTTTAGAAAACAGTTCCTAGTTTTATTTATTAATTCAGTGTTGTTTTTCCTTTCAATTTTGTTAATTTCATCTTTGATTTTAAGTATTTCTATTTTTGTGTCAAATTAGAAGGATTTTAGCTTTAGCTTGTTGTTTTTCTGTTTTTTTTTAATTGCATTCCCAATTGATTGATTTTCTCTTTCTTTTAATGATGAAACATTTAGATATGTAAAATTTCCCCCTTGGACTGCTTTGTCTGTATCTCCCAATTTCATTATGTTCTCTTATTGTCATTATCTTTAATGACATGTTCACTTGTTTCAATATTTTGTTCTTTGACCACTCATTCTTTAGGATTAAGTTATTTAGTCTCTAATTTTTTTTTTCATTGCTATTTTATTGAACATATATTTTATTGCATTTTTCATTGTGGTCTATGAAGATATATTTAGTATTCTGTTGTTCTTCATCTGTTTGTGGGGTTTTTATGCCCCAATACAAAGCCAGGTTTTGTAAAGGTACTTTGCATAGGGGAGGGAAAGACTAAGTACTTATTAAGTTTAAGGCACTGTGCTCAGGGCTTTACAAATATTACCTTCCTTGATTTTCCCACGTTCCTGAGATTATATTATTTTTATTCCCCAGTTTAGAATCAAGGAAACTGAAGCAGACAGAAGGTGACTTGCCCAGGGTCACAAGTTAACAAGTTCTCATGGTAGATTTGAACTCAGGTCTTGCTGATTCAGAGCCAGTATTCTACTATGCCATCTATCTGACTACATAGCTGAAAATTATGTATATTAATTGTATTTCCTTTCAACACCCTCTAGAGATCTATCACGTCTAACTTATCTAAAATTCTATTCAGGTCCTTAATACCTGCCTCACCCCACTAGTCTAGTTTTACTGCCTATTTCTCTCTAACAACTCATGTAACATTTCCTTAAATCATTTAGATATTATGCCATTATGTACATATATTGATATTATATGTAATATGTACAATTATGCACAATATTGATGTTAATTCATTGGCTATGGTACTTTTCTGCAAAATGTAGTTTCCTCATTTATCTTTTTTATTAAGTATATTTTTGATGTTGCTTTGTCTGTGATCAATGTCACTACCCCTTGTTTTTTTTACTTCAGCTGAAGCATAGTGGATTTTACTCCAGCCTGCTAGTTTTCCTCTGTGTGCCTATTTCTCTTTCAAATGAGTTTCTTTTAACCAACAAATGCTAGATACTGCTTTTTAATCAGTCCTCTTATCCTCTTCTGTTTTATGGGTGAGTTCATCCCATTAACATTCAGAGTAATTATTGTTAATTGCATGTTGCCTTCTATTCTCCTTTTGTATACTTGTCTATTTCCTGTACCCTCTTTATAAAAAAGAGAGGAATGTAAACTCAGCACTAATGCTTTCAGTTTCATGAAATCTGCTTCTTCTGTTTTAGCCTTCTTCTCCTTTCCTTTCCTTATGCCCAATTACAGGTTCTTATACCTTTTTCTTTTATTTTTTTCTTATTCCTTTTTTAAAATATTTTTTTTATTCAGAATAGTTTCCCATGGTTACATAATTCATGTTCTTTCCCTCTTCCCCAAACCCTCCCTCCCCCTGTAGCCGACGTGCAATTCCACTAGGTTTTACATGTATCATTGATCAAGACCTATTTCCATATTATTGATAGTTGCACTAGGGTGATTGTTTAGCGTCTACATCCCCAATAATATCCCCATCAGCCCATGTGTTCAAGCAGTTGTTTTTCTTTTGTGTTTCTGCTCCCACAGTTCTTCCTCTGAATGTTGCTAGTGTTCTTTCTCATAAATCCCTCAGCCTTACTCTGGATCATTGCATTGCTGCCAGTAGAGAAGTCCATTATGTTCCCTTGTACCACAGTGTATCAGTCTCTGTATGCAACGTTCTCCTGGTTCTGCTCCTTTCCTTTCCTTTTCTTTTAAACCACTCTTTAAGACCTACCCTTCTTAATTAGGGTATTGCTTAGTACTAAGACCTCCTTTATCCATCTTCTTCTTATTCTTCCCTTTATTCTCCCCTTAACCCTGTGCTTACCTTTGAGCAAAACATATTTCTGTACCCACCTGGTGTGAACAATATTTCCTTTTTTGGCCATTTCATTTGAGAGTGAAGTTAAGGTGTTACGTCTTCCCCACCCTTCCTTCTTGCTTGTGCAGTCTTTTATTTGAATACTTCAATTATGTGAGATGATTTTCTTTATCTTTTTTAATGACCCCACTAGTGCATTCCTCTCCCTCCTCCTTTCCATTCGTATTTTAAGATTATCAGAACATAAAACCATTCCCAGGTTCTCTGTCTTACTGGACTCCCTCTATAATTCTTTGGATAATATGGTTCTGAGTGGATACATGTGTCATCTCTCCGTATTATACTATAAAGTGTTTTTTAAGTCCTTATGATTGTTTGCTCATGTTTACCTTTTCTATTTCTCTTGACTTCTCTGTATTTCAAAGTTTTTTATTCAGCTTTTTTTTTCTTTCTTTTTTTTTTTAAGCCCTTACCTTCCGTCTTGGCTCCAAGGCAGAAGAGAGGTAAGGGTGGGTAATGGGGGTCAAGTGACTTGCCCAGGGTCACACAGCTGGGAAGTGTCTGAGGCCAGACTTGAACCCAAGACCTCCCGTCTCTAGGCCTGACTCTCAATCCACTGAGCTACCCAGCTGCCCCCTTATTCAGCTTTTCATTGGAAATGTTTGGAAGCTCTCCATGTCTTTGAAAATCTTTATTCCCACTGTAGATATATTGTTTGGGAAGGTATATTATTCATGGTTGGAAGACTATATCTTCAGCCTTCTGAAATATCAGATTCCAAGCTCTTTATTTCTTTATAGTGTGGCTGACAAATCTTGTGTGACTCTGATGGTGACTTCTCAGGCCTTCAGTTTTTCCTCTGTGCTTGCAACATTTTTTTCTTTCACCGAGAGATTTTGGCTCTAATATTCCTCGGAGTTTTTACTTTGGAGAGTCTTTCAGGATGTGACGGGTCAATTCTATTTCCACTTTGTCTTCAAGGTCTAAAAGATACGGGAAGTTTTCTTTTATGATTTCTTGAGATTTGAGGTCTACACTCACTTTTGGTCGTGGCTTTCAATTAGGTCAATTGATCTGTTTTCCAGGTAAGTTCTTTTTGCTATGAAATACATTATGTTTTTTTCCTCTTTCTTGGTCTATCTTGGCTTTGTTTTTTAATATTTTCTGTTGTTTTGTGGAGTTATCATCTTCTGTTTTGTCTGTTCTAGTTTTTTTGGAGTTTTTCCTTGGATGAGGCCCTACAATTCTTGTTCCAATCTGTTAGTTCTCTCTCGAATTATTTCTAACACAGTTCTCATTTCTTAACCCATTTTTCCTCCAGCACTTTTGATTTTTAACATCCCTTAAACAATCTTGCTCATCTCTCCTAGACATTCTAATTTCATTTGTGCCAAAGTTTTTTTTTTTTTTTTTTTTTTTTTTTTTTTTTTTTTTTTTTTTTTTTGTTTTTGTTTTTGTTTTGAGGCTTTGCTTGTTGCCATTTTGGAATATTCTCTCCTTTGGGGATTTTTCTGTTGTACTTCCTGGTCAGCGCAGTAGCATTTTCTGGTGGGATTCTTCTTGTATTGGTCCATTCGCTCAGGCAAGTTCCTTTAGACTTTAGACTTTGTGTGAGGGCCAGGCTCTACAGATCTCTGAAGGGAATGTCCAAGTTGAGCTTGTGACCTCTGAGGTCTTCACGCTCCTCTCTTGGGAGGTAGCCGTGTCTTAGTCTTCAAGCACCTCAGGGAGAGATCGAGATGGAGACTTGTCAGCTTTCAGTGCTCCCAAAGTGCTCTTCTGAAAGACAAAGTCTTTCTTCCCTCTTTATCTGAGCTTTGCACATTCCTGCCCTGGTTTTGGGTCTGCTCCGCACACCAGTGGGATTCCCCCACTAGAGCTCTAAGAAGACTCCTATTGGACTCAACCACTATCAACCATCTGGAAAGCTCTGCTAGTTCTGTGATAGGACTGCAGGCTCCCTTTTGATCTGGGGTTCCGGTAGGCTTCAGACTGGGTTGAAAGCTAGAAGTGAGACCCCATTCTGCTCTGAGGCTCCAAGCCATACCCTGCTGGTTGCTTTTGAACTTGCTTGTCCTCAAGCCCTGAGCCCAGGCCCCAGAACCACTCCTGATCTTGGAACATCCCTTCTCTACATGGGTCCCTTCCTCATTCCACTCTGCTTATGTGCCCTGGAATTGGGTGGTGAGCTCCAAAGCTACCATTAGTGCCTGAACAAGGCTGGGGCCCTTCCTGTGGGCTTGGGGCCTCTTCTTACCCTAATGCGCAGCCTCAGTATTCTTTCAGTCGCACTGGAGTGTTCTACGTGGCATTCTCTTGGCTAAGCCCTGTCTCCATTGCCTATAGACCTACCCCTCTCCTTATGTTAAAATGGACTGGAAGAAGTACTTGCTGTGACTTTATCTTGGATTTTCCAATCGGTACTTGGTCTAGTGCATTTTTAAGTCTTTGTGGAGGAGTTGTGGGAAGAAGCCAGCCTCCACTTTTTCCTGCTACTCTACCATCATGCTTCCTTATAGCCCACTTCTGTTTCATCTGTCTGTCTATCCATCCATCTATCCATCCATCTATCTGTCTATCCATCCATCCATCTGTCTATCCATCCATCCATCTATCCATCCATCCATCCATCTATCCATCCATCCGTCTATCTATCCATCTATGCATATCACCGGAACTTACCACCATGCCTGGTACATGGTAAGCACTTGATGAACACCCATTACATGGACCTGACTTGACTCGGATGACGTCTTTTGTCCTAATTTTCTGGCACACTTGAGTTCCAGCTGCTCCCCTCCGCCATGTCACCTGCTGTATTGCAGGCACTGTGATCCAAGCAAGGAGCTTCCATTCTAGGACCCCACATGTGTTTTGTCATTGTCATGGTCAGAAGGTGCCAGTGAATAAGATGAATGCCTGTAAATCGATTGATTGAGAGGATTCCGGGTCAGATGGGGCCTCAAAGACCTTCTTCTTCCATCTCTTCATTTTACTGAAGAGGAATGTGTGACCCAGAGAAAAATGACTATTTCAAAGCCACTCACCTGTTTAGATCTGAGAACAGAATGTCGGGTTTGTGACTCTAAATCCGGACGTGCTGTCATTGGCGAAAGGCATTCCCAGCATAGACATTCCCTTTGCCCATGCAGAACAGCCACTGCTTTGCAAGTGATAGCCTTGGGGACCTGTCTGGGGCTCCTCGAAGTGACTTGTCCGGGGTCATACTGTCAACACGTGTCAGAAACAGGACTTGAACTCGGCTCTTCTTCCCTCTCTGTCCCTTACCCCATGCTAAATCTCACATGAGAACTAATCCCATAAAACACTTGTAGTCTGGAACTTCACGTATGCCGGGGTTTGTTTTGTTTGTCTGAACACTCGCTTTTCCTTGCGGTTACTAAGGTTAGACGGAAAAACATGAAAAAGGGGCCCCTCGCCCAAGCTTCCCAGGGGCATAGCATGGTGCCGGGTGGCTTGGCGTGCGGAAGCTTCGCTGACCTAGCCAGGAGGTGTTTCCTTCCTTCATCACAAAACAAGGCACGTGGCAGTGACAGCTAGTAGTCAGAGAACCTTCTCCAGGAGCAGAGCCCCTTCGGGTCCGTGGAGCCTACCAGACAAGGGCTGGGACTCGAGCAGCCTTGACAAGCCCAAGTATTGGCTCGTGTGCCCGGATGCAGGGGCCGGGAGATGCCCTTGAAGCTTCCTCTCCCTTCCCCGGGCTGGGAGCTCATGTTACTAGGATACGGGCCCATGTTCTTTCACAGCCGTGCCAAGCTAATTGTGGGGAGGATGACAGCGTCGCTCTGGATATGGGCCAGCAGTGGGGCTGGGACGTGAAACCGAGGCTGCCGAGGCAGTCACAGGCAGCTGTAGCAAGGCCTTGGCACACGGGCAGAGCTCTAATCCCTTCCTGGACGTGCTCTGGGCCATTTCTCTTTATGAAGATACCAGAATAAAAGTCCCCATTCCGGCTAATGTGGATGGACCCCCTCTCTCCCTAGCAAGCTCCTTGTTTTCCCACCTCCTGGGATTCTTGGAAAGTCCTTCAGTTAAAGGTGGGGATGACCTTCAAGGCTCATCTAGGGGAAGTGAGAGCAGAGGGTTGTCATTCTTGAGCTGGAAGGGTTTTAGAGGCTGAGCCAACACCCTCATTGTACAGAGGGGCGACGGGGGTCTAAAGAGCCCAAGCGACTTGCTCAGCATCGTCTAGTTGCGTAGCCTCAATGGGACCATGCCTTTCTGACTTCGAGCCAGTGGCCTTTCTACTGTATCACCAGCACTGCACCACATAGACCGGGTTCTCTCCTCGTCCCACGCTCCTCCGCTGACCTTGTCCCCGGGCCTTCTCTTCCGCTCCAGTGACGTGGGACCGGACCCCAAGACAGCCGTGCTTGCCATAGCAGCAGATGCCAGGCGGCCACTTGGGGTATTGTGGAGGGGCCCCAACTGGCTGCCATTGATCTGCCCATCCTGTGGGGCTTTGGCCAGCCTGTCCTGCAAGGACTCCTCAGTATCCCCACCTAGCCCGGGACCCCCAGATGTGGGAGGCTGGCGCCTCCGAAAGGGCAGGCCGCGCTCTCCATCCCGGGGGCCCCGGAGTCGCCCGCGGACGTCTGAAGTTTTCAGAGTTGTTCCTTTTTATGATATTGTCTTCCTGTTCCTGATCATTTGACGCTGCCTCAGTTTCTACAAGGCTTTCAGCAGAGCAAAGGCCAGGAAAAGCCTGGAGTCTGTGAGTCTGGAATGGGCTGAGACCTGAGTTTCAAGTTCCCCAGGCCCCCCCCCCCTTAGCCTCATTCCCTTTTCTCTTATACTTCTCCCAGCTGTCTTCATGACTCAGCCTGGAGGGACAGAGAATGAAAGAATGGTTCTTCTCGTTGTATAGGTAAGAAGACCAAGGCTCCGAGGAATCAAATGACTTGGCCACAGTCCCATGGTCAGTAGCTCTTCTAGTCAGATCTTGATTCCAGCCCTTTCCTTAGCCCTGGTACACAGTTCTACTGACTGCTTCTTCATCTTTTTTTTAACCCTTACTTTCTGTCTTGGAACCAATACTAGTACTGGTTCTAAGGCAGAAGAGTGGTAAGGGCCAGCCAATGGGGGTTAAGTGACTTGCCCAGGGTCATATGGCTGGGAAGGGTCTGAGGCCAGATTTGAACCCAGGCCTGGCACTGTATTATGAATCAAAAGGGGTCTGGCCAGAGTCATAAGCATTTATTAACATTTATTAATAAAAAGAGAGAGCAAGAGAATATATACATATATATGTATGTATATATTCTCCCCCCCCCCCCCTTAAGGAGACATTAGCCTGAATAGAGTCGATTCTCCATTAGGCTGGCCAAGGCCCGGGACCCACCACAGTGGTTTGACAGAGAGGTGCTTCGGGCCTGGTTTCAAAGCCTTTCCCAGCCCACTCGCGTTCACACATCATGCCGGGATGCTGATGTCTGTCTCCTGCGCCAGGGCTGCCCAGGGGACATCCGCTCTGCCTCCTCGTCACCCACCTTAATTGCTGACTCTCACGTCCAAGGTCCTGGGCATCACTTCCTTCCCTCTGGCCGCGGGGCTTCCCTAGCTTCTTCGTGGGGCAGGCAATGAGCAGCTGTGGAGGGCTCAGGGCCCGGAGGAGCGGAGGCACCCCTCAGGCGCTTGTCCAGGTCCTTGTTCATAGGAGTCAGGCGTGTGGCCGAGCCCTACTGCCGGACGCTTGACTGCCATAACGTGACATCTTGTGTTTCGTAACGGAAGGCTGGCAGAGGACGCTTGGGCTGGAGGCAGGAAGGCTTGGCGCAAATCTCGCTGACTTCCTCCTTGCGAGGCCCTGATGGCGGCTCCTCTCCGCCTCGGTTTCCTCAGCTCGTCCACAAGCGATAGCGCTAACGCCTGTGGCACCTCTTGCGAAGAAGATCCGATTCAGGGGCTAGACAGCAGCGGTTGCTATTTCTGTGGTGATTTTTATTCTCACCCCCTGCCTGGCTGGTTTGTTAGAAGCCCCTCCGAGTTCCCCTCCGGCTCAACCTTGGGGGGTCAGAG
>NC_058131.1:695647384-695682141 GCF_016433145.1 Gracilinanus agilis
CACCCCCTGCCTGGCTGGTTTGTTAGAAGCCCCTCCGAGTTCCCCTCCGGCTCAACCTTGGGGGGGTCAGAGTCCCCCCTCCCCCCTCCCCCCTCCCCCCCTTCAGCTTTTCAGCTGGGCATCATCCTTCACCTGGAATTCCCGGGAGGAAGCACTGTGGCCATCATTTCCAGCAGGCGCAGGAGCTGTCCGTGGTGCTGCGGCGGCCCCACGCAGTGAGAGGAGACCCGCAGATGCAGATGGGCGGCCGCAGGACACACGCTCGCTCGTGGCCCCAGTTGAATCTCCTGATGCCCTGCAAGGAGGTTCCTGCCAAGATTCTTCTATTTCTCTTACATTAGAGAAAACGGAGTATCCGAGAGGTTGGGGGTAGCGCCAGGGCCTGGGATGGCGCTTTTCCACGTGGGCCAGGCAGGGCTGCCAAGGCTGGGGCTTTTAGGGCCGCAAAGCCAGCGTTCTCCCTTCTCTGACCGCCTCTTTGAGAGTGAGAAAGAGCCCCGAAAAGCCAAATGAGCCAGCGTGGGGGAGAAGCAGAGCTGCGGCCCAGGGCCTCCTGGCGCCAAGGCCAGTTCTCCAGCCACTGAGCCGTCTTGAATGCAGACAAATAATGGAGTGGGAGGGGGCTGTGGAACCATCTGGACCAGCCTATATTGAGTAAGAAGGACTTCTACAACTGCCCGGGCAATGGCTTCCGAAGATCTCCTATAAGGGGGAAAGCCCAGCTTCCCAAGGGAGCCCAGTCTGTTTGGGCATGACTCTTACTGGGGGCAGGGGGGGGGGGGTTTCCGTGCTGTCATGGAATCACCGAAAGTTGGAATGGCTCTCAGGGACCATCTAGGCCTGCTGAAATCCTACAAAAACCAAGCTGTAATTCACGTCTGCGGTTCCCAGGCTCAAGCTGGGCAGTGCCACGTGAGCGACGGATCGGTGGCTGTGAAATCAGACAAGCATAAATGTAAACTCATGCTTTGGAGTCTTCCAAAAAATCAACTTCACAAGTATGAGATGGGGCAGGCATGATCAGACAGCGATTTGTCTGGAAAAGAGCTAGGGCGGTGATGGTGAACCTTTTAGAGATGGAGTGCCAGTCCCTGCCCGCACCCCACCCCCCAGACCAAGTGCCATGCCTGCCTCCACCCCAGACTGAGTGCCATGCCCCCCACTACCCCCACACAGTGGAGGGAGAAAGTTCTTCCATTGGGCTGCTGGGCAGAGGGGCAGGTGAAGTGAGGAATGTCCTCAGTGCAGGTGAAGAGGGGGAGGGGAATGGCCTGAGTGCTCAGCTCCCCTCCAGCTTTGCTGCCTGTGAGCCACCCACCTTGCCCCCCGTGCACTCCCACTGGGCTGCTGGCCAGAGAGGCAGGGGATGTGAAAAAATGTCCTCAGGCATGGTGGAGAGGGAGAAAGGAGCAGCTCTGCCCAAGTCCCTCTGCCTTTCTAGGAATTAACTGGGGGGGAGGGTGTGGGAAGCCAGTAAGAGAATAGATAAAAATCTGAGACTCCTCTTTTGACCCCTTTTATGATCCACACCTTTTCTTATTGAAAAACATTATAGCCTTCTAGGAAAACTTTAAGTTCTTAGTCAACCAGCACTTAATGAGTTAACAGCCTTTTTTCACTCAGCAGAGTAAAGCTGCAGCTGTGGGCATATCTCTCTAACTGCTCCAGGCATCCCAAGGTCACAGAGTGGCAAGCTCAGGCAAAATAACTTTTAGATAAAGTGAGGCTCATTTTTAACCTTGAGACTGTTTCTCATCCGGCATTATCTTCGTGAGAAAATTCTTTGTAAAACTATAACTTTATTGTGCTTTGATGTGACATAATTTGTGTTTCTGCGCAAATGCGAAGTTTCGAGGGGGGTTCTTTTGTGTGAAATGAGTCTTGAAGTATATAATAAACTCCAGGCTCCTGGAGCCAGAGCTGGAAGCATGAAGTAAAAGACAACTCGCTCTTCCCCGTCCTTATTTCCTTATCAACTAAACTGTCCTTATCAGATTATCAGAGATGATAAAGAGATCTCCACAGGAGGGGAGGCGGCATGTGCTCACAGAGAGTGCTCTGCATGCCATCTTTGGCACTCATGCCCTAGGTTCACCATCACTGGTCGGGGCGGGGTGCGGTCTAGTGGACTACAAGCTCCGTATGTGTCAAGCAAATGCTACAGCAGCCACAAAAGCTCCTTGAGCCTTAGACTACATTACGAGAGGCATAGCTTGAGGAATAAGGAGAAGATGATCGTTCCCCTGCACTCAGCCCTTATCAGGCCACCTTTCGAGGATTGTGTGACATTCTGGGAAGCGTAGTCTTAAAGCAGAGTGCTGAGACGCCCTGGAGAGTGTCCGTAGGAGAACTAAGGCGCCAGAGGACCTCGCACGTGGCTAGGGAAGTCTTCAAGGGGCGTAACTGCTGTCCGAAAGTATTGGGGCAACCGAGATGGGTTTGAGCTGCCCTGCATTCGGAGCCGGGGGCGTGGGCTGCAAAAAGGCAAGTCATTGGGGATTGTTGAATTGGCTGGATGAGACGCTCTAGCCCTGATGTCCCCTTACCTGCCCCTGCCTTGGACAAGTCCCTCCACGGCTCTCTGCCTGACTTTCCTTCTCCGTAAAATGGAGGCAGGGCTCACTAGAGCGCTTCTAAGCCCTCTTTTAGTTGCACATCCTGGAACTCTCTTCATGTTTCCATCCACGCTCAGGGGTGGGGCGCACGACTGCAAGGCCCCCTGCTCCAGAGCAGCAGGGAAACAACTGCCAGAAGCCAATGACTTGCTCAGGAGCTCACCGCAGGGCTCTCCTCTCTTTCATACTCCATGGACCCGACTTGCTGAGCTCACACTAAGCCTCTGAGAGATCCGGGGCCCAGAAGGCCCTCGGGATGCAGAAGGAGGCCTGGGCGCACAACCCAATTACGCAGACAGGGAGCGAGCGTCCATCCTCTGGTTCCGTGGTAGGAACAGGTTCTCGACTATTCCTGCCCGCCCTTCCCCAGAAACACCGAGAGCTGGACTGCGAGCCTGGGGCAGGCCGTCCAGAGACGTTCTGGGGCCCGTTAGCTAGCTGGGGGTCTTGGCTCGGCCACTCAACAATCGGAGCCTTGCGATGGACACGGTCTGGACGTCTCCCTGGCTGGGTCGTGAGGCTGCAAGGAGGCCGCTTTCTGGTGTGAAAGTGGAGGAGGCTCTCTGGAGAGAACTGCCTGTTCTGTGCCCCATCTCGGGCGGGCGCACCTTGGGCGCAGCTGCCACCTTTGGGTGAAGGCACAGAGCTGGCCTGGCTGATCTCTTAGAGTCTAGCAGTCCTCGTAATCTGTCCCCCGGAGGAAAGCCCCTGCTGCTCACAGCTCCAGAGAACAGGCGGTACCAGCAGGAGATGGCTGTTAACATTCAGAAGGAAAACGACTGCTTCCTCCATTTGCCTTCTCGCTCCCCTTTCCTGACTCTCCCAGAGCCCCGGGCCTTCCTCCGGGAAGTGCCGAAGGAGGCCTTTTTCCTTGGCGTTAGGCAGAGGCTTCGCATTCGAAACCAGTTCCAGCTTGAGCTGTCGCCTGCCTTCTCTGGCCATATTCCTCCCATGGGACCCTGCCGCCTTCTCTCCCCTCCCTCCATGTAGTTCCCTCCACTGAGTGTGGGACTGATCGTAGCCCACGGCGGCCAGGCGGAAGCATCGGTTGTCTCCCAGCTCGCCTCCGGAGCAGCACGGCCCCCTTTTCTCCAGCGGCCGTTTGCTGGGCATCCGTTGTCCTACCCGCCCCTCCAGCAAGTGGTACTTCTGGTCCCCAGAGTCTCCCGCTCGTCAGACTCCCAGCTTCCCAGATCTGGACACTCGCTGTTTGCACGTGGAACCAGTTAGCCATGGCCCAGCGGCCGGGAATGGAAGGCCCCTCTCCCTAATTCCAATTCCAAACTGAAAAAATGAAACACAAATCAGGCCTTGGAAAAGGCTGGGGCCCCCCCGCCCCCCCCCCAGTTCTCCAGCCCTGCTGGTTTGCACCCACTCCTACGACTGGCCAAGTTCAGGTCCTTCTAGACTGCGTCCCAGACCTCGGCATGCTCTGCGAGAGACCCCATCCCCGGCATCTGGGGAGCTTTCTGGCCTCCTTTGCTTAACTGGGTGGCGAAAATGGATGGCTGTCCTGGCAGGGTACGTTTTCAAGCTCTTTGTGGTGGAATGACGGGAGGAGCAGGGCTCGAAGAAGGGAGTTGGATGGACTTCTTGTTGCTCCTCTGCCATCTTCCCTTTATGCCACTTCAGGCCCTGCGGCTGGTGTCGTCCCGGTTCTGCCCGTGCTGTTCTGGGTCAGCTCACGCGCCCTTAGCTCTGGGCCTGCTGCTGTGAGTTTCCTTGTCTCGCCTTTTCTCCCATCCGGCACTTCTTCCTGCCTAACGATGGTTCACTTCCTTGACGTACGATCGTTTTCTGGCTTTTTTTTTTTTCTGGGTTGTTTCCAAGTCTTCCCTCCCAAGAAGATTGTTGCCATGTACGTCTGAGGAACGTCGGACTGTGCTTCTCTCAGTTCCTTGGAGAGTGTGTGCTCTGGGGCCCAAGTGCATCGTCTTGGCGTGATTTCAGATTAGAAAAGGGCTCTCGCAGGGGCAGTGCATCGAGGTGCTCATGCTTGGCTAAATCCGTCCCTCCCGTTTTGGGGGGCGTCTTTGCCAGTCTGCGCGCTGTGGGCCGACCCCTCTGAGCTGTTCTGCTCTGCATGTCGTTTGTGGTGGATTCTTGAGAGCCTATTTCCAGGGAGTTGCCTCTAGCTGTTGAAAACTGTCCACAGGGACCCCTTTCCCACACACCTCCCGGGGACTGGCTCTTGGTAATAAAGGAGTGGGGAGGGGGGGCAGTGTGGGTGTGTGGAAATGGCGTGGCGTGTGATCCTCCCCCAAAGTGCACTGGCAGGTGCTACTACCTTGAGTTTATGGGCAGAGGGAGTCCCAACCAGTACCCTCCGCCTTTAACAAGTGGGACAGCAGAGCCAATTCACTCTCGGAAAAAGCCTGGAGTCTTTGCGTCTCATCTCCTGGCTTAGCAGTCTGGTCTTGGGGCACACTCAGGTTCTTCCATTTTGGCTGCCCCATTTTCATTGGATTTGCCTCCCCATTTCTCTCAGTCCTTTGAGAATGGGCTGTCAAGAAGAGTGTCTGTCTTTAGCTCAGTATTCGGCAAGCTCTCCTTAGACTTGCAGATTTCTTCCCATGCTCCCCCCCCCCCCTTATTTCTTTCCTCCTCTCATGGAGTTCTTGGATTGCCAGAGCTGATGTGATACCTTCACTTTCCTGCCTTCTCTTCTCCCGGGAATGGCTGAGAGGGCTCTTTTCTTCCAGTGTTTATTTATTCCTTCTCCTCGGTGGCGTCCTGCTGGAAAACATTCCACCCCTTCTTGTGGATTCCGCCCTATCTCCATGGACTTCCACCGAGTCCCTGAGGGTTGGCGGAATGAAAGCATGGTCTGAGAGCAGATTGGGAAGGGACTCCAATGCTCCCCGGGAGGTTTTCTGAGAGGCCCCCACAATCTGCTCTCATTCAGCTTCTCATCCTCTCTCCTGACCACCTATTTCTCCTTGTCATGTATTAAATAATCCGAATTTTTGAAAAACTGGAGTTTTTGCACCAAATGCTCTGCTCTCCCTTCGTATCCCACGTGCATAGGGGAGAGCTCTCTCTACCCCCTGCTGCCGCCATCTCCCTAACGGCTCCCACAATCAGTCCTTCATTGCCAACTTCATTTACTGGCTCGAGGGCCCTGGGACAGTCTGCTCAGCTGGGCAGCCAGGCACCCAGAAGGAGGAGCAGGTGTATGGCATTTAGAGATGGAATAAGAAGAGCTGATTGATATATTTCTAGTCCCCTCAGGCTTGCTTTCCTAGCCCTTTGAATCCATGATCTCCTAGGAAGGGGATGGCGAACCTTTTAGAGACCGAGTGCCCAAACTGCACCTTCACGCCGCATGTGAGCTCCTCGCTTTATCCCAGACAGGGGAGGGAGGAAGCGCTCCCATTGGGCTGCTGGGCAGAGGGGCAGGTGATGTGAGAATCGTCCTCAGGCATGTGGGGAGAGGGGAAAGAGAGCAGCCTTCTTCCGGCATGTGTGCCATAGGGTCACCATCATGATCTTAGGAGTTTCATGATAGCCTGGGGATTAGGTCCTACAGGTATCAGAGCACTGGCATGTTGTGGATATAGAAATGGAGAGGGTGAATGACTTGGCCATAGTCTCCTAGCCATGACTTTAAGATTATAGGATAATAATTTAGAGGTAGAAGGGACCATAGAGGCCATCTCATCCACTCCCTCCATTTTACATAGGAGAAAACCGAGGTACAGATAGGTTAAGTCAATTTCTTAAGGTTACACAACTAAGAAGACCTGGAGTTCAAACCCAGGTTTCTTGTGACTCTAACACCAGTTCTTGTCTCTCTGTGCCTCTAGGCCAGCCATCTTTTTTTATTAAGGTGGAAGGGAGTAGAGGGGTCTCTGAAAAAGCAACAGCCTTGTCCAAGGACGCACATGATAAATTGTACAGCCAAGATATGAACTGAGGTGGTCTTTGGATTCCTGGTCCAAAAGGGATGGGTTGGAAGGAGCAAACAGTCTGAACATTAGGAGGAGATATATGTGACTTTGAGGGGTTCCCTTTTTCTTGTCCCACAGATATCTAGAAGTTGTCTGGGCTCAGTACATGTTGCTGTTCATGCCTTCTTTGTTTTCATTCAATCAGAGGACCTGCAGTGGCTGTACCCACCTGAGTTCCTCTGAGCCCTGGTGGAAGAGCCATTGGTGCAGAGAGAACAATGTTAGAAATCAACCCTTCTAAAGTTGGGGCTCTGGAACCCACTAGACTGGCATCATCCAAACCCTCAGCAGAGAAGGAAGCTCCGAACCCTGAACCTTTCTGGTCACCCTCCCATCCCTCTTAGCTCTTTTTCCTTGGGCAAATATGAGAGCAATGATGGCCAGCATGAAGAGAGAGAATGGAAAGGGAGGTCTACCTCCTGTCCTTTTGGCCAGTTCAGGGCATCATAGGGAGAAGGGATTAGCCTTATGTTTGGTTCAAGAGGTCAGAAAAGGGGGCAATGGGCTGGAGTTTCAAAGATGCAAACTCAGAGGTGATCCCGGGGCACATTTTCAAAGAGTGAAGTCTATCCAAAAGCCCAAGAGGCTTCCTTCTGAGGCAGTGAGGACCCCTTCTTGGGAGGTCTTCAGGCAGGGGCTGGATGGCCAAGGGGCAGGTGCCCTGTAGGGACTCGTGATTTTTGGTCCCCAGACAGAAATTGGAGCAGATGGCTGGAAAGGGCTCTTCCACTTCTGAAGTTCAGTCAGTGTGTGACAGTCAGTCAGGTGGTAGCTGTGGGGATGGTAGCCTGTAAGACAGAGAGAATGAAGGCAGGAAGTGGTAGGACACTGTCAGAGTGACCCATCTGGGTGGTGATGAGAACCTGTCCTGGTTGGTGGCCTTGGGAATAAAAAGCAGGGCAAGTTATGAGAGAGACTTGGAAACCGATTGGATGCAGGATGGAGAAATGAGAGAGACAGGCCAAGGCAGGGAAGTGAGGACCTTCCTAACAAACAGAACTGTCCGCAAGTGGAATGGGCTGTCTTGGGAGTTGGGGGAGGGCTCCCCTTAGCTGTGGTCTTCAGAAGGAGGCTGGGTGACTACTTAACAGGTACATGATAGAGAAGATTCTCAGGCAGGTTTGAATTGGATTAGCTGCATCTGAGGTTTCTTCCAGCACTGAGAAGCTGGGATTTTATGATTTCCAATCCAATTAAGATTCATTAAGCATATACTGTGTGCCAGGTTCTGTGCTAAGTGCTGGGAATACAGTTTAAAGCCAGTCCCTGCCCTCAAGGAGCTTATAGTCTAATGGGGAGTGGCAAAAGGAGGCAGGGGCAGGGATGCCAGCGGGCACCCATCTCAGGGGCATCTTATTTAGTGGAGTTGAAATCAGATGGAGGAGGAGGTGCCAGGTGGCGTGTGCTGGGAGTCCAGTTTCTGCCTTCTATAAAGGAAGGCATTAGGAGGAAATTGGCCTTCCACCGTCCAGGCTCCAAACAGAGGGGAAAGGAGACTTAGGGAGGTTGTGTCAGTCAAGGCTTGAGTTAGAGGCATGGTAGTGAGATTAGAAGCGATGGGCTTCCCTTGGGAGGGAGGTGAAAGCAGACAAGGCAGCAAGAACAGAGCGGGGGACTTCCGGAGATTTCCTGTTTTTAGTCCTCCACAAATCAACCTCCCCAAACCAGCAGAATATTAGAAAATGGACTGCATTTCGGTGGGTCACATTCAGGAGTCCTGTTTTGTCCAAACGAGTCCTCGGAAAAGAATGTGAAGGAAGGCAGGAGGAGAAAAACCCAAGGGCCAGTCTGGCCAGAGCCCAGCCCCATTTTGGAGGTGTCTGATTAAGGACCTCATAGGAGGCACAGTGGCTTTGAGAGGGTGGGGACTTTTCAATGGACAAAGGTCCTCTCCCTCCATGCACAGGGAGCTCCTTACAGTCTTGGATCCCCAAGAGTCATCTCCGGAGGAAAGTGGGTGCCCTCCTGGTCTAGGAGCCTCTCTCAGCTCCTCCTCACTGAATTGAAGATTTAGTCATTGAAATTCTGCATGTGGCTCTGAAGCCATCACAGCTGGCAAAAATGAATGATAACGAGCTAATTTCAGTAGTAATAGCCTCATTACCATTCAGCTGCCGCCACTTCCAGGCTTTTGTCTTCCCATGAGAGAAATGAAAAGGTTCCATCTTGTTTTCCTCCTTCCCTTTCAATTAGTTTAGCCCAGCTCACTGCGAGCTTTCCCCAAACTTCTGTAGGCTCCCGGCTTTGTGCCCTCGCCGCCGGCTTCGTGCTGCCGTGATGGGTGCTGAGTTCAGTGGAGGGAAGGGATGGGGCACGTGGGATTCGAAGCCTGACTCTGGCAGTCGAGACCACGGGGTGCCGCCTTCCTGAGGTCGTCCCTTTTGTAAAGACTCAGGTTCTGGAATCCCGAAGCTGATAAGGCTCCAACCCTGAGGATTCTCCAGCTCCCGAACCCTTCGCGGCTGGGCTGGCACCCGGGCATTCAGGAGCAGCCGATGACCTCCCTCCCCCAAAGGCCCCTGGATGGCCCTAGATCTGGACACAGAAACGAGGCTGAGGCCGTCCAGGCAGGCCCCGAGAAAGTGAGCCAGCCACAGGGACGGGACCCATTTCTGCCAAAAGACAAACAGGCAGGAGGGCAAGACTCGGTGTTCCGAGCAGTCTGTTCGGTCCATGGGTTGACAGGCGATCCTCTGTTTGCATTCAGAATACGCTGGGTGGGAGGGAGACGAGCACTAATTAGAGGTCCTCTTCTGGAAGGCTTAGGAGGAGCCAGCGGGCCCACCCTCCCCTGGCTGGCTGGCTGCCTCACATAACTAACTGCTTTGCAAGCAAAGTGATTTTGTTGAAAAAATAAGGAGACGCTTACTATGAACCCAGCAGCAGACAGGTAACGGGATGGGTGGAGTGAAGGGACGGATGCTGGGACCGTCCTGGAGGCCCTGCAGTGGGTGCTCTCAGCTGATCAAGGCTGGCCTTCCATTCCCCCACTCTGCCATGCTTGGTCCACGTTGGAACCTCGTTGGCCCCAGTGCTTGCCACGAATAATGGCATCCCTGCCTGGTAAAAAGCCGATGGCCAAGGCAGGCCATTTCCTGCCTAAACCTCGCCCTGCTCGGCTCTCCCCAGGTCGCATAGTTCACCGGCCTCTCTTTCTACTAAGAGGCTAAGCACTGAATCCTACCGCGAGGTCAGACTTTCAATACCCATCTAAAACCACTTACCACGTGGTGCAAAGACGACAGAAGGTATCCCCTGCCCTGAAGGAGCTCACAGTGGAAAGGGGAGACTCCATGCCAACTGCTAGACAATGAAGATACGCAGGACCAGCTGGGAGCAATCTCAGAGAGAAGGCATGAGATCATCTCATAGCTGTCAGATTGGCGAAAATGATAAAAGGGCAAAAATGACAAATGTGGACCCGGGACACTACTACATCTTTGGTGGAACTGTCACCGGGCCGGTCTGGAATTAGACTCAAAGAATTCTGAAGCTGGGTCTACCTTTTGACCCACTTAGGCTTATTTCCTAATGTAAAAGTGAAAATTGGGAAAAGCCATCTAGAAGTGTATATATTTCTATGGACATGGGAAATGTATCAAAACTACATTTCCCGTGATCCAACTGGTTTCCATTTCCGGGTCTTTGGGCTTGGGGAGGCCGACGTCTTGACGCAGGGAAGAGCTTAAATCTCCTGGGTTAGGAGGGAGTGGTCTCTTTTGCCAGTAGGGGCTTGGCTAGCAGACTGGAGACAGTAATGGAGGCGGCAGTTTTGAATGCTTTAATTAAAATACTAATATATATATTTATACCAGCCTTTATCATTTTTAATATTTATACTAAGGCGATCAAGAAAGAGGGAAAGAAACTGTATGCTAAAATATATCGAGCAGTTCTTGGGTGGCGGCAAAGAACCGGAAACTGAAGGGACGGCCATCGTTTGGGGAATGGCTGAACGAGCTGTGGCATGCCATTGTGATGGGATGCTATTGTGTTAGAAGAAATGACTAGCGCGATGATCACAAAAGCCTGCAAAGACTTCTATGAAGTGATGCAAAGTGAAGTGAGCAGAACCAGGGCAACACTGTGCCCAGTGAGAGCAGTACAGTCCAAGGATCAACTGTGAATGACTTAACGAGGCAAGGATCCAGGACACCTCCAAGGGACTCCTGATGAAAGAGGCCGTCTATCCACCGCCAGGGAAGGAGCAGACGGAGTGCATGCCGTCTTTTGCCATGTGATGAACAGGGAAGTCTGTGTTAGATGATAATACAAGGACAACCTAAATCATACTAGCTGTCTCTTTTATGATGCAAGAATTTTTAAATTTTTTATTTTAATAACCATTTTCCACATAAGTTTTCCAAAGTCATGTGATCCATATTGTCTCTTCTCTTCTTCCCTCCCCCTTCCCAAAGCTGACAAGCAATTCAGTCTGGGTTATGCCTGTATAAGCTCGCATATTGTTTATTTTCATAAGTGAATAATCTTCTAGAACCCCAACCCCCAAAGACACACCCAAATAAACAAGTGATAAACCCTGTGTTTTCACCTGCATTCCTCCTCCCACGGTTCTTCCTCTGGTGGGGAGAGCATCCCTCCTCGTAAGTCCCCCAGAATTGTCCCGGATCATTGCATTGCAGAGAGTAGCTAAATCTAGCACAGTTGATCCTTCCACAATATTGCAGTTCGTGTGTACAATGTTCTCCAGGTTCTGCTTATTTCACTCTGCATCTGCTCAGGGAGGTCTTCCCAGCCCTTCCTGTTCATCATTCCTGGTAGCATAATAGTATAGACCACAGTTTGTTCAGCCTTTCCCCAGTGGATGGTCATCCCTTCTGTTTCCAGTTCTTTGCCAACGCAAGGAGAGCAGCTAGAAAGGTTTTTGTACAAAGAGGTCCTTGCCCATGTTTTAGCTCTTTGGGGTACAGACCGAGTAGTGGCATTACTGGATCAGGATATTCCCTGCCTTCTTGAGGAGGGGGGAGGAGAAGAAAAACCAAGACAGAGTTTTGAACATGCATAATGTGAAAAGGGCTTTCTTTTGGATAAGCATACTTCTTAGCATTTATAACGAGTCGTCGGCATTATATTGTTGCTATGTTACGTATAACACTGTGTTGTATATGAAGAATACAAAGAAAAATGTCTGCTTAAAAATGAGTGACCCGGAAAGGCTTCCTGTACTTGAAGGAGGCCAGGGAAGCCAAGAGGCAGAAATGAAGAGATGACATTGCAGGCATGGCGGACAGCCAAGGCAAATGCTCAAAGCATAGAAATTGCATTTCTTGTCTGAGGACCTGCAGAGGCCGGCATTATAACACTGCCTGATAGGGGAGAGGATAGAAGCTGTGAGAGAGAAGTCGGTTTATGAAGGGCTTTGAATGCCAAGAAGAAGATTTCCCATTGGATCTCGGAGCTGGTAAGGAATCCCTGGGATTTATTGAGTAGGAGGAGGTGAAAGGGTCGGACTGCTGAGGTAGCAAGAGTGCTTTGACAGAGGGTGGAAGATGGACTAGGAGGGCAGGGACCTGAGGCAAGGAGGATGCCTGGAATGCTCCTGTGTCAGAAGGCCTGGAAAAGCACCAGATTTGTCCAGTCTCCTCCTCCTCCAAGAAGCCTTCCTTCCCAAGAAGAATCATGTTTTTATCGAGTCAAGTCATTGCCAAAGATGCTAGAATTGCAGTCCTGCGGTGAGGCAAAGGGATGTGAGAGAGGCCACGGCCACCACTCAGAGGTCCAGGCGCAAGATGGCTGGACTTGGAGGAGAAGCCCAGCACCTTCTATAACAGGCAGAGAGAGCTAGCGCGAAGGGTAGGCAGGCTAGGCTTCTGCCCAAGGGATGGCGTGTTGAAGGATGCTGATGCAGCAGGGAGGAGGACTTTCTACAGGACTTCTCGATGGCCAGGAGGCATCTGCTTTGGTACAGAGAATGACCAGGAAGCAGCAGCCCAGTCTGGCCCCGATACCCCAGGGACAGGTGTTGGCTACATCCAGGCACACTTTGGGCTGTCTGTGCCCTCATCCCAGCTCTCCCCGACGGATTGAAAGTTCTGGTTCAGAAAACTCCCTTTGAGGCAGCCAAGATGTGGCTGCCAGCTCCAGGGATGCTGCTTCTTTTTCATTTTTTTTTATGGAGCTCTTTTCTTTTTCCTTCACTCACAACTGTTCCCATCCCTGCACCTCCTCTTCCCATAGTCATCCCTCCTAACAAAGAATAAAATGATTAGCAGAACCCACCACCATGTTGAAAGATGGGAGGTCCTGGGTTCAAATGGGACCTCAGACAATGCCCAGTTCTAGGACCCTGGGCAAGTCACTTAACCCTCTTGCTTAGTCCTAGCAGCTCCTCTGCCTGGAAATCATACACACAGTGGAAGGCAAGGGTTTCAAGTAGAAAAAGTTTATTGACTCTGAGAAGGAGCAGGGATGGGTGTGTTTCTCTGATTTCATCTCTAGGTCCGGGCTTGGTCACTTGAATTTGGAAGCCCTCCCTTCTGATTGCTTCCTGCCATTGCTTTTTTTTTTTTAATTTTAAATTTATTTTATTATATTTTTAAATTTATTTTTATTTTATTGACTAATTATGAAAAATTGTTCATAGTTCCATGATTCATATTCTTTCTCTCCTCTCTTCCCTTCTCCCTCCCATAGCCAATGTGCAATTTCGCTGGGTTTTACATGGGTCATTGATCAAGACCTATTTCCATATTATTGATATTTGCACTAGAGTGATCACTTAGAGTCTACATCCCCAATCATGTCCCCATCGACCCATGTGATTAAGCAGTTGTTTTTCTTCTGCATTTCCACTCCCACGGTTCTTTCTCTGAATGTGGGTAGTGTTCTTTCTCCTAAGTCCCTCAGGATTGTCCTGGGTCATTGCATTGCTGCCAGTAGAGAAGTCAGTTACATTCGATTGTGCTACAATGTATCCATCGGCGTACAATGTTCTCCTGGTTCTGCTCCTTTCACTCTGCATCAGTTCCTGGAGGTCTTTCCAGTTCACATGGAATCCCTCCAGTTCATTATTCCTTTGAGCACAATAGTATTCCATCGCCAACAGATACCATAATTTGTTTAGCCATTCCCCAATCATAGGGCATCCCCTCATTTTCCAATTTTTTGCCACCACAAAGAGTGCCTGCCGTTGCTTTTTGAAGTTTCATTGTTGCCCTAACTCTGCTTAGGGATTTAGGTGACTCAGTGAATAGACCTGATTTCAGATCTACATCAGACACTCTCAGTGTCTCCCCTGGCACTATGCCAGCAGAGGACAGGCCGATGGGGATAATGTGGACCTTACTCATACTGTTTCTACAGCTTTGGGGATATTCTTCGGAAGCTTTAGAGCTGAGCACTTCCCAGGAGTTGGTAAGGTGATAGCCATTACAGAGGCCGTGCCTGCCTCTTCGTGGATCAACGTTGTGGTGAGGACAGTCGTGGGCAGCGACTTTGGTGATGACAGTCATCTATTTCATTAGAGTTTATTTTTGGATTCTCAAAATTATTTTAAGGTTTCTATTTGTAGACTCAAGATCTGGCGTCTTAGCTTATGAGAAATAACAGTTCCTTGTGCATAACCAGAGCTCCTGGGTCAGATCTTGCTGGCTATTTGTTGCTCAGTCATTTTGCAGTTTTGTCCAACTCTTCATGCATGACCCATTTGGGGTTTTCTTGGCAAAGATACTAGGCCAACAGAGTTAAGTGACTTGCCCAGGATCACACAGCTATAAGTATCTGAGGTCATAGTTGAATTTAGGTTTTCCTGACTCCAGGCCCTGAGCTCTATCTACTGTGCCATCTAGCTGCCCCCCTGCCAGGGATTTAGTAGGTGCTAGAACTTTTTGCTTGAAGTGTCTAGCCCAGAAGAAACTAATGTATTTTTAAGTGTGGAACAGAATATCAGAAACAATGTCTGCTGGTGGGCAGAAATCCCCAGCATCCCCTTGCCTGGGCCTCCAGGGAAATATCCTGACCCTATGACCACTATAGTCAGAGTGTGAGTGACAGGCTGGCCCCTTCCATTCCTAAAAGAGGGGGGGTTGGGGAGCCATATGAGAAGAGGGGAGTAGCATTGGGAGGGCACAAATGCCAACATAAAATAAGTGGGCATATGGGATTTGGGCAAGTGCAAAAAAAGGGCATTGGGTGACCACCATGAAAAAGCAGCTGGACTAGCACCATAGAACCAGCTAGGCAAGAGACTCTGAACAGACATTAGCTCTGTCCTTCTAAGCCCAGATTAGGGATGCCCCCGCCTGTTGCCTCTTCTTTCCCTCTTCCTTCCTGGGAGTGGGCACCTGCTCCCCCCAATCCCCATTTCTGAAGAACTTGCTGCCTGTTTCCCTTCAGAGTCCAAGAAGCCCAAAGATCCAAGGAGTAACCTCTGCCTCACTGATCTCCGTTTCATTCATCCGATGCATTAGAGAAAAGAAAATATAGGGTGGATGCCTGTGAGACAGGAAGCCCGAGAGAGCATACACACACGGGCGCGCGCATGCTTCTACTCTCTTCAGAGGGATCGTAGCGGATGTAACGTGGGTCAGAGCCAGAAGGGCTCGAATTGCTTCTCTGAAACACGTCGCCTTTTTGAGCAATTGTTCTTGGCATCGTTGGGCGCAAGTCGTGTTTCCAGTTGAAAACAGTCCCAGGGGAACGCCAAGGCCTTGGGCGATGCTACTACTTGGGTCTGCTTTATGGAGATGCTGATGCGGATGCTGGGAATGATGATCATGCACACAGCCAAGAAGAGCTCTCACTCACACCGGGCTAGGCTCCCCCCCGCTCAGAGCATCAGCTAAGGAAGGAGTCCCGACCCTTAGCCGGCTTATCCCTCCGGCACTGTTCATTCCCCTTTGAGGCTTCCGTCGTCCAGCTGCCAGAACACGGAGGGCTCCTAACCCGCCCATCACGGAGGCTTGGAAATGAAGAGGATCATTCCCAGGCTCCCCCTTGCTGCCTGCAGTTGCTCAGCAAATGTGAGCAGACAGATATTTGGTCTTCAGGGGATGCAATTACATTTCACAAGACGTGAATTCCCCATGACTTGCGTTTGATCGTTCCCTCCATTGTGATGCCCCATTTCTGAATTTACAGACTCACGGAGTGAAGCCTGGGAAAGTCTGCCACAGGAGATGTCCCTTGAAACGGGGCTGCCCCAAGCGCCCATCTTGGCTAGAGAGCCTCGGGCACCAGAGACCCTGCAGACCTGAGTCTGCAGAAGCACAGAATGCCTCCCTCGGTGGGCACCGACAGGCCATGACCCAGCCCATTCCCTGGTAGGGACCCTTCTGCCACCTCCGTTCCTGGGTTGGGGCCTTCCAGGTTGATGGTTAGAGGCACGTAAGGACTGGCAATTTGGGCAGGCTGCTCCTCGGTCCCGACCTACACTCCATAGTCCTGGACCCAACCTGTGCTTGAAGCCCTTCCAGCTTAGCCTGGCCTATCAGGGCTCAGGGAAGAGAAGGCAATGGGTTCCTAGCTAGGCGATTGGCTTATCCCAAGCCAGACACACTGACTGAGGGATCGCGCGCCCCCCTACTCTGTGTGCAGTGAGCTCCGGGAGCCCTGGCGTCCTAGGATCTGGCCTGAAATCCCACTTCTCGGGGATGTTTACTACTTGTGTGACCAGAAGTCCCCTCACCTTCCTGGGACCCAACTTCCTCATTTATAAAATGGCGGGGCTGGGCTAGGAAGCCCCCAAAGGCCCTTCTGGCTCTGGAGACACCATCCTGTTTAGAGAATTTTCTGTGCAATACAACTGTTGTGTGCCCAAACTTGTAGGCGAATGGATTTTTTAACTTGGAGTCATCTTTTCCACCGAGGCATAAGCTCAGCCCTGAGATCCTTCAGCCTGAATTCTGGGTTGGTTTACTATGGAAAAAGATGTCTGACCTTTTCATTTGAAGTTTCTCTTTCTTCTCTCCAACACGCCATTATCCCGATCTACGTGCAGCTTGGGAATGGGATGGCGCTCCTCTCTCTGGGTTCTCTCTCTCTGTTGTCTCTCTGTCTCTGCCATCTCTGTCGTCTCTCTGTCTGTCTGTCTGTCTCTGTCTCTCTGTTGGTCTGCTCGCCTCAATCAGCTCTTACACTTACTGATCAAAGGATTTCCTGATTTGAGTGGGGTGGCATTCATTCCCCTGCTACAGCTCACTCTCCGAGTCCTAGTGATAACCTTAATGTGGAAGCGAATACACATAAACTTATGTGTGTATACTTACATGGCAAATATGTGTGTACTCATGTGTACAAACACATAGGTATGCATACACATAAATGTATACACGTGCGTACATACATATGCTTCATAGTTTTAGCTCCCGAGCCCCCACTGGTGTCCCTCCCACTTAAACAAATCAGCCAAGATGACACCATGAACTCAATCATGATGCATTTAATAATAGAAGAATCTATTAAACAAGAAGAGAAAACCAAGAATAACATAATAATCCTCCCACAAACCTGAGTCATTCCCTTCCACCAATGCATCGAGTTTCTTTGAGAGAGTAGGCACAAAGTTGCAGCCTAGAAGCGACCCATTGTAGAGAAACACATGTTCTTGGGGTAACTCAGGCCCCTGTACTGATGGCCAAGGTGTCCTCGATAGCCATAGGAAATAGCTGGCACCATACATCAATTGCTGAGCCTATCTAGTCTTCTGGGGCTCTTCATCCTTCCCCGGGGTGGAGTCACTTCTTCACTGCCTGCTACAACAGATCCGCTGAGGTGGGGTTAAGTTCTTTTTGTGAAAGCAGAGACCGTAAGCATTGGGTCTGGCATGTTGTTCAGGTCTTCTGTCCTGAGCTCAAGGGCAGCATTTGCTCTCAGCAAAACAGTTCCCATAACTTGGGAATTCAGAGAGCTACTCAAGTATGATGAGTGAACTCTGCAGGGCCTTCCTCTTCTCAAGACCTGGCTGTCAACAAAGAAGAAGCCGTCCAGGCGTCTTGGGGGATTCCCTCCTTTCCAGTTGAAGGTAGAGGAAGGGAAAGGGAGCCGGGCTTTTCCCCTTCCTTCCATCAATTCTTCAAACCGTATAGGAGACTTCTCTCCTCCGGTCAGCTCTCTTAAGCAACAGAGCTTTCCTTTCATCAGATCAGCTCCCAACAGCAGTTGAGAAGTCTGTTTCCTTCTAGTCTGATCAGCTCCCAGCAGCAGCCACAGACCGTCTTCCTCTGATCAGCTACAGTTGGACTGAAGAGCTGCTCTCCTCTCCTTCCTCTCCCCTCCTCCTCCTCTCCCCCTCCCCCCTCCCCTCTCTTCTCTTCTTCTCAGCTGTGTTTTGAGGTGCTTCTCTTCTGTGTCTTCTTGCTGTCTCCGGTCATCTTGCCTCAATGCAGGCTCTCCCTGGTGACGTAATGTCCTCTGTCTTAGGCTGAGAAATCGAAACTCCCATTCGCAGGAGGGCGATTTGCGGCCGTCTCATTCTTAGCCACAATTTGTAGAATTCCTCCAAGTCCGCACAACAGTCACCCGCAAGCGAGCGGGGAAGTGCCCTTGCGGCGTCTCGCGCTCCGTGGGGGTGTCTTCTTTTGGGTCCTCTCAGAGCTGGCTGGGCTTCTGCACGAGGCCTGCACGAGGGGCCGCTTTCTCCGAGGTTGCCCCAGAAATGTCCGTGTCTCTGCCCCATTCCTCAAATCCAACAGCCAGAGTTCGCCTGTGGTACCTGCGGCCTCGCTCAGCTTTGGAAAGGAGCCCGGGTGGGGGTGGGGGGATGCTGTTCCGCCCTCGCCTGCCCCCAAACCAAGCAGCTTCCTCGCTTTGTCCTTTCAGATTCTGCCTGATTTCTTGGGGGGGGGGGGAAGAGGGCTGCGATGTCTCCCACCTACCACCAGGGCATCCTTTCTTGCCAAGCCAGGCCCCCCGAGCCCCAGTTTTTGAGGGGAGCCTCTGTGGCCATGATGTCTGCAGGGATGAGGTTCTGGGAGAAGATAAAAGGCTGCGTAAACCCTGAATGGTCGTGACTCAGCCAGAGGCGGGAATTGAACTCGGGGCTTCTGGGCCGAACCCCCAGGAACAGGAAGCTAAACTGGGCTTCCAGGGTGCTGAGTCAGAGGGGGCAGAGCCCGAGGGCTCTGGATCAGCCCCCCTTCCCTCTCCCGTCACTCCGATGGGGAAGAGCTGGGGGCTGGCCTCGCCGGTGACCCCGTGTGCCATTCCCTCGGCGCTCCTAGGTCTGCATCGTCCAGAAGCGGGACACGGAGAAGATGTATGCCATGAAGTACATGAACAAGCAGCAGTGCGTCGAGCGGGACGAGGTCCGCAATGTGTTCCGGGAGCTGGAGATCCTGCAGGACATCGAGCACGTGTTCTTGGTGAACCTCTGGTGAGCGCTTCCCCTCGGTCAGCCCTGCGGGGTCGGCGCTGCGGGGTCAGCCACGGCTCCCCCCACCCCCCGGCCGGCCAGTCCCCCCACAGTGGCCGTCACTCTCCAACACGCAGGGAATTCCCAGAGCTGTGAGAGACCTCCGTGGCCACTTGGTCACACACACAGAGGGCTTGGAGGAACCTCTGGGTTCTGCCAGCCTGACTCCGGGCATGCTTTCTGCAGGAAAGACTCTGCCTGAATCTTCTAGAAATCCTACTCTGTGTTTACTGTAAGAGCATATTGTGGGAGGCAGCTGGGTGGCTCAGTGGATAGAGAACCAGGCCAAGAGATGGGAGGTCCTGGGTTCAAATCTGGCCTCAGACATTTTTTAGCTGTGTGACCCTGGGCAAGTCACTCAACCCCTTTTGGCTTGGCTTTCCTGCTCTTTTGCCTTAAGTCCTAGAAGGAAGTGAAGGGCTTTAAAAAAGCAGATAGTGCCATCTCTGCCACCCCGGACTCATGAAAGAGGCCGAGACATTGTCTTGGCGCCTGATAAGACAGGACGTGGGACCGGACTCAGAGCCGAGGGCTCGCTGGCTCGCCATGGCCGCAGGACTCTGCGTGGAGAAGGGAGCGACCCAGGGCTTCGATGAGTTGGGAGGCGATGTGGGCGCTCTGACACGGCGGCCTTCATGCCCCGTGGCTGCCCGCGTAGCCCCCCTCCTCAGCGATCTAGCCGCCTCCCCTAGCCTGGCTGCGGTCCACACCCCCGAGCCCGAATGTGGCTCAGTACTGGGGGGTTCCTTAGGGCTTCTTCCTCACCTCCGTCCAGTCTTAGGAGATGAAGAGGAGGATCATGGGACCCCCAGGGGGCTGCATCATCCCAAGCCTCCACCCTTTTTCTAGAAATGCCCACCCACAGCTCAAGGCCAGAAATGGTGGGCACAGTCCCTGTTTCGTGCTGATCGCCCGCTGCCTCTCTCTCCACCCAGTGGGAGCGGCCAGTGGGGGGCCTGGCGTTCAGCATGTGGCCCCAAAATCAGTCTTTTAGACTCCTTCAGTCTTGAATTGAACTGAAAGGAAGCCCGAGCATCTTCTCCCTCTGTTCATCTTTGGGAGCGTTTCCCAGTGAAGCTCCGCCTTCTGTGTCTCCCCTCACTTTCCCATCATCCAGATGGCAGAGGTAGAGATGGCACCCCAGTTAGAGAGCCTCCCAGCCAAGCAGAAAAGACCCCGTGATGCCACGCCTCCTCCTCCTCCTCCTCCTCGTCCTCCTCGTCCTCCTCTTCTTCCTCCTCCTCTTCCTCCTTTTCCTTTTCCTCTTCCTCCTCCTTTTCTTCCTCCTTGTCCTCCTCGTTCTCCTCCTCCTCCTCCTCTTCTTCATCCCCCTCCTCCTCCTCGCAGGTACTCCTTTCAGGACGAAGAGGACATGTTCATGGTGGTGGATCTGCTCCTGGGCGGCGACCTTCGCTACCATCTGCAGCAGAACGTGCAGTTCACCGAGGAGACGGTCAGGCTGTACATCTGCGAGATGGCCCTCGCCCTGGACTACCTGCGCAGCCGGCGCATCATCCACAGGTGAGCGGCTCTGGAGGGTTTTCTTGGCAGGAGAGAGCAGTCAGACTAGGGGCCTCGGCAGGCCTTCTGGCCAAGGGCTCACGTGAGCTAAGCCGAAGGGGCTGAGGTGAGGAGGGGACCGTGCAAAGGCGTGGAGGTAGGAGATAGGAGATTGCGGCGTCTGTTTGGGCTGGAAGGATGGAGGCAGCCGCGGGGATGGGAACAGCGTCCAGGGGGAGGTCGGGGGGAGGTCGGGGGCAGCGAGGAGCGCCGGGAGCCGCTGACCGTTCAGTGGTCACAGTGGAGGCGAGAGCTGCGGAGCCCGAGGCGGAACCGGGGCAGAGACAGCAGAGGCATGGGGTGAGCCCGGAGTACACGGCAGAGGCCCAGCTCCAGCGTTGCCGGTTGACGGGGTCCCCAGGGTGGAGGCTGGGGGAGGCCAAGGGGGGTCGAGTGGAGCCTTTAGCGAGGCGCCCCGCTTGCCCATCCACACGCTCCCTGCCCGGCCCGGGCACTCACATTCTCTGGTGAGCTGCCCGTCGGCCCCCCGGCTGCCCCCGGCTCCGGGGATTCTCTTGGGCCAGCTTGGAGCCGAGGCCGGGCCCCTGGGCGCAGCGGCCGTATTTGTTAGCTCAGAGATGGAGGATGAAGGACAGGCCCGACGTGGTCCTCGGCTCCTCCTCGGGGCTCCCGGAGGCTGGCCTGGGTGGCCCGGAGGGGCTCCGTGCAGGGGGCCCCGCAGCCTGGGGAGCCTTGTGGACGAGGGTCCCGGGTTCGGGGATTTCTTGGGGGAAACGCCTTCAAGACAAAGTTCTGTCTCCTTCCCTCCGTGTAAACCCCCCCCAGCTAACCGGTGGGGACGCTCTCTGGCCGGGTGGACCGCTCGGGAGGAGCCGCGGCCGGGGCTCCTGGTGATTCTGGGAAGGCGCCGGCCCGACGACCTCCGCAGGCCCCCATCCCCTCCGCCTCCTCCCTGGAGAGACGAGGCAGTGACTTACCCAGGGTCACCTGGAGCTGGGCTTCTTAGACCTTCCAGAAGAGATCAGCCCCCGGACGAGACGGGCCAGGGCCACCCGCGCGTGCTGAGGGGCCCCCAGGAGGGGCCTTGGGGGAGGCCTCAGTCCAGCCCACGCCTCTCCCGGCCGAGGCTGGTGGCAGTCGGGGGCCCGGCGGGCAGGAGGTTTGGGAGGAGGAGCCACACGGGGGCCTCCCCGTGGCACGAGGGGTTGAGTGGAGGCGACGGCAGGCCTCGCAATCCTCCGTGGAAGGCCGCCTCCCGCCTCTGCCCTGCTTCATGCTGGGCCACAGCAGGAGGCTGCTGGACGGGGCTGGGGGGGGCCAACACCGGCCCAGGGGAGGTCCCGGGGCCTGTCGCAGCCTCCACACAAAGGGGACCCCGGAGGCCTCTGAGCGGACGGCAGGAAGCCGCGAATGAGGGCCGGAGGGCCCCTCGCTCATCGCTTCTCTCCCTCCGCAGAGACGTGAAGCCGGACAACATCCTCCTGGACGAACAAGGTGAGGAAGCGAGGCCCGGCCCGGCGTCTGGGCGAGGAGAGGCCGGGGGGCCCGTGGGGAGCCCGTGGGGAGCCCGGAGCCAGGCTGCCCCCGTTTTCCACAGCAGAGTGAGGTCGGGGCCCCGGGGGGCAGACCCCGCCTCGGACTGCCCACGTGTTCCCGTCCGGGGCCTGGCGGGGCGCCCGGCTGAACCAGCTCCCAAGCCCTCACCTGCTCTCCCCAGAGCTGCCTTCAGGCCCCCCAATTATCCACATAACAACACTGACGCTTATAGAGCACCCCCGATGTGCCAGGCGCCGAGCCAAGCCCTTTACACCAGCCCCCCGAGGGAGGTGCCTTTGTGGTCCCCATTTTACAGTCCAGGAAACTGAGGCAAATGGCAGCGACTCATCCACAGTCACGCAGCGAGTTCGTTTCTGAGGCCAGATTCAAACTCGAGTCTTTCTGACAACAGGCCTGAGGCTCTATCCGCTGCCCCACCAGCTGCCTGTGATGCTGCCTAGCTCTGTCTGGCTCTCCCATTCCCACGAGGCTCGCTCATCTCTGGATGAGTCGGACTTGCTATCCATCAGGGGGTCAGCGAGCAGTTTGGGGGAGTCCTTGCTGTACGCCAGGCTCTGTGCTACGTGCTGAGCAGACAAAGAAGCCCCAGCCCTGCTCGGGGCCCCCAGAGAGCTCTGGTCCTAATGGGGGGGGGCGGCAAACGCATCCATCTGTGGGCCCGACGGCTCTACCGAGCCAGAGGGAGGCGAGCTCAGGGGGAAGCCACTGGCCGGGGAAGCTTCCAGGGAGGAGGAGGCCCAACGGGGCCAAGAGAAGGGCCCAGCCGGGAAGGAGCCTTTATTCTCTGTTATTCGGAAGGGCTCCTGTAAGCGCACACGCGCGCACACACACACACGTGGGGAGACCGAGACAGAGACAGAGAGACAGAGAGACAGACAGAGACAGAGAGACAGAGAGACAGACAGAGAGACAGACAGAGAGATGCAGAGAGATGGGCCACGTCACAAAAAAGAATCAATAGCATTTCATTTAAGAAAGCAGCTGCCCAGGCTGGGAGGCACACGGCAGCCTCACTTTGGGGGGGTTGTGGAGTGCCTGGGTTGAGCCTGGATCCTTGGAACGGCTCGCAGAGAACACCCGGGAGCTGCGAGCTTGCCGTTCTCCCTGGGCCTCGGTTCCCCCTTAAGCTTCTCTTTTGCCTCGAAGGACACGCGCATTTGAGCGACTTCAACATCGCCACGATCATCCGGGACGGGGAACGAGCCACAGCGTTAGCAGGGACCAAGCCTTACATGGGTGAGGAACAAGTCTCAGCTCCGCCGCCCTGGGTGGGGGGCTGGGAAATGGGCGCAGCAGAGAAATGAGGGGGCTCGTGAAGATGGGGAAATGCCAGGCTAGGGGCAGAGCCATTCGGGAGAGGCAGAATGTCTTGGCACGAGCTCACGGCTGCCCACTCTCCGGTTTCAATCGTGCTTCGGTGAAACAAAAGGCAAATCGTAGAGCTGTAGGTGGGGGCTGGAAGAGACCCCGGAAGTCACGGCGTCGACTCTTCTCTCTTGACCGAGGGCAGAAGTGAGGACTAGAGTCCGGAGTGACTCGTCCAGGGTCCTGCATGATAAAAGGGGGAAAAGTCGTGACCCAAATATGAATCCCAATCCAGAGAGTTGACTGTTTGGGTAGGAAATGAAAACTGTGATGCTTAAACCATGCCTTCTCTTTTGTGGGAGGAAGCTCCAGAGATCTTCCATTCCTTTGTCAGCGGAGGGACAGGCTACTCCTTTGAAGTGGACTGGTGGTCAATGGGCGTGATGGCTTATGAGCTGCTCCGTGGCTGGGTATGGCTTTCATCGTTTGGCAGATGTGCATGGCGTCCGATGTTGGCCCCTCAGTGAGTCTCGTGGAATCCCAGAATGTCAGGGAGGGGCCCAACATCCAGCTTCTTGGACTGCTGCGGACCCCCCCCCCGAGGCCCACAGAGGGAATAACAGGCCCAAGATCCGAAAGCCCAGTTTTCTTTTATCGATTTTGGAATCAACTTTCCCTGAAGGACTCGCCTTCTCCCCCTCCCCCTCCCCAACTTGGACATAGACACACGGGCCCTTGGGACGAATACTTATTCCACGTTGGCCAAGGTTGAAAATACCTGTTGTTCTCTCCTTTGGGTCCATCACCTTTCCATAGGCCATTCTCCTTGAGAAGACCAAGGATCTCTCCGGGTACCGAATTCTTGCACATTCTGCCCAGCGTTAGAGCCCTCTCTACACTTGTAGACTATTTCTCTTCCCACATGGGTGTGCTTTCCTGTGGGATACCCTCTTCACCCTTGAAACAAGAGTCTTCCCTTTGATCCCCCCTTCCATTCTCCTCTAGGTCTTCTCCACTGTTATCCTTTGATCTGATGAGGACACGTCATATATGCCTATCTGCTTCCTCCCTTCTTTCCTCTTAGGCTCTTTCCTATTCTGCAGTTTAATCACACACACACACACACACACACACACACACACACACACACACACACACACCACCAACAGCAGCAGCAGCAACAACAACGACGATTCATCCGTAGTAGGTGAGCTATTATGAGGTTTAGTTCACAAAGTTTCAGGGCTATTTCCCCACCATCGCTTCCATTTAACTTCTACTTTGACCCTTACGTCGTTGTGTTTAGAATTAAATGGTTTAGAAACCATTTAATATCTTCTTTCTTTTCATTTTATTGCCGCCATCATTGGTTGCAATACGTTTGCCTTTCTTGTATTTCTGTTGTCTGGAGTGTGCAAAAATAAAATAATTTGTTCGTGTTGGCTTCTCTTTGTAGAAACATTTAACACCTCGTCTAACTGAATACCTAGATTTTTTCATTAATGATTAGACTCAGGTTTCAGGATAGGTCACCTTGGCTGGCATCTTGAATTTCCCTGATCGTCAGAACACCTTGTTCCATTCCCTTCTGTAGTCTCTGGTGAGAGCACAATAGTCTTGAGTTACTTAAATTTCCTTTCCTTTGTATTTAAAATCTTCCTCAGACATTAGACTGAATTCCATGAGAACAAAGACTGTTTTTTGCGGTTATTTGTATCTCTAACACTTAGTAGTGTGTGGGGTGTGTTAGGCACTTAACAAATATGAGTTGACCAACTAGTCACTTGCAGAATTTGTCCTATAGCATCGGAATTGTCCAATTTACTACTGTGTGTCTTGTAGTCTATATTATAGGGTTTCCCTCCCTTTTTCTGAAAGTCTTCTATGGATTCTTTTGATTGGCATTTCGTTTTTTGCATTCAGAAGCTCTTTTTTGTTTGCTTTTTCCCAGTAAACACTGGCCTTTCTTCTCCCAGAAAATTCCAGGATCCTCTATTTTTTCCTTAATTACATGTAGAAACAATTTTTAACATTCATTTTATGACATTTTTTGATCCAAATTCTCTCCCTCCCTCCTTGCTGAGACAATGAGCAATTTGATAGAGATCGTACTTGTGCTATCATACAGTACATATTTCCATATTGGTCATGTTGCGAAAGAAGACAAATATCACACATACAAGAAAAAACTCATGAAGAAAATAAAATGAAAAACAGTAGGCTTCGATTTGTATTCAGACTCCATCAGCTCTTTCTCTGGTGGTGGAGAGCATTTCATCATGAGTCCTTTAGAGTTGTCTTGGATCATTGTTTTGCTGATAATACCCAAGTCATTTACAGGTGATCATTGTATAATATTGCTGTTCCCGTGTACAGTGTTCTCCTGGCTTGGTCACTTCACTTTCCATCGGTTCATATGTCTTTCCAGGTTTTTCTGGAATTAGCCCGTTTGCCGTGTCTTGTGGCATACTACTTTTCCATTGCAGTCATATACCACGCGTTCAGAAGTTATGTACTATTTCTTGCATTTTAATGGTCAGATTTTTTGACTTGTGTTCTCCCGGGAGACCCATCATCATTAAGTTATTTCCCTGCATTTCAGCTTTAAAATTAATGAGTTCTGCTTGTACGGAGATTGTTTTCTTTTATTGGCGATTACTTCTCTTCTCGTTTTTCGTTCTGTGTATTTGCAATCTGTGATTCTCTTTTTTGTATCTTTGATGAGTTTTGTTAATCCAGTTTTCCCATTCTGTTCATTGTTTTCAGATAATTGGAAACGTTTTTTGGTCTCATACTCTCTTGAAAATGTACATTGTCTCTTGCCTTATCAGGTGTCGACTCTTTTTTGCAATATTTATCCATTGTTGTCTGGACATGGATTGTTAGCTCCTCTGAAGGCCATATTCCCTTCTGTTATTAATGCCTTCTCTATTGGCTAATTTAGTTATGTTCAAGGTCTTTCATGGAATTTTCTTGCTCTCGAGATCCTTGGCAATTTTAGTCTTTTTTTCCCCCTATTCTCCTGTCACTCACTTTCTGACTCCTTCCCCTTTGGTTGCATTTTCCCTGGTAATTGAATTGCAAAGCTGTCCCAGCCTCCTGCCACCTTGGGCGGTCCATGCTTGGAGAGCCTCAGGCCCTGCCCCCAGGGCCTTCTTGGGAGAAGGCACGAGCCCCAGCTGGACGCCAGTCCCCTTTCTCTCAGGCTTAGAGGAGAATGTCGCCTGTGTGTCCTATCCCAGCTCCTCCTGCTCTTCAGGTCTCCATGTTGGTTATGACACAGAGTATGACCACACCACCATCCAAGGGAGGAAAAGCTTCTGACTTGCCCCCACGATGGGGTGAGGTGGGGAGGTGCACAGGGCTGACTTCTGTTGCTGGCATGTGTGTTGGCTTATGCAGCCTTGCCAGGGGGTGCCTCGTGGGCAACTTGAGGGTTGAGGATTAGCCTCGTCTGTTTGCCACATGAAAGCACTTCTTGTCTTCCCCTGTGCAGACAGATAACTCTCTTTCTCTTGTCTGTAAAAGTCCTGCTTTGGACTTTGGGAGCGGTGATGAGGATCAGAGAAAGTGTCTAGTCCTCCATCTCGGTGTTGCGTCCCTGGCCGGGAACCGACACAAGCTGGCACGTGATGGGTTTGCATTTCCTCTGCTTTCCAGAGACCCTACGACATCCACTCGAGCAACCCAGTGGAGTCGCTGGTGCAGCTGTTCAGCACCGTGAGCGTCCAGTATGTCCCAACGTGGTCCAAGGGGATGGTCAGACTTCTGAGAAAGGTAAGCTCCGACGGCAGGTGCCCCGGCATTGCCTGGCACTTCTGGGTGCCGCAGCTAGCCTGGCACAGAAGTGGGGCTATGTCTATCTGGGTCGGTGAAGTAGGACAGTCCAACTGCTGTGCTGGATCATCACCTGACTAGCAGTCGGCATCATTCAGGAGCTCGAGCTTTCCTCAAAGAGCAGCTGGCTCCCCCTGCCCTCTGGGGAGGTCTGCGCAGGCTTCCTGGGTCCGAGAAGGCCATTCCCTGAGGGCTGCTCCGAAGCCTCATCCCCTGCAGCCAGGGGCTCCACACAGGCCCAGCCCGCTGCCCTGGCCTCCTCGGACTGGCCGGAGCCCAGCCCGGAATGGCTCTAGAAATTGCTCGGGCGCAGCGTGGCAGTGGAGGAAGGTGCTGACTCGAAGCAGAGCCGGGACCCTTCGCCTCTTTCGTGTCATGGAGTTCTCTGGCGGCCGGCGGCGTCTCGGGATGCCCCCTCCGCCAAAGACATGTAAATGCCCGCGGTCCAATCCCCGGGAAGCCAGACCCAGCGAAATCCTTTTCCCCATCCCAGTTCACGGAGCCCCTGCAATGGAGCCAAAGATCCCCATGAAGGAGGGATAAAGAGCTGCCCCGGGAGCCACGAGGCCCCGGGTTCTAGTCCTGCCTCGGACACACCCTGGGCAAGGCTTGGGCTCTCGGTGCTCTGTGCCGGCAGAGGCCTCGCCTCGCCTCCCCTGGCAGCTCCCTGTGCCCAGGAAATCGGGGACTAGGACCTAGCTGGTGCGTCTACACCCGCTCCTCACGGCGGGCAGAGCAGAAGCGTCTAAGCCAAGGCCGACCAGGCTGCTCTTCAGCGTCCATGTGGTGGGAGGAAGGACATTCTGTAGCGCTCAGGTGCCACCTGCTGGCAAAGCAGGGCCTCCTTCGGTCCTCCTCCTCCTGGAAAGCCCCAGAAGCCTCGAGTCAGAGGGAAAGGAAGCATCCGGCCCATCCCTCGCTCTGCAGGAGGGGAAACTGAGGCCCGGAGAGGGCACGAGCCTCGCCCGTGCTGGCACAGGCAGGAGGGAGCCGTCGGGATTCTGAGCCAGACCCGGGGCGGCTCCTGCTGCCCGACGCTGCTCAGGGCCCTTCCCTGGCAGTGCCCCTCGGATGCCGGCTGGTCCCCCTGTGCTTGGCCCTCGCACGCGAGTCCAGTGAGGCTGTGGCTCGGCTGCCCCGCCGGCCCATTCCCCGGAGGCTTCGGGTTAAAAGAGCGAGTCCCGAGAGCCTGGGAAGCGGCCGTCCTCAGCAGGGGAGCCTCGCTCGCTCCCAGGGCCGGCCCGGGCTCAGCGGTTGGCGGTCAGCGGCAGGGCTCAGGCCCTCACGGCCCGGTGCTTCTCCCTGCAGCTCCTCACCGTGAGCCCCGAGCACCGCTTTTCCAGCCTGACAGACATCCAGGCCTCCCCCTACCTGGCTGACATCCTGTGGGACGAGCTGAGCCAGAAGAAGGTGGAGCCTGGCTTTGTGCCCAACGTAAGGTCCCTCGGGCGGCCCCGGGGGGCGGGGGGCAGGCGGGGGGATGCCCGGAGCAGGCGTGGTGGGGCTCACCCTCGGCGCTCTTTCCCCAGAAGGGACGCCTGCACTGTGACCCCACCTTTGAGCTGGAGGAGATGATCCTCGAATCCAGGCCCCTGCACAAGAAGAAGAAGAGGCTAGCCAAGAACAAGTCGAGGGACAACAGCAAGGACAGCTCCCAGTCGGTGAGTGCCACAGTCCGGGCAGTGGGGGACGGAGGGCCTCCGGGCCCGGGGCTCGGGGCCAGTGTGGGAGCTCAGAGGGACCTCAGAGGCTGCTCGTCCAAGCCCACCATTTTACAGATGGAGAAATTAAGGCCTGCGGAGGGGGAAAGGAGTTGCCTGAGATCCCGAGGTTGTCCGAGGCAGGATTTGAACCCAGTTCCTGTGCCTCTGGTGCCAGGAAGCCCATTTCCTGGTGGGCCTGGGTGACCTTTCTGCAGGCTGGCCTTCGGTCGCCCAGGGGCCTCCTTCCCGCTCATTCCAAGGTCTCCAGACCCCGCTCTGGTGGCGGCTCCTTGCCGGCCCCTTCCGGGGTCTGCCATCTTCTCTTTTTGCTTCTTGCCCCGGAATGCTTGCAAGGAGAGCCAGAGCGAGCCCCGAAGCTTTTCTGGAGGCCTCTGGGTAACCCCTAACTTGGGAGAAGCTCGTGGCCAGGGCAGGGGGCTGGCAGGAAGAATCGGGGCTAGCAGGGCAGCGTCCAGCAAGGGGAGACAGCGGGGCCCTGCTCAGTGGCCTCGGGAAGGGACCCCGTCTTCCTCGAGCCTCGGGGCTCCCCAGGATCCAAGGCCAGCCGGGCCCGCATCCAGCCCCATTCTTGGCACCGAATGGGGGGCTGAGGGAGGATCTCGGCAGACGGCCTCAGAGCTCTAGGCCGGAAGGCTGGGCGACGTGTGATGCGCGCCCGCGGGAGCTCGGCCGCCAGAGCCACCGGGTGCCCAGGGAGGTCTGCGGGGCCCTGGCACCTCACGGGCATCCCTTCTGGCGGAGGCGAGTCCCGGGGGCCAGCTGCCCCTTCTCCGCTGGCTCGGGGTGCCGGCTGCTCCCAGAGCGCTCGTGCCCAGGTGACTTGGTTGCTAAAGGCGAGGAGAGCGTGAAGAAGGTCCCGTCTCCTCCTGCATGCTGGGGTCTCCCTCCGCCTCCAAAATGGCGGCTCGTGGCTCAGCCTGGCTTCCTGCATTGGTGGTCCCCAGCCTAGACGACGAAAGAAAGCCAGCCCTGGATTGCGCCCCCCCAGGAGGCGGTCTGGCCGTTTCCCGCCTTGATGGCTAGCCAGAGAAGGGCTACCCAAAGCGGGGGGACCCCCGGCGTGGAGACGGGAGCATTTGGCCGCTTCTCCAGGAGGACAAAGCGGCGGCCCGATCCCTCTCTCTCTGAGGGCTTCCGTCGGCCCCTGGGCGGCCGAGCCCTCCGGGGCACGCTTGGCGAGCACCTCCTGCAGCTGTGCGGAGGGACCCATCGCCGGGGCTCTCCTGCCTCCCCCTCCTGCCCAGCTTCCGTCCTGGACTCTCCTCTCTCCGCTTCCTCTTCCTCAGCCATCGCCTTTTCCCAGAGGCCTCCTCAGTCCAGGGTTGGCCGCCTGGCGCGGTGGCAGAAGAGGAGAAAATGGCGGGGTCCCCGCCGCCGACTTCCCTCCTCCCAGCGTGCTCTCATGGCTTCCAGTGTCCAGGGGGCAGCCACGGGAGACCCCAGAACAAAAGAATGCACTCCTGACGCTTCCAGTTTGGGACCACACGTGGGTCCCTCGCCCTGGCCTCGGTTTCCTAATCTTCAGAATGGGGAGACAAGCTAGATGGTGCCTGAGGTCCCCGCCGGATTTCACGCTGTGATCCCCTTTATTATGTACTGGGTGCCCGTAAGTAGGAGGGCAGCTAGTGGTGCAGTGGATTGAGGGCTGGGCCTGGAGTCAGGAAGACCCGAGTTTAGACTTAGTCGCTGTATGACCCTGGGCAAGTCACTTGATCCTGTTTGCCTCGGTTTGCTCGTCTGTAAAACGAGCTGGAGAAGGCCTGACAAACCCTCCTGTCTCCTTGCCAAGAAGATGCCCAAAGGAGCCCGGAGAGGCGATTCAAGCCCAACACGCCGTTCTCTAGTGTGTTCGAGAGGAGGCGTTTTGAGCCGTGCGCCCGGGCCTCGCCCGTCCGTGTGTGCCTGCGAGTGTCTGTCTCCCTGGATTGCTGCGAGCCTCCCGCAGGAAGGAAACGTGTCCCGCGCAGAGCAGCGTCTCGCCTTCCAGGTCTGCTCGGGATCAGCCTGGGGCTCTGGTCACCTCTGGTCACCTCTGGTCACCTGTGGCCGCCTCTAGCCTTGGCCGAGCTGGCAGGCAGGAGCCCGGGGCCGAAATGCGCTGGGGATGCCCCCAGCGTCAGAAGAGGCTGGTCTGTGCTGGTCCTGGCCCTGGAGGCGCCCCGAGCTGTCCCAGAACGAGAGGAAGGCACAGGACGGTGGGGGAGGGGGCGAAGAGGGCCAGGACTCTGTGCGGGAGCCCATCCCGGCAGTGGCCAGGTTTTGCCTTCCCGCGCCTCCATTCCCTCAGCCTCCCCCGGATACGGGCAGCGGCTCCCAGCTGGTGCCCCCATCTCTAGGCTTTCCCCTCCCCAGTCTTTTTGGTTTAAACGCTTCCCTTCCATCTTAGAATCGCTACCGTGTATTGGTTCTAAGGAAGAGGAGCCCTAAGGGCCGGACAGTGGGGGTGAAGGGACTTACCCAGGGTCACACAGCCAGAAAGAGTCTGAGGCCAGATTGGAACCCAGGTTCCCCCTGAGCCAGCCAGCTGTCCCCTACACGCAGTCTTAAAAAGAAGACACCGGCTTCTCCGATCGAATCAGAGACTGGGGAGGAATGTCCAGGCCCCACCTCACAGGCAGGCTGGGAGGGCCAAAGGAGACACCAGGTGGGTCACCAAGGCCTCGGCCACTCCCGTTTCTCGGGAGATTTCCGACAATGCCAAGGGGAGTGCCCCAGTGGTCCGCCATGTGCCAGAGGCCCAGGAAGACTTGGGAATGGGTTTGGGTGGAAAGTGGGCTCTGGGCCCCGCGTCCGGGCCAGCCCCCTCCTCCTCTGCTCCTTCTTACGGCTGCTCCCGCGCCTACGGTCAAGGGCGTCACAAAGCAAACACCATCCCTCCCATTTTGTGGAGGAGAAAACTGAGACCCGGGAGGGGGGAGGTGACTGGCTCAAGGCGATGTGGCCATGCCGGCACGTGCCGAACAGCAGCAGCACTGGAGCGAGGGAGCCCGGCACCCACCTCCCATGGGAGCCTGACTCCCTTCTGTGTTTTTTTCTGCCAGGAAAACGATTACCTTCAGGAGTGTCTTGAGGCCATCCAGCAAGACTTTGTGATTTTTAACAGAGAAAAGTAAGTGGCCGCCTGGAGCCGGGGATGATGGGGGCTGCTTGGTGTCTGGCATTCCAGAAGGGGCTTCCCAGCTCTGCACTGGGCGGAGGAGAGGCCCCCAGAGGGGAGTGACGGGCAGCCCCGAAGGGTCCTTGGAGCGAATCCGGGTCCCGGGTCACGCCAGCCTCACCCCCATGGCGGTCCTGAAGGTCATGGCCGACCCGTGCCAGCTCCAACGGGGTAGAGAGGAGGGGCGGGCATGGAGCCTGTGCTGGGGCGGGCGCCTCGGAGACTGACCTGCCCGGAGAATCTGAAGAGCGCTGGCGAGGGGGAGCCCAGGCTCGGCAGACCATCCCGGCAGGCCAGCTCTCTGGGAAGGGGCTCTCCTCCTCACTGACTGCCGGGAAGGGGCCCTTCTGGCCGGCGTGTCCCTCCCCGGGCCTTGCCCACGTACCAAGCATTGGCCCTGCTCTGGGCACAGGACAAGGAGCCTGAAAGCAAAGCCCTCCAGAGCTTGTCCCTCTTCCCAAGGCCCAGGACGGGAAGGCTTCTCTGACTGCCTCACGCTGAGCAGGGAAGGAGCCCCCCGTCCGCTTCCGCAATAGGGAGCACCGCTGGCCCTACGGTGGTCTGGCGAGCCACCACCCCGGCCAGGGGACCCGGGAAGGTGCCCAGTCCAGCCTCTGAGAAGAGCTGTGGGCAGAAGAGGCTGGAGCTCTCTGGGACCGGCTGAAGGTGCCGCCCCCCCCTTCAGATCAGGCTCGTGCGGCTGCTCCGAGCTGGATGGTGCCCCCTCACCCCCTTTGTCCAAGCCTGGAAGGCGGACGGCGGGCACCCTGGCCACGCCATTTCGGCGTCTGTGTCTCATCTCCATGTCTGGGATCTTCGGCCTCCGGACAATAGTGACGCCCCTTAGCTGGCCTCCCCTTGGCGTGTGCGCGGGGGCCGAGCGTGCCGGCTCCTGGCAGAGCAGGGTTCCGGCCGCATTCCGCTCGGGCCTCTCTCTCCGGTTTTGCCCGTCGGCAGTCGTGGGAGCTCCTGGGGCCGCTGTCCTTCCCGGGACGGCCCGCTCACCCCTTGCCCTTCTCCTCGTCTTTGCAGGCTGAAGAGGAGCCAGGCCCCGGAGGCCCTAGACAAGGGCGTGCCTGTCCCGGAGGCCACGGAGGAGGCCGGGCCGGACGCAGAGCCAGACGTGGAGAGCTCCCGCTTCCACATGTGTAGCTCCGTGTGCCCCTCGGCAGGCAGTAGCTAGGCGGGCGGCGGAAGAGCCCGAGCCCTCCGGCCTCTGGAAATCCTCGTTCTCAGGTGGCAAAGGTGAATCTCTGGCTAGAGCCGGAGCCGGAGCGCTGCCGCGGGGAAGGCGACTCGTGCCCGCTCTCGTTTAGCCAGCCAAGAGCTTGCAAAGGCAGCCTTAGCTGACCGCGTTCCTGAACTCGCCGGGGTGAGGCGTCTGCTCCCGGGGGGCGCCCCGAACGTGCCTGCCGTGGCCCCGTCCGCTTCGGGGGGGCTGGATCGCGAGCCCAGGACACACTCCATTTTCTCCGCTCGGAGGTCACCGAGAAGGGCCTGGGCCTGCGGGGTCCCTGCATGCACACGACCCCCAGGGGCTGCCCCACTCGGTGAGAAGGGCTCCTTCCCAAGAAGTGCCAGGGGAGGTCCGGTGGGCCGGCCTCCCTCCTCCTCCGGCCGCTGCCAGCTGTACATACTGCCTTTTCCACTCTTTGGAAGCCTTTCCTGGCCGGGCCTGGGGGCCAGTTTCTGTTCCGGCCTCGAGCTGCCCATCCGTGCCGGGCCCCGAGGACGTCGTCTGGGAGGAGCGGACGGGGCGAGGGCCGGGGCTCTCGGCCGTCCCGGCCATTTGCTTCCCTTCTGTATCCGTTTCACCTTCATTGATTAAACGATGAGGAACAACTGGGGTCTCTGTGTGGATTGGGATGGGGAGGGGCGCGAGCAGAAGCCGGGGGGGGGCTCAGCCTCGTGCCGGACGCCCCCCTCCCCACACGGCTCCAAAGGGAGCGTCCCCCGCCTGCCAGCGCGCGCAGAGTTTGAAGAAGCCTCTGCCGGGCAGACCTCCGGGCTCTGGCCTGTATGTCTGCAGCAGAGGACGACGTCGCCGGCAGTCGGTCAGTAAACGGTTACGAAGCACCTACTGGGTGCCGGGCACTGTGCTAAGAGCTGGGGTACAAAAAGAGGCCAACGGCAGGCCTTGCCCTCAGAGAGCGAACCTCAGCCAGATTCCGAGGGCAACAAATGGCTCCCGGCTTTCTTTCTCGAGTTCTTCATGCGCCACGCGGGGAGGCCCCAAGGCTAGAACTCCGAAGGGTCACACACGGAGCTCCTCTGGTGACCTCGCTTATTCAAGGAAGGCCGTTGGGGGGAAGGACTTGTCCAGGGTCACACAGCCAAGTCCATGGGGGGTTGGGGCTAGAATCACAGTCGTAGGAGAAAACATTCGGGGAAGACGTTGGAGGCCGCCAAGCCTAACCCTGCCGACCCTCTCGAATTCAGATCTCTTGTCTCCCCTGCCCACACCTACAAACTATCCAGGAGAAAGTCTAATCTTTCGTGGCACCCACAAGAATGGGCCAGCCGGCACCCTCCTGGGCCCAACACCTCCCTCCCACTGATTGTCTTCATGGAAGGAAGTTTTCAACTGAGAAAATAGGCAGCCACGCTCCCACTCCCAGAGGAGCTCTGCTGAAGCCAGGCAAGGGGCGAGGGCAGCATGCTCTCTCTCTGCCCGGTGTGCCAGTGAAACGATCATCTGCCCACCTCCGGCCCTCTCTATCC
>NC_058131.1:695682485-695696197 GCF_016433145.1 Gracilinanus agilis
CCCCCCAGCCATCCTCCCACCCACCCACTCACCCACTCGCCCACCTACCTACCATCCCTTCATCTCTGTTGCACTTCTCGGCGTCTCCCTCTGGCCTCTGGGGCCAGCGTGTAGCTCCGCTGCTCGTCCTTCTCCCTCTATTCGTCTCCACGTTGTCTGTCTGCTCCGACTCTGTCCGTGGATCCCGTCGTCCACTTGCCCAGAGCCGGATTCGTCGGTGTAGCTCTCCACGTCTCCATCCGCCTGCATCTCTCTGCGTGTCCGCCTGCCTCTTCCTGGCCCCGTTTCCTCAGTGTAAAGTCCCTACTTTCTGGTTTAGAAGGGACACTAAGGATCTATGCTTCGACAGAGGAGCAGGAAGCCTGGGCAACTGGGGTTAAGTGACTTGCCCAGGATCCCACAGCTAGGAAGAGTCTGAGACCAGATCTGAGCCCAGGACCTCCCACCTGCAGGTCTGCTGCTGTGCCCACAGTGCCCGCTGGCTGCCCCTCCCCGTTTCTGACTTTCCTTCCTTCCGTCCCAGGCTACCTCCACATCCCGTCTCTCTGCACCTGCATCGCTCCATTCTAGTTGGACACAAGACGCGCTCCCTCACAGGCCCCCTTACACTGCGGGCTCCCACATCAGTCTCCAGGATGCAGCTGCTAACTCCGGCCGGATGGGCCGCCCGCTGACCACAGTGACCAACCGCCCCCCAGGAGGTCTCGCCTTCCTAAAAAAAAGTCTAGAATAACCAAAGGTCGAGAACGACAAAGGAATCCGGGAAAGGGGGTGAAGGCCAAGGCCGGCGGATTTCAGCCCGGATCCCAAAGCAGCGATCGTCCAAGTAGGCGGGCTGGCGGAGCCTCAGTGGACAGGATTAGGTGCCCAGCGACCCCGGCAATCCAGTGCTCGAGAAATCCAAAGCCCCAGATCCGGAGGGGAAGATCCGAGGGGGCTGGAAATGAGCTTGGGAGGAACTCGGCAGAGATCGGCATCTTACGTGGCCCGTCGGGATGAGGTCAAAGTCACGGCATGGTCGGCCCATAAAGGGTGACGGAACTCAACCAGGGCAGCCTGGGAAAATGTACCTACCCGAGCTCCGGAGAGAGCGTGTGACCAAAAAGAGCTCAAGAGCCTTGGAGGAAGCAAAGGAGACCCATTTCCTCCCATGGAATGGAAAAGCCTCGCCATGAAACGCATGCCACCCAATGAGGAAATGGGGGAAATGACTGCGGGTTTCACGGCTCGAGATCTCCTGTGTCAAGTAGAGAAGCTCCATTAATGATGTCGATAAACGGTGAAACAACAGGAAGAGTTTTCAGACAAAGAAATCAAGCTAGCCGTGGTCGCAGGAAAAGAGTGCTCTAAATGGATTAGAAATGCAAACGGAGCCAACTCCCAGACACCCCTGGCACCGGGGCAGAAAAGAAGGAGGATACTCATACTCTGTTGGTGGACTTGGAAATGGAGGCATTTTGCAGAGCAACTCGGAGCCGTGCCAGAAAGGGCTTTAAAACCGTGCAGACCCTTTGACCTAACAAGACCACGTCTAGGTCTGGGTCCCAAAGACATGCTAGAAAAGGGGAAAGAACCCACTTGTACAAAACCATTTCTAGCAGCTCCTTGTATGGTGACGAAGAGCTGGAAATGGAGGGGACGCCTATCGGTGGGGGATGGCTGAGCTGAGCCACATGATGCTGATGGGATACTTTGCCCCGGAGCAGTGCGGCTTCGGAAAAACCTGGGCAGGCTTCTAGGAACTGAGGATACAACGGGAAGAGCAGAAGCAGGAGAGCACTGTAGGCAGTAATCGCAATACTGGAGGATCCGTCGGGAGGCTCGCCTGCTCTCATCAGTACCCAGATCCAAGACAATTTCAAGGGAGCCACGATGGGAAGTGCTTCCCGCTTCCCGAGGGAGAACTGAGGAACCGAATGCAAATTGAAGCCGACTTTGGTTGCTTTTCTTTTCAACACGGCCAAGAGGAAAATGTTTTGCATGACTTCACGTGTATAGTCAACGGCAGAGTATCTGCCTCTCGGGGAGGCGACATGGGCAGAAGGGAGAGAATCCAGAACTTCTTAGAAAGTGATGGCCAAGACCTTTTCACGCGTGTTTGGGCACTATTTAAGAAAAGAAAAAGATTCTGTATAAAAGAGGAAACACAATTTTTGTCTTAACTGTGTCAAGCTGGGCCTCCTCTAAACACCCACTGCAGCGCCGGCCTCATCGCCACTCGCCACCAGGGAGCTCTTCTCTGCCAGACCTCGGGGTCTTTTCTGGATCCTCCTTCCCGCCTTCTTTACCGCTTTTGATACTCGGGCACCCACTCCTAGTCCCGTTCCTCTGGCCTCCCCTGGCCCTGCTCTCTTGGCTCTCCCTCCTACCTGTCTGATTTCTCCTTCTCGGTGCCCTTCACTGCCTTATCATGTCCTCAAACCATGGATTCATCTCAAGGATCTCCGCTCGGCCCTCTTCTCTTCCCTCTCCATACTCTCCTAAGGATCTCGGGCATGTCTACACGGTCTATGTGGTCGTTGTTGCTTAGTCCTGTCACGTCCCGTTCTTTGTGACCTCAAATGGGGTTTTCTTGGCAAAGAAACCGAAGGGGTTTGCCATTTCCTTCTCCGGCTCATTTGACACAGGAGGAAACGGAGGCAAGCAAGGTTAAACCCTTTGTCCAGGGTTACCCAGCTAGTGTCTGAGGCCAGATTTGAACTCAGATCTCCCTGACTCCGGGCCTGGCACTCCATCCACTGAGCCACCTAGCTGCCCCGTGGATATTCGAATTGTCCAAGACATCTCAAAGTCAAAATGTCCCACCCGGAGCTCATCATTCTACCCATCCTGAGCCCCACCTTCCTCATCTCTTCCCCTTTTCTGTGTCTACCAGGTCGTGCTGCCACCCCTTTACCAGCCTCCCGACTCCTCTGCCTGCCCCTTCTTGCGCCTTCCCTCTCCTGCTGGGATGCATTCTGTCGGTCCCCTGAGGAAAGGCAAGAGGGGCGCCAAAGCAACAGCTCCTCTCCGGGCCAGCCCAAGCCCAGGTGTCCCGCCGGCTTCCAGTGCAGTCTGCCACCTGTTTCCAAGAGGAACCACCTGCCATTTGACTTCAAGCCTTCTTTCTCCAGCTGCACCCGGCTGTCTTTTGAGGGAAGAGGAAAGCGGGTGGGGGCTAGAGCTGCTCCCCCCCCCCCCGCCCCCGTTGTGTGGCTCGTACTTCCGTCTCCGGGCCAGATGGGGGGGCGCCGCTTCTGTGAGGGTTGGCCAAGCCCTCTTCAGGGCTGCTCACCCACCTTGGGCATTGGACCGCCGCCCGACTCCCACCTGCGCTCCAAGAAGCTGGAACAAGTAGTTTATGTCTTTATCGGCACATGGGTTTTACTATCAACCTGGCGTCTGCTTAGGCATCCGTCTCCCGTTTTTCTGTCCCGAATATCTGGCTGTCTCCACCTGTAACCCTCCACCTCCATCCATCATCCAATCACCCATCTTCCTATCCACCCATCCGTCCATCTCTCCACCCCATCCATTCATCCATCTTTGTCTCTCTCTGTGTGTCTCTCTGTGTGTCTCTGGTTATCTGTGTCTGCCCTTCTACCTGCCTGCGTGTTTGTCCATCTTTCTAGCTCTTCCTCTATCCGTCTCATCGACAGCTGGCTCGTCCTCTCTCTCTCACTGGCACTCTCTAGCCGACTCTGCCTCCGTCTCTGGCACCTGCCAACTCCTCTATTCTCCTTGCCCGCCTTTGTACGCCTTTTCTCTGCCAGCCAGACGGCAAACTTCTCGAGGCCGGGGACGGGTTCCTTTTGGTCCTTGGGGCCCCGACCCCTCAGGCGCGTGTTAAATATCGACTACGTGCAAGGCAGGGGATTCAATCCTGGTGATAACAAAGCCAGGGAACGCCCCAGTCCTTGCCCTAACGGGGGGAGACCACGTGAATCTTTGTAACATCCGTGTGGAGCAATCGTGATGGGATGCGTGTCCAGGAGTGCCGAGGGAGTCCCAGAGGGAGGGCACCAACAGGTTAAGAGGAGTTGGGGAAATCTCCTGGAAGAGATGGCGTCGGAGCCGAGTTAAGGGGGGAGTGGATTCTAGGCATGAGGCAGCCTGCTCACAGCCGTGTCGAAGGGATGGAGAGGTGGCCAAAGGCCAAACCATGAAGGGCAGTCGATTGACTAGCTGCGTGATCATTCCCTCCCATGTTCTGGCTTCGTGGTCTGCTTCTTTTAAATAACATCCTTTTGAGTAAGAATTGTCCCTGGAGATGCGGAGAGAGGGTCGTGGCACCCTCGTGAGGCCTAAGCAGTTCCGAAGCCCGGAGAAGTAGAGACGAACGAGACCTGGGGTGCGCCTCCCCACCTCACACCTCCTCCCGAGGAAGACAGTGAAAAACCAATACTTGATCCAGGTTTCTTTCTTCTCAGTGACTGCCGTGCTTGCAGGGTCTGAGAGCAAAGCCGCCAATCAGAACCTTGGCCTATGCCGGGAAAGCCTGGTGATCAACAGAGTGGCTCATTTCGGATTCCGGGCAAAGGACTGGCTCTTCCCAAGACCACTTTGCCCGATATTTTCTTCTGCATGCTTGCCTCAGTTACTTCGAGTCAGGCCATCTCTAGAGTATGGCCACTGGGCTTTCCATGACTTAGGAGCTGAGAGCAGCAGTCTTGAAATAAGCCTCCCCACTTCAGGCCTCTTCCCTCCCCATCCACTCTCCATAGAGTGACCCAAATGATTTTCTGAATGCTTAGATCAGGCCACGTCACTGCCCCACTCAGTAAGCTCTAGTGGCTTCTCACCTCTAAGATCAAATGCTCACCTGGCCCCTGGAAGCCCTTTACTACCTGCCCTTACCCCCTCATCTCGTGCCACTCTTGAATCAGCCCCAGTGCTTTGGTGGTCTTCACATGTATCCTTCCCTACCTCATTTGCACACATTGGAATCATGTGTTAAAGACTGTCTCTGGGGATTTTCTGGGGGCAGAGCCAAGATGGCAGAGTAAACCAGAACAGCTCCATGTCACCAACCAAGATAAAAATATCACCACCAAATGGATACAGGAATGAAACAACCTTTAAGAAAAACCCAAAAGGTGGGCAGAGAACATCTGGGGCACTGGGGTGAGAGGAGAGCAGAGCCAGCAAGAGGCTGTAGCAAGGAGGGAAGAGCAAGCCAAAAGCAAGTCACCCCCCGCCACACCCACACCCACATCTGCTGTCCCAGGTTCAGAGTCTAAGCCCAAGCCAACATTCAGATCCTGAGATCCTGCCAGCCAAATAGTGGTACAAAGTCAGGAATCCCAGTCTGGGCTTGGGATGGGTCCATAGTTCACAGTTTGGAGCAAGGACACAGTTCACCGGGGGGGGGGGGGGGAGAAGGGGAAAGGGGGAGATTTTTTTGCCTAAAGATAAGGGCAAAGCTCCAGGACAGGGCAATCAAGGGTGTGCCTAATTGTATGAAGTATACTGTGAGACCAAAAACTTGTGCCTAAGCCTGGGACTAGAATTTGATCAGCCCCTGATCTGATCAAGTTCAGAGTGAGATCAAAAGCTTACACCCAAGCCTGAGGCAAGTCTTTAAGCTATCAGCATCTCAAGGATCAATTAAATCAGCAGGGGGAGGGGCTCTCAGAGCTCTCATCCCTCAGACCATCATATTATCCTCCAAGAACTGAAACTGATAAAAAACCCAGAAAATAAGCTAAAAATAACATCAAAGAAGGATGGAAGTTTAAGAGGGTACCTCAACTTCCCAGAAAATAGAGCCTACCTGTAATTAGATAGGAAAAATGAGGAAACAACAAAAAAGCACCTAACTCTAAAGAATTTTTATGGAGACAAAGCTCAAGGCACAGAAAGGGACAGTGAAAGGAAAGGAAACAAATGAAAAGTCCAAAAGAAAAATATGGATTGGATACAGATTCTGGAAGAACTCAAAAAAGACTTCAAAAACAAATTAAGAGGGGGCAGCTGGGTAGCTCAGTGGATTGAGAGCCAGGCCTAGAGATGGGAGGTCCTAGGTTCAAATCTGGCCTCAGATGTTTCCCAGCTGTGTGACCCTGGGCAAGTCACTTGACCCCCATTGCCCACCCTTACCACTCTTCCACCTAGGAGCCAATACACAGAAGTTAAGGGTTTAAAAAAAAACAAATTAAGAGAGGCAAAGGAAAAATGAGAAAGAGAAGTGGAAATGATACAAGGAAAAAGGAAAGTGATGCAAGAAGAAAGGTAAGTGATGCAAGAAGAAATGGGCCAACTGAAAAAGGAGACCCAAAGAACTGAGAGAGGAAAATCATGTCTTAAAAATTAGAATTGACCATCTAGAAACTAATGATTTCACGAGAAACTAAGAAACAATAAAGCAGAATCAAAAGAATAATAAAAACAGAGGAAAACATGAAATATCTTATTGAAAAAAAACTGACCTAGAAAATAGATCTAGGAGAGACAATTTTAGAATTATTGGACTACCTGAAAGCCATGATCAAGAAAAACCTTGTACATCATATTACAAGAAATTGTCAAAGAAAATGGCCCAGAGATCCTTAAACAAGAAAATTGAAATGGAAAGAAAACAGATCACCTCCAGAAAGAAATCTTCAAATAACAACTTCCATGTATTCAATACCTAAATTCAAGAGACCAAGCTAAGGAGAAAATTCTTCAAGCAGCCAGAATGAAACCATTTAAATACCATGGAACTACGTTCAGGACCTAGCAGCTTCTACATTAAAGAATCAAAGGCATGGGATATGATATTCAGGAAGGTGAAAGATTTGGATTTAAAACCCAGAGTCACGTATCCAGCAAAATTGAGTATATTCTTTCAGGGGGAAAAGTGGACATTCAATAAGATAGAAGATTTCCAAGCATTCCTGAAGAATAAGCCAGACCTAAACAAAAATTCTGAAGTCCAAACACGAGACACAAGAGACGTCCAAGAAGGTAAATAAGAAAGAGAAAATTTAAGGGACTCCTTAAGGTCAAAATGTTTATGTTGACATGGAAAGAAGATTTCTATAATTCTCAAAAATTACTCTTAGTAGTAGAGAAGATAGAAGGAATTTACTCAGAAAGAGGATGGGGAAGTAAGCTGACTATGATGATATGATGTATATGATAATATTAGATACGATCTATGTAAATGTGATTATATGAAGTTGTATGTATATATGATATGTATACATATGAATGACATGTAAAAAATCAAGGGGTTAAAGAGAGGGTGCACTGAAAGAAAAGGAAAGGGGGGGCAGCTGGGTAGCTCAGTGGATTGAGAGCCAGGCCTAGAGACAGGAGGTCATAGGTTCAAATCCGGCCTCAGACACTTCCCAGCTGTGTGACCCTGGGCAAGTCACTTGACCCCCATTGCCTACCCTTACCAATCTTCCACCTATAAGTCAATACACAGAAGTTAAGGGTTTAAAATTAAAAAAAAGAAAAGGAAAGGGAGAGATAGAATGGGGTAAATTATATAACATAAAGAGGCATGAAAAATCATTATAGGGAGGGGAGGATAAGGGTAGTGATGGGCAATACTTAAACTTTACTCTCATTGTAACTGGCTCAGAGAGGGAAAAACAAGTGTCCTCAGTGGAGTATAGAATTCTATCTTACCCTGCAGAGAAGTGGAAGGGAAATAAGACAAGGGAAGGGGGACGTAATTGAAAGGAGAGGGAATGTGGGGGTGGGAAGGAGCGACCAAAAGCAAAATACTGGTGAAGAGGAGCAGAATTAAAGGGAATAGAGCAGGATCTAAAGGAAATAAATTAAAGAAGAAATGAATAAAATTGAAAGTAAAAGAACTATAAAATAGATAAAGTACTGGTTAATCTAATAAAAAAGAAAGAGAATCTAATTAATAGATTCAAAGATTAAAAGGGTGATCTCACCTCTAATGAAAATAAAATTAAAGTAATTATTAAGAACTATTTTGCCCAATCAAATGGCAATAAATATGACAACCTAGGTGAAATGGGTGAATATTTACAAAAATATAAATTGCCCAGATTAAAAAAAAGAGGAAATAGAATACCTAAATAATCCCGTCAGAAAAAGAAATTGAACAAGCCATCAAAGAACTCCCTAAGAAAAAATCCCCAGGACCAGATGGATTCACAAGTGAATTCTATCAAAATTTAAGGAACAACCAATCCCAATACTATACAAATTATGTGACAAAATAAGCAATGAAGGAGTTTTACCAAATTCCTTTTATGACACAAATATGGCACTGATTCCAAAGCCAGGCTAAAAACAGAGAAAGAAAACTACAGACCAATCTCCCTAATGAACACAGATGCAAAAATCTTAAATAGAATACTAGCAAAAAGACTTCAGGAAGTGATCACAAGGGTTATTCACTATGACCAGGTGAGATTTATACCAGGAATGCAAGGATGGTTCAATATTAGGAAAACCATCCATGTAAATGACCATATCAGTAATCAAACCAACAGAAATCACATGATTATCTCAATAGATGCAGAAAAAGCCTTTGACAAAACACAACACCCATTCCTATTGAAACACTAGAAAGTTTAGGAATAGAAGGGTCATTCCTCAAAATAACAAACAGTATATATTTAAAACCATCAGCAAGTATCATTTGCAATGGGGACAAGTTAGAAGCCTTCCCAGTAAGATCAGGAGTGAAGCAAGGTTGCCCATTATCACCTCTTTTATTCAATATTGTACTAGAAATGCTAGTGGTAGCAATTAGAGAAGAAAAAGAAATTGAAGGGATTAAAGTAGGCAATGAGGAGACTAAGCTATCACTCTTTGCAGATCATATGATGGTCTACTTAAAGAATTATAGAGAAGCAACTAAAAAGCTAGTGGAAATAATCCACAACTTTAGCAAAGTTGCAGGATACAAAATAAACCCACATAAATCATTGGCATTTCTGTATATTTCCAACAAAATTCAGCAGCAGGAGTTAGAGAATTTTCATTTAGAATCACTCTAGAAAATATAAAATATTTAGAAATCTATCTGCCAAGACAAACACAGGAATTATATGAACACGACTACAAAACACATTTCACACAATTAAAACTGGGTCTAAATAATTGGAAAAACATTAATTGCTCTAGGTAGGATGAGTTAATATAATGAAAATGACAATCCTACGCAAATCAATCTACTTATTCAGTGCCATACCTATCAAACTACCAAAAAGCTTTTTTATAGAATTAGAAAAAAATTATAACAAAGTTCATGTGGAAGAACAAAAGGTCAAAAATATCAAGGGAAATAATAAAAAAAGTGAAGGATGGGGGCCTAGTGGTACCAGATCTTAAACTGTACTATAAGGCAGTGGTCATCAAAACAATATGGTACTGGGGCAGCTGGGTAGCTCAGTGGAGTGAGAGTCAGGCCTAGAGACAGGAGGTCCTAGGTTAAAATCCAGCCTCAGCCACTTCCCAGCTGTGTGACCCTGGGCAAGTCACTTGACCCCCATTGCCCACCCTTACCAATCTTCCACCTATGAGACAATACACCGAAGTACAAGGGTTTAAAAAAAACAACAATATGGTACTGGCTAAGAGGCAGAAGGGAGGATCAATGGAATAGTCTTAGGGTAAATGACCTCAGCAAGGTAATATTCAATAAACCCAAAGATCCCAGCTTTGGGGACAAGAACTCGCTATATGGCAAAAGCTGCTGGGAAAACTGGAAAGCAGTATGAGAAAAATCAGGCTTAGATTAACATCTCATAGCCTTTAGTGAGATAAATTTAAAATGAGTAAATGACAAATATAATGAGTGAAATCATAAATAAATTAGGTGAACACACAATAATTTGTGGGAAAGGAAGGCATTTAAGACCAAGCAAGAGAACATTACAAAATGTAAGATGAATGACTTTATAACAAATTAAAAAGGTTTTGTACAAATAAAACCAAATGCAACCAAAATTAGAAAGAAAGCAACAAATGGGGGGAAAACTTTTTATAACAAAACTTTCTGACAGAGGTTTAATTTCCCAAGTATATAAGGAATTAAGTCAAATTTACAAAAAAACCAAGCCATTCCCCAAATGGCAAATGGTCAAGGGATATGAATAGGCAGTTTTCAGATGAAGAAATCAAAATTATCAATAATCAAATGAAAAAGTGTTCTAAATCCCTCTTGATTAGAGAAATGCAAATCAAAACAACTCTGAGGTATCACCTCACACCCAGCAGATTGGCCAATATGGCAGCAAATGAAAGTGATAAATGTTGGAGGGGTTGTGGCAAAATTGGGACACTAATGCATTGCTGGTGGAGTTGTGAATTAATCTAACCATTCTGGCAGGCAACTTGGAATTATTCCCAAAGGACTTTAAAAGAATGCCTGCCCTTGAATCCAGCCATAGCACTGCTGGGGTTGTATCCCTAAGAGATAATAAGAAAAAAGACTTGTACAAAAATATTCATAGCTGTGGCAAAAAAAACTGGAAAATGCGGGGGTGTCCCTAGATTGGGAAATGGCTGAACAAAATGTGGTATCTGTTGGTGATGGAATATTATTATGCTGAAAGTAACGATAAACTGGAGGAATTCCATGTGAACTGGAAAGACCAGGAACTGATGCAGAATGAAAGGAGCAGAACCAGGAGAGCCTTGTACACAGAGACTGATACAATGTAGCACAATTGAGTGTAACTGACTTTGCTACTAGCAACAATGCAATGACCCAGGACAGCTCTGAGGGACTTATGAGAAAGAATGTATCCACATCTAGAGAAAGAACTGTGGGAGTAGAAATGCAAAAGAAAAACACAGGATCGATCACGTTGTTCGATGAGGATAGGGTTGGGGTTTTGGCATTAAAAGATCACTCCATTGCCAATATGAATAACATGGAAATAGGTTTTGAACAATGATACACATATAACCCTGTGGAATTGCTTGTCAGTTCCAGGAGTGGGGAGGGAAGAGGGGAGGGAAAGAACATGAATCGTGTAACCGTGGGAAAAGATTTTAAAGAAATTAATTAAAAATAAAGAAATAAAAGTACAAATGCCCCAGGAGAAGGATGTAGCTTGGGATATTTGAGGAGGGTTATAGAACAGACAACAGATTGGTGGGAGGCCCCCAAGGTAAACACGGGCTTCTTCACAATTTTTCAGATGGCCACTCTGTCTCCCCATTTTCAGTGTGTATTTGTAGAGGATTAGTTACAGGTCTGGAGCAAGTTTGCTTTTGTATAGAGAGAGGATGGATGAGCCCAATCCTACTCCAGGTTGCTGAAGGAAAAGACTTTAGGAAGAAGCCGATATGAGGGGAGCTGGCTGTCTCCATCGTGTCCCTATTCCCAGCTTTCAACACTAGAGACTTTTGGAAACTTCCCTTAGGTGAGATCTAAGACTCTTTCTTGATTTAGCTGAATTATCTAGCTCCCCAAAGGAAAGTTCCTTTGCTCTATATACATTCTCCTATGTATACTGTCTCTGATTTCTGTTTTGCTACTGCTTCAGATAAAGGGATTTTTTGGGCTAAAAAAAAAAGACTATCTCTTGGGCCTGAAATCCTGGGCCTCCTCTTCTCAGCCAGGCCAAGCACTGCCTTTCTCCAACCCTACCACTGTCCCCTCCAATCACCTTGTGCTGATTTGGGGGGTGTTTTCTATGTTCTTATTTCCATGCATGGTGCACTGTCCCATTTCTCTTCTGTCTTGTGGGAGAGGCTTAATAGAAACCAATCACTTTATTGATTGCTCCATGGATAAATAGGGCTTCCAAGAGACAGGGAGGAGGGCCTCGGGGCAGCAGGTGCGATGCTGTAAGGGGAGATAGGATAGTGGGCTTGGAAGTCGACAGGATGCCACTTTGACCAGAATGGGGAGTGTAATTAGCCTGGAGTGATAGATTGGAGTGAAATCGGGAAGCCCTATTAGCCAGTCAGAGAGCAGGCAGGAAAGGGCAATGGTCAGGCTTGTGAATGAAGACTCCGACCCAAGTCGCTGCCTGGAGGATGGAAGCCTCAGGGGGACATGAGAGCTGTGATTAAGTGACTGAAGGGCTCCCATGCAGAAGAGGGATTATCTTTGTTTGGTCTGGTCTGAGAGGAGCAATGGGAGCAGGGCATACAGACAGGGAGGAAGACTGAGGCTGTGGGGTAAGAGAACGGGTTCCCCAAAGCAATGGTGCTTCCTAGCCTTGGTGGTCAGTCTTCAAGGAGAGGCTGGATGGCCACTTTTTTTTAACCCTTAACTTCTGCGTATTGTCTCATAGGTGGAAGAGTGGTAAGGGTGGGCAATGGGGGTCAAGTGACTTGCCCAGGGTCACACAGCTGGGAAGTGTCTAGGCTGGATTTGAACCTGGGACCTCCCATCTCTAGGCCTGACTCTCAACCCACTGAGCTACCCAGCTGCCCTGGCCACTGGTTATAAGAAGAAATCCTGCCAAGGAGGCGCAGGGGAGGAGGCTGACGGGGTCCTTGGCCACTCTCGGGTTCTGTGATTCTGTGAACTCTCTTGGCTCGTGGGTGAGGTGTCTGGTCTCCCAAAGACTGGGGGTGCCTGGTGGGAGCCTGGATTTGTCATGACGCTGCATGATAGCCACAAGCCGGACTCCCTCTCTGAGCCTCTGCCAGCTCTTCTGGGGAGTGTCCTCAGGTGCTGCCTTGCAGGACGTAGAGGGCCAGGAGGGACAAATGAGACGCTGGGGGGTGGGCGGGGGAGGGGGGCTTCCAAGTGCTCCCAGGTGGGGGTGGGGAGTTTCAAATGGACTTTGTGGAGTGAGCTCTCCGTCAGGTGCCGAGTGCCACGCCGTTTGGGAGACCCTGGCCCCTGGCTAGTCCTTCTCAGGAAGATCCTCAGAGAGTCCCGAGGGGTGGCCAGTCACATGCCTGGCGTAGTCCCAAGACAGCTTGGAGGCCAGCTGGGGGGGGGGCACGCGAATGGGATGCTACCTCAAACAGAGGCCTAGAATGAGGGGGCTCAGAGCATGAGGAAATGGGTTCAAATCCTTGCTCTGCTCCACAGGGGACGAGATCCCTTTTGCCCTTAACTCTAGGGCTGGCCTTTCCGCTCTCTTCCCAGGGGAGGGCCACAAGGAATGGAGCGGCTGGCCTGTGGGAGTGGCCAGAAGCACAGCTGGGTCCCACTGGAGTGCTCAGCCTGAATGGTATGGCCTGAAGGTGGCTGCCATGATTTGGGCCTTTGGGCCTTTGGGTGGGTTCTGGCAGGCCCACCATTAGAGCCCCTGGGATGGGCAGGATTGGCAATGGCGGAATGCCAACAGGGAAGAGGCTAGAGAGGGGTGCCGCTGCCTCGAGTCATGCTCTGGTGACTCTGCCATTGGCACACGAAGGGGGGAGGAGCAAACATTCAGCAGGCACTCTGGGGCTCCCCCCACTCCCCGCCATCATGGTCAGATGGGAGCTGGTCCCCCAACCCGTTTCATTTGCCTGAGCTGAGCGAGGGCTGGAGAATGGGGATGGGAGGAGTTCAGGACTTGCCCTGCCCCAACAGAGCCCCTCCTTGGGAGCAGGAGTGGGAACCGTCCCGGACGAGCTGCCACCTGGGAAGCAGGGGATGGGCAGGCCATTCCCCTCCCCCAGCCCAAGATCCTTCCTGTTCTCAGCTCCATAATTGCTTGGTGGTGCCTATCGATCTCTGTGCCAATCCGGCCCAGGACAGACATGCTTATGGAGCTGGAAGATGTGCCAAGCCCTCTCCTGACCAGCTGGGGCACCTGCTTTCCTCAGAAGTCCCCCCCCCCCTTGGGACTTTGCTA
>NC_058131.1:695696363-695728863 GCF_016433145.1 Gracilinanus agilis
GGGAAGCAGGGGATGGGCAGGCCATTCCCCTCCCCCAGCCCAAGATCCTTCCTGTTCTCAGCTCCATAATTGCTTGGTGGTGCCTATCGATCTCTGTGCCAATCCGGCCCAGGACAGACATGCTTATGGAGCTGGAAGATGTGCCAAGCCCTCTCCTGACCAGCTGGGGCATCTGCTTTCCTCAGAAGTCCCCCCCCCCTTGGGACTTTGCTAGTCCCCCCCCCCAGGTTTTCCTCTGTGCTCATGGGTTTCCCTGGTGCGAGGTGCTTTGGAGATTGGGGGCTCCTCAGGCCCTTCCCTGTCCTGAGGCCCGTTTCTCTGGCATATGTGCCAAGCCTCAGCGATGCCCATCATCCCCCTGGGTGGGAGGAGATTCAGCGTGCCATCCTCAGAGTAGCGTTTGGCTTGGAACCCCAATTTTCCAGCCCCCGAAGCATTACTGTTCCTCAGACGAGAGCCGGCCTCCCCCCACCTCTACGGTCTTTAGTTTTCCTGACCATTGAGACGAGCTGAGGGGCCCCCTGGGGGGAACGGCACGTGGGAGAGAAGCTGCCGATCCCAGGGGAGCCTCCCATGGACTGTTAGATCAGGGGGGCCTTTAGGGAAAACCACTGGCCCGAGAGTGTGGACGGTGCAGGGGGATAAGGTGGAGGGGGAGGAGAACTGCATCAGGATCATTATAACAGTCTGTGATTGGACCTAGAAGAAGGGAGGGCATTCTTGCCCAAGCCAGCCGCTTGGGTGCCCCGAATCCCTTTCCCTTCCCTTCCCCTCCCCCTCCCTGCCACCCCACTTCCAAATAAAGCTGCTTTTCTCCTGCCAGCCTCTGGCTGCCCGTTAGAGGGATTTCGGGGGGTACGAGCCCCCCCCCCAGGATCCCACCCCACGCCAGCCCTCCTGGCTGGCTCACTGACTGCCGTTCCCCCTCCAGGAGCACGATCCCAGGAGGGAAGCCCTGGGGGGGGGGATTGGGGGGGGAGAAGGCTGGAGCAGAAGCCTCACTTTATATGGCCGGGGAGGGTGTGAGGCAGCAGCACTGTTTGTGTAGGAGCCCGGGCAGGGCCCGGAAAGGAGGCTGCGTGTGTGTGTGTGTGTGTGTGTGTGTGTGTGTGTGTGTGTGTGTGTGTGTGGATCCTTTAAGAGTCTGGCAGTTTAGAACAGGCCTCCCCTCCTGGGCAAGGCAGGAACAGAATTCTGAGGGGGCTGTTGAGGGTGGCAGTTGGAAAGGGCTCTTGTGAGGGGCGGGATGGAGGGGAGGCTCACAGAGGACGGGGAAACCTCTTGTCTGGGAGCCGCCCAGGCCTTGGCAAGGGGCAGGGCAGCCTCGAGTCACCGAAGGAGCCGGCCCATTCCTCCAGCTTGAGGCACTGGCTTGAAAATGAAAGCCCAGGGATGGGGGTTGGGACGGGAACGCCATGTCCAGCGGGTTGTGGCGGGCTGCCCGTGCCCACTCGGGGCCTCCGTTCCTGGGCTGGCCGGCCCCTTGGCCCTCTGTGCCCGCTAGTCCTCCCTGCCCTTGGGCACGCGCCTACAGATGCTTTCTGTGGTCCCTTCCAGGTCTAAATCTGTGCTCTATTGTCATTTTCCTTCTACTAAGACAGAAGCAAGGGGGCGCTCTGTCCTTGGGCCTCAGCAAAGAGAAGCTCCCAGGGTGGGGGGTGGAGACCAAGGTGGCAGCAGAGGGCTCCTGCGATCCCCCAGTCTCCTCTCACACTCCCAGCCAGGAGGCGGCCACGGGACGATAGTCAGAGTCCGCCTCTGAGTGGGCACTGCAGAGGGGCTTGTTCCAGTGGAGGCCCTGATGGGAAGGGCTCTGGGCAGAGCCTGGGAACCGGGACTCTCCTGCGGGGGGGGGGGGGGGGAGCTTTGAGTGATAGACCCCCTGCTGACAGGAGCCTGGCCTTGGGCTAGTGCTAGACATCCTGGAGGGGGCGTCCTGCGGGACCTCGAGGGCTCCTGAAAATCGGAGGCCTTGCGTCGTGGGCCTCCCGGGGCTTGCTTTGCTGGCTTCTCCGGGCCTTCTCCGGGGCCTGGGGACGCCCCCGGGTTCTTGTGTGCGTGGCCAAACGGAGCCACGAGCTCAAGCAGCCCTACCAGGCTTGGAAGGCTTCAAGTACAGGCCCTGTGGTGGACTTGGGCGTCTCTTGTCCGAGGTCCAGCCTAGCTAAGTGCAGAGGGACTCATCACCAAAGAACAGGCCGCCAGGCAGTGATTGCGTTCCAGCCGAGGCAGCTAGAGAGGGCTGCCCGAGAGGGAGGGCAGGGAGAGCTCGGATGGGCACTGCCGCTACCCCCCTGCCCTGAGCCCACATGGAGGTGAAGCCATTGGCTACTCTCGCCCACTGGCCCCGACCGGGCTCCGGGCTCCCGTGCCGCCCAAGCCAGCGGCTCGGCACGCACTGAGTCTCCTCCGGGCCAGGCCTTACACGCACCCGGCCTGCGGCCTTCCCCTGCGTCCGTCTCCTTAGGGGAACCTGTCTCTGGGAAGGCTGGGAGAGGAGGGGCTCCTGATCAAGTTCCAAGGCCGGGCCCCGCAGAGAGCGAGCCTGCCGGCCCTTTGGACCTTGGAAAATGACAATCGGGGCATCCACACGCAGGGCGGGCAAACGGGGGGAAATGGGGCTCATCTTCCTCTCCTGAAGTTTATGCCCAGAAGACCCAGGGGGCCCTGACATGCGGAATGGAGACGAAACTCCTGCCCAGAAGGCCCCCCCTTTTTTCTTCTTAAGTCCCGCCTCCCCCAGAGTCCTGCCCCTCCGGGCCGGGCAGCAGCGCGTGGGCGGCTGGCAGAGAGAAGGCCGCCATGCCATGGCCCGCAAGCACGACTCGTGGGCCCGAGCTGCCGGGAGAGGTTCAATGCAACTTTATTAGGGGGATCGTTTTCAGGGGGTGGAGCACCAGGGAAGGAGCGGGGGGGGGGCACAGTGTTCCCAAAGGTCCCATGCAAGAAACGGGGAGCGGCCCAAGGAAAGGCCACCCCCGTCGGGTTTGGGCTGCCGGCCCCGATCGGTCCAAGCTAGCATGCAGCGTTCGCGGAACGCTCGAGCTCGTCGGGCCGCTCCCTTCACGGCTTCCAAAGAGCTCGAGGGAAAGGCCGGCCTCGTCCCAAATAAAAGCACTCGCTACTTCTCTAACTGCTCTCAAAACTCGCCTACGACGGGGCTAACACTGGGTGGGGCCTTGGAAACGGGGAGAAAACCCCGAAGGGTCCCCGAAGGGGAATGTTCAGTAAGGGCTCGCCAGTGCTTGTGGCAGTGTGAGGAGGGGGAGAGGCCACATCGGGACCCAGAATCCCAGCCCTCCGGCCCGGGCGGAAGAGCCCCCGGGCAGAGACCTGGCCAGGACGAGTCCCGGCACCCCTCACTGGCAGTGGGCAAGCTGGGGAAGTCGGGCAGGCGGGCGCCCAGGGCGGCCCTTACCACCCCGTAAGGGTAAAGAGTGTTTCATTTTTGTCTTTGTGTCTCTGTGCTCAGCCCGGGGCCTGGCCCATGGCAGATGCTTGGTCAATGCTGAAGGGAATGGAAGGACGTTCCGTTGAATGCCCTTTGGGACGTTTGGTACCCAGCCCGGCCTGTGCCTGATGAGGGGTCTAGATCTCCAAGGGAGCTCTCCTCTCGGAGAAGGGCGGCCATGGGAGGAGGCCAGGCGGCAGATGGATCTGGGGATCTGGCAACGCCTCCTCGCCACCACAGCCACGGGCGGGCAGGGCAGACCCCGCTGGGCCTGCCTCCTCTCGGGCCGGGACGGGGGAGATGCCTTACGAGGGGCCCCAGACTGCTCAGAAAGGAAGGCATACTCTAGGGACGAGGGAGGCCAAGGGGGCCCCTTTCCAAAAGAAGTCGGGGAGATGGGAAGGGCCTGCGGGTGGCCAGTGAGAAGCAGAACTGAGGCCAGGCTTGCCGGGACGCCCAGCAGCTCCCCTAGGACAGAGATGTAATATTGGACCTTCCTCCCGGAGGGGCGATGATCTTCTGGGCTGGCCTCCTGGCGATGTGGTCGTCCGCTTGAGAGCCTGGCGGGAAAAGAGGCCGGGAAGCTGGAGCTTCCTCGCGTAGCCCACACTCCCAGGCAAGCCCATCTTTTGGGATGGGCAGAGTGTGGGCAGGGCTTTGGGCTACGGGGCTGTCTCCACGGGGGCGGACGGGACAAATCTGTGCAACGAAACACCTGGCACTCTTTGCTGCTGGCCGTGCCGAGGCAACCGAGGCCCTGGGCGCCCCTCTCCTATGGGCTCCCGCCAGCCTCGGGCTCCTATTGACCAACACCAAAGTCCAGTGTGTGGGGGCGGGGAAGAAGGGACTTAGACCTCACAGGGGAGTCGTGGGGGGAACCTGCTTCTTGAGGGTTGGCAAAGCCAATCCCCAAATGTCTCCCAGTGCCTAGCCGGGCAAGCCCCCCATGCCACCAGCCAGACCCCCCAGAGTCTGCATGCACCTTGGGGAGCTCCGGCAGGGCCCTAGCTGAGGGGAGCCGGGGCTCTCTGGGCTCACCCGCCTCTCTCTGCCACTCCTCGGGCACTTACCAGACAAGCTAAAGCCAGATTGGTGCAGGTTGCGGATGGGTGGGACGGTGATCTTGCCAGGGCAGGAGGAGATTCTGGACGCAGGCGTTGGGGCCACCGACTTGGCTGTCACAATCCCATCGTGCACTGGTCCATCGTAGAGCCCCCTTGGCACGCCATGAATCTCGGCCAGCTAGTGGTTGGCAGGGAGAACAGAAGGGAAAGGAAGGATGGAGAAACCGAGAACAGTAAAGGCAGAGCCTGGGCTCAGAGGGCACGCTGCTTGGCCCAAGGCCCTTGGTCCTACTCGGGACCCGAGATGGGCGCCGCCTGGGCCAGGTCTCCAATGCTGTCTTTCCTGGGAATGCACGTGTGGCTGGTGGCTACCTCCTCAGATAGACACACACTCGCACACACACACACACAGAGCCTGGCCGATAGCTCTAGTCTGAACTTGCCCACATACTCCAGGCCCATCTTAGCAGGGATGCCCGTCGGTGCCAGGCTCATGACAGCTGCCGAGTCAGAATCCGGGCGAGAAGGAGAAGGCGACGTCCTCCAAGTGTGAGGAGTCTTGGCAGAAGAGCCCGGGGCTGCCCACACACATATCTGGGCAGGCCGGGCCCTGCAGAGCCTCGGAGCGAGGACCAGGAGGGCGGAGAGCATCGCGGCACCAAGGGCTCCACTCCCTGGTGCCCCCTCAGAAAGCCTGGCATGTTCCCCAAACACCGGCTCGGCCTGAATAGCGCAGCATCAAGCCAATTGCCCACCTATCTCAGTGTTTTAAGGGAGGACGTAGCCAGCTTTTTTCCTGCTGAGGCCCAGAGAAGGGCAGAGACTTGTCCGAGGTCACTCCCCTGCAGAGAAAGGACATTTGGCTTTAGTTGGAGCTGGGTCTGCTCGTTCCCAGGCCAACGGTTCCCCGGGGCTTCCAAGTGAGACCGGAGCTCCCCTACGAATGAGATTTCTCCTCGGGGAGAAGATCCTCCCATTCACTCACCCAAGTGTTGAGCCGAAGCCACGGGGAGCTCTGAGGAGATGGGGAGACGTCCTGGCCCCAGGCGACCACCGAGAGGTGGGGGGGACTCTCCCGCGGGCAGATGAACCCCATCTCTGAGCAGAGGATGGGGCTGGGGCTCTGGGCAGCGCTGGGTCCCTCCCGTCTTGGCTAGGGCGAGCGAGCCCATCCTTGGCGCCCTGCTGGTCCTCGGGCATCCCACGCTGGGCCCTTCTTGCCCTTGCTGGGTTCTGAAGGTCTGCCTCGTCCAGACCTGCTCGGATCTGGGCCGACGGGCCCAGGTCCTACAACCCTCCCACGTTCGTGGCCAGGCTGATGCTGGATGGCTTGCTCTTGCCACCCCCTGCCCCTGGCCCAGTTGAGCCCCGAAGGCCTTGGCCTTGGGCCCCCTTGAAGTCCATCTTGTCCTTTCCTGGGCTTGCACACCCCCTCCTCACAGAGGAGAACAGAACAAGCTGTTCTCAAGTGATGGCCAATTGGAGGCCTTCCCCGTCCCCTCCCGATGGGACTCGGGCCGAGAAGGGCTCCTCCAGGCCCTCCTGCTGGAAGCATTGCTGGGCGGGCCTGCTTGGGCAGGGAGGGGAGGGCGGGAGCTCTGGCACGCTCCCCTCATGATCCCACTCGCTCTGCCCCAGTACTCTCGTGGGAGCCCGGCCAAGCCTCTCGCCCTCTCTGGGCTGCCCGTTTCCTTTTCTCTAAAGGGAAGGGCTGCATGAAATCATCTCTAAGCTGCCCCTGGCCCTGCCCCCCTGGGCGAAGGCGCTCCTGTGCTTCCTGGCCTGCAGACCGCGGGAGCCCCTTCGGCAGCTGGCCGCGCTAGCCCTGATGGGGCGGGGGGGACTCCGGATTCCCAGCACACCCTGAGCCAGCGGTTGTCCAGGACGTGGGCAGCCCAGCACGACCTCTTGAAGAGGGCTGTGTGGGGGCTCACTCACAGCCCAGAGAACAAGGAACCCCCCAGGCCGCTCTGAGAGTCCCGGCCCTCCTTAGACCCTTGGCCACCGGCCTTTGCAAACTCTGTCTGTCTCTTCATCTGTCTCTCTGTCTCTCCACGTCCTCCAACGGCTCCCCCAAATCTCCAGGCACTGGCCCTGGCCCTCCATCCTGCCCACCCTTTCTGGGGCCTTGGCTTTGGGGCCTGCGCGTCCGAGAGCTGCCAGGGAGACTTGCTCCCAGCAACCTCCAGTACTCCTACTTGTCTGCCCCCAGATCCCCCCACTTCCGTTGAGAGGAAGACGCCGTTTCCAGGGGTCTCTGGCCCCATCTGAGCCTTTGGTCCCCTTCCTGGGCCGAAGTAGAAGTCTGTCCTCGGCCCTTGCCCTGGGCCAGCTGAGCTTCCCTCCACTGTGAAGATCTGAGGCCTTGGGGGGGGGGTCCTGTCCTGCCCCCCCACCCTCATCTCCCCACCACTGAGCCGTTCTCCGGGCCTCTCCCTGACTCCTAACCTAGGGACCCCCCAGCCCACCCACGAAGGAAGGCCCAGGCAGTCTCCTGGGAGCAGAGAGTAGCCGTGGCTGCCGGCCACTTGCCAAGGCTCTCTGGGCGTGGCTGGTCCTGGCCTTGGTTCGCCCAACAGAGCGGAGATCAGACCCCAAGCAGCCATTTGAAGACGGCCAGAGAGGAATAAATGGAAATCGCAGCCCTGATATACACCTTCGTTCCTTAAACGATGAAGGCCGCCCCCCCCCCCCGGGTCAGCCGGCTTCCAATTGGCCGGAGCTCCCAGCAATCAGAGCCGAGAGAGGGAAGGGCAGGCACCCTGGCGGAGGATGAGCTAGCCCCAGCCCACACACATCTGGGCCAGAGAAACTTGACCTATCCCAGCCTCTCTCCCGAGACCTAGTCTAAGGGCTGCAGCCCTGGCGGCCTAAAGCCGAGGTGCGAGGGAGACAGCGGGGTGGCGGGGGGGAGAGACAGGAACCCAATAAGAAGAAAAGACGGAGCTCCACGCAGGGCGAGGCAGAGAGCCAGAGAGAGAAAGGAAGAGCCTCGCTCTGGGCGGCGCTCCCCAGGCCCCCCTGGGAAATCCTGGCTGCACCGTCGCCAAGCCTGCCCCATGCCTGCCCGCCAATCAGAAGCTGCAGCCATTGTCCCAAGTGGAAGGCCGGGGCCAAGCGGAGGGCTCAGAACCCCTGCTGGGATCCCCAACCCTGGTCCCTTGATGAAGGAAGGCCTGCTGCTCCATTGCCTCCTCGGGCTCCTTTCTTTAGGCCGGGGGGTGCCCCAGGGAAAGGCCAGCCTACAGGGCAGAGTCCTTGGAGGCGACGCTCAGCTCCCCCGTCCCTCGGGTCCCAGCTTGGGCCTGTGGAGGACTGAGCCTCTCCAAACTTAGCTAGTCTGGTCCTTGGACAGTCGACCCGTTCGATCCCCGGGTTTCTGTGTGAAACCTTGGCAGCTTGAGGATCACTGCCAACACCTGTGGCCTTCCTCCCCAGCCTCGGAGAAAGCAAGGGCGCTTCCCGGGGAGGGCACGACCGCCGACGGTCGAGAAGAGTTAACAGGTGTCCTGCCCCCCCCCCGAGACACATCGGGGGTCGATGAAAACCTTCTCGAGGAGCAGGGTCAGAGGGGAGACGGCAGGCAGTGACATCTTAGCTGGAAGTCAGGGTCCATTCCTCCTAACGAGCGAATGAGGCCAGACGTGAGCCAGCCCAGAGACAGCACTGCGGAGGAAGGAGGGAGAACGTGGGGGCGCTCGGACAGGAGCTTCGAATGGCCCCGAAGCGGTTAACGGCTGTGGGTACCTGGAAAATGGGCAGGGGGAAGGCGGGCTAGGGTGGGGGGATTAAAGGCAAAGGACCTTGAGAGGGAAATGGGAGGGTGCCAACGACACCCTTCTTGGCCTATCATCGGCTTTGTCTTGGGGCACTTCCTCTGCGTGGGGGGGGGGGGAGCCCTAGGTTGAAAGTGAAGACAGGAGAGGAGGAAAGGAAAGCTAAAGAGAAGATAGATGAGGAGGTGATAAAATCAAAGGCAGGGATTCGCTCCTGCATCTCCCCAAGTAGCAACGCAGCGATGAAGCACCTGCTTCATTTGTGGCCCTCTGGGTGGCACTGGGTGTGTACGGCCCACAGAGGAAGCAGCCCCTCTGCTTAGGCATTTGGCACCGCAGACACGTGTCCAGAGGCAGATGGAAGATCTCTGCGGGGCCAATCAGGTGTTCCCGTAAGGAAAGCAGGCCGTTCCTTCATCTCTCTTTCCCAGGGTCCTCCCTCTGAGAGAGTCTTTGTCCCAGCCAATCGGTCCATCCCTGCCTCCTGGGTGCTGTGTGTGTGCGACGTCGACTCCTCACTTTGCCACTGCCGTCACATTCATCTTTGGAACTTCAGCTCTCAGAAGGTCCTTCCCTCCATGTTGATTCTACCCTCAGTGCCTGTCCACTGGACCAACAGCCTGGCCGCAGTAGACCTATGGGGAAGCTGGCTTCCAACTGACTGATGCGCCTTGCCCCTCCTCAGTTACACGTTGTCCTTCCTCCTGAGCCACTCATTCCACCCAAACCCCTTTTCAACAGAATCGCCCCCAAACTCTTGAAGTAAGAGAGCTGGGGCTGGGCACTGCCCACAGCCTAGGANGGCCAAGACCAAGGGAATCCTCCATTCTCATTGCCTCTGGGTCCCCTAGCTCATTTATACAAGCTGCCCCCCTCCCCAGAGGGAGGGGTGGGAATCCCTTTCAAAGATCTCTTCTTCTGGGTCCTAAGTGGAAAGCTGCTCTCAGACTCTTTCTTGGGATCCCCAAACTTGGACTCTGAGTGCAGGCCTGGCCCCTTGGCTCTGTCGAAGGACTCTCAAAGCCCATGGGAAGTCCCTGCCCGTAATCAGATACCGAGCCTGGACTTCCCTCTGCCCCCAACCTGCCCGAGTCTCCAAGAAAATGGTTCCTTCCTGGGCCGGAGCCTCCCCTGGCTGGGGCTTGGGCACCCTGTCCTTGTCCTTTGGCTCCTCCTGGCCAGCCCCGGGGGCGGCGTCTGCTGGTTGCCCTCTCCAAGAATGGCCCGGTGGAATGGCTTCCGTCCCTCTTTTCTTTGCACATTGTACATCAGTGTTGCAAAGGCATCATCGCCCAATGGTGCGACTTCTGCTCCTGAGCAGACTGGCCTTGGCGGTCTGTCCCTTTGATGGCTGATGCAATCTGGCCTTGGGGGGGGGGGCTTCACCCGAGTTCCCCATCCTTTTAGTACCATGGCCAACGAGGATGAGTTTTTGGGAGGCAGGTGAGATATATTTCTGGAGCTTGGCACTGTGTCAGGGAGGGGGCAGCATCTGGCACCTGCCCCTGCCCTCCTGGCTTCAGCGGTGGTAAGCCTTCAGAGGAGGCACTGGAGTAGGTGGAAGGAGGCCTATAGAAAGAGGGCAAGTGTCAGAGGCAGAGCCTGCCTTCTTCTTCCTGGAGTAACTTGCCAACCAGAAGGTGAAGGGAGAAGGATGGCCAGGCAGGCTACCCTGAAAGATGATGGCGATGAGAAACTAAACGTCCAGGGAGTCGAGAGATGGAGGTTCCTTTATTTCTTCTTTCCTTCCTTGCAAGCTTAGGTAAAAGTCCCAGGTAGACCGCTACTTTGTGCTTGGTGCTCCGACGGGGACCCTCACCTCCAACATCGGGCTTTCTAATAGGGGATGGAGAGAACCCGAGAGATCCACGGCAAAGGGACAGAGCGGTCCTTTATAGAAGGGAACACGAATGGCTTCCCTTAGAAGATGGAATGAGTTGGAGAGGTGAGGGGACCGCACCTGCAGGAGACTACCAACTGGCAAGCGCTACCGGGGGTGCCAAGGTCAGTGGAAAAGCAACGCAGGAAAGAGCTCCCCAATGGATGGTTCCGTGCTGAAGTCAAACATGCAGTATGTGCCCCACTCCACAGGACCCATTGCACAGGTTCATGAAATGCCCCCTTGTGGAGAAACGAGTCCTGCACATCATCAGGGTAAATGGCTCCTCCGGGGGGCAGACCAAAGGGCCAGCTTGCTAATGGTGGTCCTCGGCCCCTAAACACCTGCTGTCAGCTCCCTGTTAGCCAAAAGCCAACCTTGGAAGGTGAAGAAAGCACTCTCGCAGTCTCGCAGTCTCACAGTCTCAGAACTGAAGAATCTCAGGATTGACATGACCTCAGAGGCCATCTTGGCCAACCTGAATCTGAATCAAAGAACAACCGTTCGCTTTGCTAGCTCTCCTTTTTAGCAAGGCATTATCTCGAGCTCCCTTCCGTGTTGACAATTTGGGCAGTTCACTCCTTGTTCTGAAGACACATGAGAATGAGATTTGCTAGCAGCCATCCCTGGCCGCTTGGTTCTCTAGAGGGCAGACCCAGAATGGACAGGCTACGAGGAAGGCCGTGGGGGGCGGGGCAGGGTGGACGTGCCCAGGCCCTGAAGAGAGGGGCCCTGAAGGGATCAACGGGGTGACTCGCGCAGACCTATCTGGGCATGAGAAGTAGGCCTGGACAGAGGGAGCGGGCAGAGTGGGGGAGAAATGCCTGCGGTGGGCCAGTTGGGTAAGTATCCACAACGCGAGGCAGGGCATAGTTTCAGGGGAGGCACCAGCCACGCTCAGTTAGAGGATCGGTTCTGAAACCGGGCCAACCACCTCTAGAGGCAGAGACGGGCCTCTCGGTGGGGAGGGGGAGGCACGAGAGCCCAAGAAGCCACCCTTCTCTGGGCAGCTCTGATGGTGAGGAAGGTTTTCCTTACATCAAGCCTAAAATGGCCTCTGCAACTTCCAATCTTTGTTCTTTGTCCTGCAAATATGATTGGGAAATGCAATGCTTAAAGCTGTTCCCAGCCCAATATGATCCGGACAAGTCTGTCAGTGACCCAGGCTGGTTGGAGAAGGGAGACGGGGCCCCAAGGGCTCTAGGATAGAGGGAAAAGTCAGAAAGGGGAGATGGGGGGGCAACAAAGTTAATTTGATCCAAGTCACAACTTCTGCGGTGGGGGGAAGGGGACCAGCCAGTAGAACTCCAGAGAAGGAGAGGGGACATTCACAGCTGAGGCCAGCTAGTGCCCCCCAGTGCCAGCCTCCAGTGCCAGCCTTCAGTGCCAGCCTCTGGGGCCAGCCTCTGGGGCCAGCCTCCGGGGCATGGTTTCCCAACAGGAAGACCTCCCTCCTTTGGAAAAATCAGAGTCGAGGACCAACGTGGGTGGTTCCAAGGAAGCCATATACTCCCTAATGATGGCAGATAGCCTGGCCACTGCCACCCCTGCCCCAAACACCCCTGGGCCCCTGTTTCTCTCCTGCCCTTCTTCTCTTGAACTTTCCCATCCCAGTTGGGGAGAGCAGTGGGGACGGAGTCCACACAGGCCAGGAGTGGGGAGTACTGCTGGGCTCTCCCCAAGGAGACAGTGCCTAGGTCCCTCCTATTCCACCACACTGCCTGCCTGCTGGAGCCAGCCCCCAGAGCCTCCTCAGAAGATTGCCGTGGATGGGCTCTGCCCATAGCCTAGGGAGCGAGGAGCCCCATGGGCCGTCCTGAGGACTTTAGGCTTCAGTTTCTTTCCTTCGGAAAGCCCTGCCCCTCCACGGGCCTCTCTCAATGTCCGGTTTCCCTCTGTGGGTCTCCGTCTCTGTCTCTGTCTGTCTCTCTCTCCCCCTTTTCCATGCCTTCTCCCCTCCCTCCTCCCCTCCAGCTAAGAATGGAAACCCAACGGCACCTCTCTTGTTTCACCTCTGAAGGACCCCAACTCCATGGCTCCGGGATCAAAACGCAGCTAGCATTCTAGCCTCGTCTCCACCGTCGCCTTCTCCCTCCTCGGCTCTCCTCAGTCTTCCCCCACTGCTACCAATAGCAAGTCTGAGTTGAGGATCATGAAGACTTTCCGAGCCCTTCCCCCAGGGGGTTCTGCTCTCTAGCCCTGCCGTGGGCCCCGGAGCAGCCATCTTCCTGAAAGCCTGGCCTTCCACGGATTCCTGACTCCCTGCATACGCGCTTTCCCAGGATCCTCGTCCAGACTTCAGGGCCAGCCTTTGGGCGGTTCCCATCTCTCCAATCTGTCCAAATCTTGTACCCCGCTGCCCATGCCAGAGGCCTCTACTGCACGTCTCGGCCCAGAGGTTTGCCCACACAAAGGCCCTCGCTTGGCATGGCTCTGGTCCCGACCCATACCTGTCTCCCATTGCTGGGCAATGCCGGGTTGCCAGGGGGTTCAGCATGCCCACTCACTGCTCCTGAGAAATGGCTCTAGAATGAGGCAGGCTGGTGAATAAGTCGGGCTGGCTCGGGGGACCTCTCAGGTATTGCCTTCGCCTGGATTGGCCTTTGAGAATCCAACAGTCCATGTCAAAGACGAGTCTGAAGATGGCATGAGAAAAGATGGCATGAGGTGGTTCCAAGCACTAGGGACGCAGCTGGGTTAACCCGAGCTTCCATTCCTTGAAGCAGGAGCGGGTGGGTGGGGGTCCTACTGGATGGGAGAGCATGGGAGGGAGGAGTGATCGCTAGCTCCAACCTTAGTGTAAGGTCACAGCTCACACTTCCCCACCCCTAGGTGAGAGCAGCCCAGCTCGGCCAAGCAGGCTCACCTCATTGAGGAAAAGGAGTGATTGGTATTGATGGGCACTGTCGTGAGTGGGAGCTTTGGGGGGCTCAAGAAGGCACTTTTCCCGGGGAGGGGGGGGTGGAAGAAGTGTATGATAAGATGGGTTTGGGACAGAGTCTGTGGCTTCTGCCTTTACCCTGGGGCCTTTTCTGGGCTCTCAGCCCTGGGGAGGGGCAGGAGGCAAAGGCCAAGATGGGATGCAGTGGGGGGTTAGAAATGGAAAGGCACCCCGAAAGGGGAAAACAAGAGAATGAAGAGGACTCAGGGAGCCGTGCCAGCCTGCGTGCTGGGCGCCAAGGAGACAAATGATGAGCGGCTCCTCCAGCCCAAGGTCCTGGTCTTGTAATCTCCCTGAGGCCCAGCGCGTTGCCTCGGGGCCTGGATCCCCGCAGGGCAGCCACCATTTTTTCCTGTTTTTCCACTTTGTTAAGTTTTAACTTCAGCTCTTTTCTCTCTTGTCTCAGTTCTTCAACTAACTCATTATTCCCTTCTTCATGTTTTTCTTTGTCAGCATTGTACGTCCCTACACATATAACCCGCCACCCGCCACCCGCCACCCGCCTTAGGCTGCCTAATTCCGTTTCATTCCAGTCGGGCATCGTTGTGGAAGAGCATCCTCGCCACGGCGCCGCCAAATGCCTCCCGGCACGTTCTTTGGAGGCGTCGAGGCCTACGAGGCCTGCGTGCGTCCTCTCCAGGCGTCCTCACCGCTCTCTAAGCCAGCCATAGAGGCTGAGGGTGGTCCCCCACTTGGCCCGTTCAGACTTAGTCCGGGTGCCACATGGGAAGAGGAAGGCGCTCGGCTGCTCTCGGGGACGGGAGAGGACGGCTAGGATCGGGCCAGTATCAGGATATTAACTGTGGTTTGGGAAGGCCAACAGAAGCCCACACAGAGCACTTGGCAACAGGAAGCTGGGGTGCCTCTACGGGGGGAGGGTCAGTGGGAGTTGGGACGACCCCAGTGCCCATGCCAACCAATTCAGATTGCCCAGATCGGCGGGAAGTCTTCAGGGAGTTTGATCTACCCTAACCTCACCCCTCTGACGAGGATAACCCGGCCCTGCTCTACCCACCGCCCTAGGTGGGCTCGGAGGCAGGGCCCAAGGGAAGGTCCCGGCTCCAAAAGGAACCCAGGCCTGCCCTTACAGGCCGATAGTCAGATGTTCAGGATCTCAAGGAAACGTGGCAGACAACAGCAAGGCAGCAGGTAGGATGGGGAATCGGGGCAGATCAGCAATCCCGGGCCAGGCAGCCGGTGCCCCCAGGTAAACCCAGAGAGAGACGGCCCGACCCCTCAGCTACTGTCTGGCCCCCCCTTCACATTCTAGAAGCTTCATCCTCCCGCATCTCCCCTGCAGACCAACCTTAGAACAGCCAGTACAGGGCAGCCTTGCTGCAGAGACAAACACCTGAAAAACGCGGTGCGGAAAGCCTTTTAGGAGGTGGAGGAAAGGACTGAGGGAGGCCGAGACAAACGGGAAGAGGAAGAAGGGAGAGACAGACGGAGCCGGGGGCGAGAGGAGGCAGTTGAGGAAGAGAGAGTATTCCAGCCGCCTCCAATGGCGAGGGAAACGGGCGGCAGAGGCCCTCGAGGTTGCCGTGACACGCTATTCCTCTCCGGTCCCGCTCAAGTGGCCGCGAGGTCTTCGGGCCGCTGCCCACCCCCATTTGCTGTGGCTCTGGCTTTTAGGATGGTTTTCCTTACATTTAACCCAAGTCATCCCCTGCAACTTCCTTTGCCTTTGCCTTTTCAAATAGCCCTGGAAAGGCCCTTGTCACAGCCCTGTAGAACACTCGCTGGAAGATGGGGAAGGGCCGGGGGCTCGAAGCTTCTGTGGCCTTGGCCTGGAGGGGCGGCATGTGGATCCTAGAACAGCAGCCAAATGGCAGAAGGGAAGCCGGAGGGAGGGCACTGCCAGTCTAATCCTGCTCAGGGAGGGCATGGCTCGGAGCCTGCCCATGACACACGGCTGCCGAAACTTCAGACGGTCTTTGCCGATGCCAGCCTGAACAGGAAGTGTCTGTTTGTGTCTGGGGGGGGGGAGGGGGTCAGAGAGGATGCCATTAGCACCACGGCCAGGGCCGGGCCCTGCACCTTAAGGCAACAGCCCTCCTTGGGGTCCGAGAGGCTGGGAGGGATTCCAACAAGGGCTTCCCCAGACAACACACTTGTCCCTTGCCCTATCCCCAACTTCTGCCAGCTCCCGGAGAAGCCAGCCATGGGAGAGGGCCCTTGGGCCTGGCCGCTTGGGGGAGGCTAGTGAGCTCCATTGTCTAGTCTGCTTGTTCTAGAGTTCAGTTTCTTTCCTTCTGAGGGGCCCGACCTTGGCAGATCTCTATCACACCATTTCTAACCTCACTTGGATGTCTCTCTCGGGCATTATTTGTGCCCTCAGACTACCCTCGAGGCAGGGCAAAGGGGGGGAAGGTGTGGAGAAGAACTTCTTTCCTCTTGACCTCACTTCTCTGGGATTTCAAGGTGACAGCCATTGGGCAGCCCTGCCTCTGCCCCGACCCCAGCCCCACCCCACGCACGTTCCAGGCCTCTTGTGCAGTCATCTGAAATGTCGCCAAAGTTAAACATTTTCGGGGGTACCTTGAAAGCCTGGCAGAGACCTTTGCTGGGAGGCTAAAATCGCCTTCTGCTCCATTCCAAATAGACGCCTGCTGCTGGCCTCTTTCCTGGGCCCCCCGAGCCTCCCCCACTCCTGGTCCCTGGGGTCACCATCCCAGACGGCTGGTCTCTAGGAAGTTCTCAGTTTGGGGCCAGACACCAAAGCTTTATCCTCCCTGTGCCAAGTGCACCCATTAAGTGGTTGCCCTCGAGGCTCTAGCCTAGTCACACCCCTAACCTCGGCTTTAGGAATCTAATGCCCTTCGGATACTTCTCCAGCAAAGGAGAGCAGGCAGGATGCTGCCCGCATCCTCCTGCCACTGACTACTGAATGACCGTGGCGCAGAATCCATCGTTTAGTGGCCAGCTTGCTGCCGGGCAGTGCCATCCAGCTGGGCCGACGTGATCCCTACAGGCAGGAGACGGTTCGTCCCGACATCAGCCTTGAAGTCGCTCCTGTTGGGTGGGCAGTGACAGGCTTTCTCTCTCCTGGCATAGCCTTTGGGAACCCAAAGTCACAGCCCGAGGACATACCTGAAGGTGGCACGAAAAGAGTCGGTGGTCGTTCAGCCCCCTGGAGAGGCGTTCGGCTCCCCAACAAAAGAGAAACTCGCTCCCACGAGAGCTGGAGGGGGCCGTTTGCCATTCACGCCTTCACGCGACGTCAGAACACTTTCTGCCCGGCACTCGGCGGCCAAGAGCAGCCGTGAAGAGCATAGTCTAAAGGGAAAGCGGAGCCCACTTTGGATGGGGAGAAGGTGAGCAGGCCAGGAATGGGAAGGCAGGGAAGGCCTGGGAAGGCCAATGGCTCTCTGAAGACCTGGGCGTGTGTGTGTGCGTGTGCGTGCGTGTGTGCACGCGTGTGGGACTCCGGGAGCTGGTGGGAAGAAGGACTTTTCTGGACGTGAAAGAGGGATGCCGAAAGGGAAGGGGGAGGAGACTAAAGCCACACCTTGCCTAGCCTGCACTTTCTGCTGGGGCCCGTCCCAAAGACCTCCTTCACCTTAAGGCAAAGGATGAGGCCAGAAAGAGTAGGAGGAGTGAGAGCAATAGAAGAAAGAGCCATGACAGAAGCCACACCAAGAAGCCTTTCTCAGCGGCTTCAGGACCAGAATTCCCAGTGGGTCCGTACTCTGGTCAGCTTGCCCCAAACCTGCCACCCTCACTCCTCGGGCAGGAACTCCCAAGATACTGCAGCCCTGCCCAACGTGCTCCCTACTGGCCTGTTTGCTCCTCCCCGGCCGCCTTGGTCCCTTCCAAACAATCTGTTCTTTGGGGCCTCCCTGTCCACCCCTGCGGTTTCCCAGCCCACCCCAAGATAGACGATTTCCTAGGCCCAGATGGAGGCCAGGAAAGCCTGGGATCCCGACCGGCGGGGGGGTGGGGGGGGCTTTATCCAACCAAATGGTCCTCTAGTTGGATGGATGGTATTGGAGGTCAGGAATTTTTGTATTCATGCCCTTACCACCCTAGCACAGTGCCTGGCACATAGTAGGTGCTTAATAAGTGCTTGTGGAGTAATTGATTGGGGGAAATGATTCCCAGGGGTCCCTTTCTTAGGATATTGAGTTATCATGGCCAAAGAATTGACCAGCAAGCATCCAGCTGGCTGCTGCTTCACCTCTACGGACTTGGCCAGCCCCCTCTTGGGAAGCAGCTGGTCTGAGCCTAGGCCTGCCCTTTGGTGGTCTGTCCAGCCAGGAGCACCAGGAAGAGTGACTGGAAATGCATGTCCTAGATCACCGAAGCTCAGCTGGGAGGAGACTCCCATTGTAGCAGGCGATATCTCTGACAAGCCGAAAGGCCTAGAGTGGGGTGGCGAGAGCCAACGACGGGTATCGTTGGCAGGAAAATCTCCGTCTATTGTACCAACTGACCCTCTCTGCAGTCTCCACTCGCTGGTCCTCCCCTCTGGGGTCAAGCAGAACAAGGCCAATCTCTTCTTCTCCCAGGAGAGAGCTATCCTGTTCACCCTAAAATCTTTCTTGTCTAGGATTCTTCTCTCGCACCCACTGGAGATCCACTTGAATGAAGAGGGAAATCTTTTCTCGAAGTCTTAAATGGAAAAATGAGTCACACACATATTAGGGAGAAGTCGAGGTACTGCCTGTCCACTTAGCCCCTAGCTTTGCTCAGCTGGAAGAGGATACTAAGCTGAAAGATCGTTTCCTCAGTGGTCCATTTTGATGAGGAGGAGGAGGAGAGAGAACTCTGGAGTGTGGGGCACCTTCACTGAGGCAAGCTGAGCTGGGCATTGCAATGGAGCCTCTGGATGATCCAAGAGCAGTCAGAAGGCAGGGCATTAGGCATTCGGGAGCGGGGGGGGGGAGGGGGAAGAAGACACTGAAAGGGAGATGGGATGACGCCCAAGAGAAAAATGGCCTAGCCTTCTCCTTGATGCTGTGATGTAACCTTAGGAAGGGCCTTAAAAAAGGAAAGAGGGGAAAAGAGATGGAGTCCAAAAACGAATGGGCCTCGGGATGGCAAGAGTGTGGAATGGCCATTCTTTTCCTTCCCAGACTAGCCTCGGCCTCAGCCCCATCCTCCTAACCAAAATCTGACGCCTCAAGGGAGCTAATGAGTCGGTGTTCAGGGAAGAACAGTGGGAAGATGGGGAGGCGAGATTCTACAAGGCAATTCCCCAGCAGAGGGCATCAGCTGTATTCTACTCCATTACTCAGACGTGTGGCCTTCCCTCACCATCCCACCCAAGGAGTAATGCTATGATTAGAACACTCTATACAATCTCCTGGGATGGGAAAGCATTCGAGTGGAGGTTAGTTGATGTTGAGTCAATGCTTGGCTGGCCTGCTCTGCCACACAGCTTCCTTCTCTTCTATCTCCTCACCTCCAACAGCTGGGTCTTGGTAGTGGAAGAAAATGTGAAAGGTTCTCCCCACCCCCCCCCCGCCCAACCCCCAGCCCCAACCAGCATTCTCAGGAACCTGAAGTCTGCCCATATGATCTTCTTCTAAAACTACATTCTCTGGCAAAATGTCCAACTTGGCCACACACATAACATGATTGCTGTCTTTGGCATCTTGTGTTTACATTAGCATTCTTTTTTTTTTTTTAACTCTTACTGTCTGTCTTGGAGTCAATACTGTGTACTGGCTCCAAGGCAGAAGAGCGGTCAGGGTGGGCCATAGGGGTCAAGGTGACTTCCCAGCTGGGAAGTGTCTGAGGCCAGATTTGAACCCAGGACCTCCCGTCTCTAGGTCTGGCTCTCCATCCACTGAGCTACCCAGCTGCTCCCAATTACTGTTATTCTCCTAGTTATTAGCACTATTTTTCTTTTCAGATGCCCTCCACTCTGCCACTGCTTTTATCTCACTAATTTCCTTCACATTTGCCCCACTCTTTGCCTCTCTTAAGTTGTTTCCGGAGGCTCTCAATCGGTGCATCCTTCCCTCTGTCATTCCCTCCGTCCTTCTCCTGCGCAAACACATACATGATTTACATAGAGTGATACCATAACTAAATCCCAATCTGGATTGTTGTCATTAAAAAGCTTCCTCAGCTGGGCAACAGCATTGCTCACAGATGCGCGTTTCATATGCTCTCCGGTGGTGTCTCCCGGGACCTTCGGACCCAAGTAAATCTAAGGATGTCGCTGGCGTCTCCTAAATAACAATTACGTAAACTTCCTCTCAACAAGCCTCTTCAGTCGGGGATGGGCCATGACCACGTGCCACTGTCAGAGGGCAGGAATACAAACTCTGCCTTCCTTGAGGGCCCTGGATAAGGCAGTCCAAGCCAGTCTGAAGAGGGAGAGAGACAAGGGATGACTCGGAGGGTGGGGCAAGGCTTCCTGGGTGGGGCCCAGGGCCCAGAAGCTGCCTGCTGGGCAGGGCAAGAGAACCGCCCTAAGGAGGAGCTTTCTGGGAAGATGGCAGACCAAGTGGGTCAGGATCAGAGGCCATGAAGGAGAGGGGCAGGAAGTAAGGCTGTGTAAAGGATGTGCCGAAGGTGAGGAGAAGCCATTCGGATGCCCTCCTCCCGGCTGGCACTCGCTCGAGATTGTGGAGCCCCGGAGGGATATGGCCAGGCCAATGCTTTAGGAAGACTATTTTGGCAGCTGTGTAAAGGATGAATTAGAGAGGGGAGGCTGGAGATAGTCTCCAGTTGGAAAGCTATTAGAATAGTCCAGGCAAGAAAAGAGGAGCCGATGTGAGGTGGTGGAGAATGGGGTCGAGAGAGAGGGGGGGGGGGGTGGAGATTTGGCAGCTTATCGGATACAGGGGCGAGGGCGAGGAACGAGGCAAGGGCGATTCCAAGGGCATGGGGCCCCCTCAAGCCAAGCGGGGAAATCTGAAGACGGGGCAGGTTGGGGTGGGAGGGGGGATGGACAATGAGCTCTGCTGGGTCGGAGAACTTTCTCATACAGCTCAGGATCTGGGCGAGGGGGCTTTAGGAGCCCCCCGGCAAAGGGACATCTTTCTCTCTCCACCGTAATACAGTAGCATAAGGAGCATATGGCAACCGGCTGGCAATCCCTGAAGTCTAACCCCAAGAGGTTTCTTCCTAAAGGTTAAGCGATGGTTCTCCAATCAGGTTCCGGAATCAAAGAATTTCAGAGTTGGAAGGCACCTGAGAGGCCATCCAGTCCAACCTGTGCCTGAGGGAGCAGCCCCTCCCACACCCACTTCCGCCAGCCCATTCCACTTTGGGACAGCTCTGATTGTTGGGAAGGTTTTCCTTACATCAAGCCTCACGTGACCTCAGCAGCTTCTCTCCTCCAAGGCCACCCAACAGGTGCCCCTTGGAGCTGGGATCAGCCCTGGCTAGGTGAGTGTGAGCCCTTCCGGCGGTTGGCTACCCCTGGCAGGTTTGGATGAGGTGAAGGGGGGGGGCGGGGAGGAGTGGGCAGGAAAGCTCAGCCTCTTCTCTCAAGAGCTCCTCTACTCCCCCATCTCGATCTAGGACAGAGGTGAAAATCTGAAAAGGTCCTGAAGACAAAATGCATCTGGGTCATGACTGGTCCTCAAGAGGGCCCTGGGAAACGGGGTCCGGGCAGAAGCTGAAGCGACCTGGTCACTCCCACAGCAGGTCGGGCTATTCACAGTGCCAGGGTAGGGGGTGGCACTCTCTTGCTGGCCTCAGAGGGCCACAATTGGGGTCAGAGATGTCGGGTGCCGTGAGGCCGGGTGGGGTTGGCTCTACCGAGACCTAGGTTGAGTCTTTCCACGCTCCTCCTCACTGCCTTTCTGCTTTCTTCCCAATACTCCTCAGTGGTACAGAGAGGGCAGCAGGCCTACCGAGGGCAACAGCAGGTGGCGCTGGGCTTTCTGTTCCCCTCTGATTCTCCTGTGGCCCGTTCTTAAGCATGGAGTCCTTCTCCATTCCATTCCATTGACTGTCTCCAGATCTCCCTCACGTGATGTGCGGGCCACTTAACAACCAATACTGGACCAGTGAATGCCTTTTGAGGCCCTCTCATCCACGGTTGAGGGTGCAGAGCCCCACAGTTCAATAAGTTAATTCGCACTCCATTCTGCCCCTTCACTTCCTCGGTGCCCTTCCTAGAGGTCTCCCTCTGCAATTCTGGCCACAGAAGGGGAAGAGGTAGGGCTGGGGAACAGGATCTCCTTCCCGACCTCCTCCTCTCGGGGGTCTTATGGGGGCTTCTGGTTGAAATGAATCCCCACGCCCATTTGGCACCTGCCTCTGCTGTTGGGAAAGCCTCATGATTGGTCCTTGGTAAATGATTCCAGAGTGCAGGAAGGGTAAGGGTCGGCGCTCTACCCCACCACCAATGGAAGAATGGCCCAGAAAGGCTCTAGCTTTCTGAAGGTCTGCTCCTCTGCAGCTTTCGTGCCAACTTCTGCAAAGAGGTCCAAAAGCCACTCTTCAAACCAGGATTTAAACCATGGCCATTTGGCTGCTAGGAGCTTCTCTGTTTTGTTGCAGATATTAGAGGAAGATTCTCTAAATGCCATGGTAACCACACAGGTGGAATCCAGTGGCTACTGTCTCGGGCATTTGTCCCAGTCCCCTTTGGCCTTAGTTGGCATCAGGGACCTAGTCCCCACAAAGACTTTCAGGAGAAATGATTGCCCTACTCGGCTTTCTTGTGTAAAAGGTGGGGCACCAGGGATGTAAAATGTGACCTAATGGTTTGTGGGTACACACACTGGGTTGAAGGAGAGACGGGGACCAGCCAGGACAGGGAGACCAAGAATCAAGAATGGCAGTTGGCCCCAATGGTCACCCTGCTCACCCTAGGCCAGGGTCTTTGGAACCAGCAGGCAAGGTAAACGAGGTTTTTAACAGTTTACTTATGATTAACTAAATAAAGGTGGGATAGGGGATTCTGCACTTAAAACCCTAAAGGGCAAATCACAGGGCAAGGGGAGGCCTTGTCTACTCTAATTCTAATTGACCTAGGCCAGGCAGGGCTCAAAGGAGCAGTTCTGGAGTCACTGGGAAGGCTGCCTCAAACCCGGTTCCAGCCAGGTTGGACCAGCACAGTTAAAGGGCCTGCGGGTGGCTTTGAGGGTTCTCGCGGTAATCCACAGATGATCACAGGATGCCAAAAGCCAAGGCGGTCCAAGGTACCCAAGTAGAGAGAGTGTGCCTGAGATGCTGCCCACCAGATCCCAAACGCCTCCTCCACTTGGTGCAGCTCTGCAGGTCTTGTCCACTCGCTGAAAGCCACCACCACTGAGGATCCCAGGGAATCGGGATGCAGGTCTGAGACCTCCCAGGGCTAGCAACAGTTTGTGCCACCCACTAATGGAGTCTCTCTCGGAGCACAAGCCCTACTTCCTGCTCCTTCATTCCATCTTGGAATCCTCCAGCCCTTCCTGCGAGGTCCAACACTAATTCTTAATTCATTACTAAATAAATCCTCACAACAGTTATGCTTTGGGGCCGAGGCCAAAGAATTGATCGCCACTGGCCAGCCTGTTTCTGTCAAGCCTCTATGGACATCCTGACAGCAGATGCTCTCGGGCCTTAGTGTCATGGTGAAATAGGAAGAAGATTCTAGGTTCAACTCTCACCTGGTTCACCAACTGAAATAAGAATCCTTCCTAGATGGATGAGAGATGATAAAACCCACCTAGGAACCTCCCCAGGGCCAGTAAAGCACAACCCTTGAAATGATTAAAAAACAAGCTTATTAAGGGAAGGGAAATGATAAATACAGTCCTAAGTCTATCCAGCTATAGCTCCTCCTACCAATCTACACCCCCCTCCCCCCTCTGTCACAGGATTTGCTCTTCTGATCTTCTCAAGCTCTTCCTATAGCTCCCTGCTCTTACCTAAGACCCCCCAAACTATCGGAGTATAAACTAACCAAATTAATATGGATTAACAAAAGGTTATTTTTTTTGAGCCCTCACCTAAAGCCTGGGGGTGGCTTTCCTAGATAACCCAAAGTCTCAGTTAACAAACCCTTGGGATTACCTCGGACAATTGGATTTCTGGCCAACTGGCAGATGGATCACAGACAGACGGCCTCTGTACCTCAGGGAAAAAGCAGTCCACACCAAGGCAAACTCAACCAAGGAATCGCTAATCTCTCCATGAGATTGGAGCTACCAAGGGGCAATTGCCAGAGCAAAATCTCCTTCCAGGAGTCAGAGAATGAATGTTAATGCCAGTAAAAACTCCCACAGTCCTTTTCTCCTTGTCAGAATCCCCTCCCAGGGCTTGTATCCAAATTCTCCTCTTTTCCTCTTAAAGCTAATCCATGAATTTTGCTCTATCTCTTCCCACGATGGCTAATGCTTCCTTCACTTCCAGTTGGGTGGGCCCTGCCAGTCAGAGCTGGTGCTTTTCTGGCATGCCTTTTGGAACCTCTGGGTCTTGTGCCAGGACACAGCTGAAGATGGCACGAGAGCAGTGAGTAGTAGTTCAATTAGTGAGAAATCCACTTAGGCTCAGATGCGTATTGACTTATTGGTGGGTTAATGGAGGATGTTGATCACCTGTGCCTTAGTGTGAAGAAGTCGGAATGCTTTCCTTCTAACACCTCAGGGAAGTCAGTCTGGAGAAGGCTCAGAAGCTCCAGGGCCTAGCAAGACAGTATCCAAGTGTGGCATTGCTCGAGAAGCCAGTGGGCTTTGGCAAGATGTCGAGGCTTTGGGCCTTGACTTGCCAGAGCAGTAAGAGGGTATGGGAAGGGCAGGAGGTGTGCTCAGAGATGAAAGGGGGGACGCGGAAGGGGCCAGGAGAGGAGAGACGAGAAACTGTATGCCTCTACCTTGATCATCCTGGAGCTGATGGGGGTAGGCTTGAGACAAGGGAATGAGAGGGCTACAAAGGAAGAAAGAGACAAAAGTGGGGAGGTAGAAAGGAAATGAAGAAATGCAGCCGAGCTGAAAGAGACGGAGAAATGGAGAGGAGAAGGAGCAGAAAACTTCCAGTGACCCGCTGTCCGCCACCTATAGGGCTTCTCCCCCTATTTCTGCTCCCTCCCCACATTCCTTCCAACTTGAAACTCGTGTCTTCTGTATTTGGTAAAACTGACAAATACTGGACGAGAAGGAGTTGGGGTGATGGCAGACCAACATACAGGAATAGAAGGGAAACACACCCACCCACTCAAACCCAGGACACAGCTAGGAGTGAGTGGGCAGCAGGATAAGGAAGGCCAGTTAACTCTCTCCCAACTGCCTCCTCAGACTAGCCTGGGTTACAGATAACTAATGGGTTCTCTAGCTGGTGTTGGAGAAGGAAATACAAACACTAAACACTATTTAATGTAACAAAGGGAAGGTGTGTGTGGGAAAGGTTAACTAACAATTAAAGAAGGCCTAGCCACCTATCAAGTGGATTGGACTGGCTGGTTTTCTCTCTTGGCAGCACAGACGGGAGTCTGGCTGGATCGGGGTGGCTGGAAGGCCAGTGGAGGATCGCTGGAGACGCTGCTCCGCATGAATCCTTCATGTCTCAGGAATGGCCTCCTGATCAGCCGATAATCCAAGGGGAGGAGACGGACACACTGTAGCTGGTGTGTAGCTCCCCTGGAGACGCTGCTCAGCATGAATCAATTGCCAGAGAGAATACATCTGCTAATTACGTCCTCCTTGATGACTCTAGTCAATATCTCTACAACAAACAAACCGGGTGCCAGTACAATGGTGGTATTACTAGAATCCACAATAAACAATGTATACAATGAGATGCAAACAAATATACAATGTATAAAACAGGACTTGAACACTATTAACAATAAAAACAAGTCACAGGAGAATGAGCAAAAAGCCACAAAGGGTTCAAACCCTCTCCCTTGGGCTTTTAAATGCCCTGTAGCACTCTGAGAACCCAGAAGAGTTTACTCAATGAACCAGGGAAGAGAACAGTGTGTCCAGGTTGGTTTGGAACCTTCAGGCTTTAACCAACCAGCGAGCAGTTCAATAGAATGTTTCCACTTCCAGTTTAGCCCGACTGCCCAAGAGATAACTTCTTCCTCAACCAGACCCCTGGGGTGCCGTTTGTATTTGGTAACTGACAAATACTGGTCTAGAAGGAGTCGGGGTGATGGAGGGAATGTGGTGCTAACTGAAGTTAACAGACCAACATACAGGAATAGAAGGGAAACACACCCACCCACTCAAACCCAGGACACAGCTAGGAGTGAGTGGGTAGCCGGGTAAGGAAGGCCAGTTAACCCTCTCCCGACTGCCTCCTCAGACTAGCCTGGGTTACAGATAACTAATGGGTTCTCTAGCTCGGTGAGGGGCAACCTTTTTAAAGATGGGCCAAATGAAATGCTCCTCTGTCAGTCTGTTTCTAAGGCAACGCTTTTGAAGTTTCACTGTATTCGTCAGATTCGGAATAATGTCCCACAGCTGGATAGAACATTTCAGGGGGCCGTAGTTTGCCCGTCGCTCTCTAGCCGGTGTTAGAGAAGGAAGCACACGTGGAAATACAAACACTAAACACTATTTAATGTAACAAAGGGAAGGTGTGTGTGGGAAAGGTTAACTAACAATTAAAGAAGGCCTAGCCACCTATCAAGTGGATTGGACTGGCTGGTTTTCTCTCTCGGCAGCACAGACGGGAGTCTGGCTGGATGGGGGTGGCTGGAAGGCCAGTGGGGGGTCGCTGGAGACGCTGCTCCGCATGAGTCCTTGATGTCTCAGGAATGGTCTCCTGATCAGCCGATAATCCAAGGGGAGGAGACGGACCCACCGTAGCTGGTGCGCCGAGGCACTAGTTGATACAAAGTGGCTGTTTTCCCGGAGTTGGCGGGATCTCTGCACACAAGCTTCGTTCTCAGCCTCCACAGTCCGGAGCAACGACCTCTCCAAAACTGCTGCTGCTGCTGCATTCCTTCTCGGAATGTCCACACAGCCAGCCAGGCCGCCCTCCGCCTTCTACTGTCCACACACTCTCATCGGCCTTATCTCCATTCCCTGCCTTACGTTTGCCTGCAGCGCTCCAGGGAGCCGAAGTTTCGGGCTCCTGGGAGTTCTCCCCAGCTCTGATGAGAGGCCAGGCCCAGCCTCCCGGGAAGCTCCCTTCCTGCTCGTTTGGTGGCCGCGCTCTGCTTGCCTTTCCCAACCCGGATACGGAACCCCAGAGAATTCCCTGTTCCCAGTCTGTCGCCGAGGCTTGCTCCTGAGACTACTAGAATCCTTTGGCAAACGGTTGCCCTACAGGGTGAACCCAGAAGGGGACGAGTCCAATCATACAAGAAGCATTTATTAAGCCCCTAGTATGTGCCCAGCACAGTGTTGGCACTGGGGATGCCCTCCGGGGGGTTCTGCTGACCCCAGTCCTTTCTCTTTCCTTGGCCTCCGAGGCCTCGCGTCAGATAACGAACTCGGGGTGAAGGCCAAACGCTTTCCTTCTAGTGCCCGGAGAGCTCGGCCTTGCTCGGCCCGAAGCTGAACGCGAGCCCACAGAAAAGTTCTGAGATCAGCCTGGAGGATGACGGGGAGAGGAGAGAGGCCTCCGCAGCGCAGAGCGAGTGCCAGGTGGAGGGACCAGCGGGAAGAGGTCATGGGGGGGGAGGGGACGGGGGAGGCGCCTCCGAATCTTTACAAAACCAACCAATTGTCGCTTTAACCGTGTAAGGAGCACATGGCGACCCCACGGGCCTGCGTGGCACCGTATCCAGTGCCGTGGCCTTCCATAGCTTGTGCCCTTTGCCCACTCCAAGACCCTTGGGAGCACGCGTGAGCACAAACGGATCGTCCATAAGGCAGCCAGTTGGGTCTTCCCCGATGACTCCGGCCAACATCTCTACCCCAAACGGCCTGGGTGCCAGCACGACGGCCCATTGGCTACCACGCAGCGTCTACAGTGAGGCTTGGCCAATGATAACAGCAAAACCAGAACACCTGAGAGTGAAACAAACGGTTAAAAGGCCCTTCTCCGAGGCTGTGCAGTGCTCGGCGGTCACTTGAGAGCTCAGCGGAGCTTTCCTCAATGACTCGGGAAGGGAGAAGTCTGCCCCGATTGGTTTAGAATCGTCGGGTCTCGGCCAACCACTGAGGAGCCCGATGAGCTTTTCAAGTTAACTCTGCTTCCAGTCTACTGTGAGCACCCAAGAGGTAACTTCCTCCTCCACCCAATCACCATGAAATAAGCACCTAAATGGAGACGGCCTACCGGGAGCTGGGGCCGTAGGGGGGTGGGGGGGGGGGGGGTTGGCCGAACAAACAGGTGAGTGGGGGAAGCCCAGCCACGAGCCCAAACACAAGACCCGGCCAGGAGGGAGCTGTAACTCCCTCCCCGGCTGCCTCCTGAGACCAGCCTGGGTTTCAGTTAAAACTTGCGGCTTCTTTAGCCGATGCGAGAGAAGGAAGCACACACGGAAACGCAAAACCCTGAACACGACTTAGTGAATGAAACGAGGGAAGGTGAGTGGGAGGGGGCGCACCGACTCCTGAATGAGAGCCGGCCAACTCGCGGTTAGATGGGGCTGCCTGGTTTCTCCATCTTCAGCTCAAGCAGGAGCCTGGCTGAACCAGGGGGGCTGGGAAGCCTATTGGACATCAGGGGGTTTCTCGCTCCCCCGGAAGCATCTCCGGGCCAGTCCAGCGTCAGCCCCCGTGAATCCTTGGTGACGCAGGAACAACCTCTTGAACAGCCAATAAATCGGGAGTGACACGAGGTCTTGATCTCCCTCAGTCAAGGCGCTTAGTGGGTGCAAAGTCGCTGATTTCCAGGAGATGGCCGGATCCCAGCTCCCAGGCTTCAAACTCCAGCTCTGCCGGGTCCGACCCACCCCCTCTTCACACTTGCTGCTGCATTCCTGCTAAGAGCGTCCCCACCGGCCAGCCTGCTCGCTGCCTTGCGCTGCTCACAGTCACATCTACCTCATCGATGTGCTCTACCTTATATTTGCCTACGACGTGTCCAGAAGAGAACTTGTTGGAGGAAGTGGAAAGGGAACCCATAGAGGAAGGAAGATGGGCGGCTGGCATGGCCGAGCCACGCCTCCCTGAATATTGAACTTGGAGTCTACGCCCATGATCGATGGCTCGATGAAGGGAAAGAAGAGGAAAAAGAGGGAATGGCGTGCTAAAAGACTAGGAGAGAGACAAGGAAGGACAAAGAGCGGAATATGGCGGAATGAGGAATGTATTTGGTGGGGGCGAGTGGCAGTCTGCCATGGGCTGCCAAAGAGGGGTGCAGAACCACATTCAAGGAGTTCCTCCAAGTGTCATTGTTCTGGGCCCTCGTCCCCTAAGGGGATCCAATACACGGTCCTACTCGGACACCGTTAATGGGGGCTGAGAAACAGTTTTTAGGTGAAAGACAATTCCAGGAGCAGTTTGAGATCATGTTTGCCATAAGCTAGAAGGCTGATTCAACCCAACTAAAGAGAGCCTTGAGATCCCCAAGCTAGCGGGAGCCTTAGGGAGGCGGCTTGGACTCCAGGGGACTTAACAAGCAGCCAGCAGGCATCCTGACAGGGAGAGAACGAAAAAGAGGAAAAACTGCCTGTGAGCAATTCTGGAACATGGGCGCTGGTGAAATCCCAGTCTCTTTGGAGGATGGGCAGAAGCTGGCCAGGCAGAAAGGCCTGGAGGGAGGACCACCTGCTCGCTGCCCCACGGTAGTCCTTCAGGCCATCAGAATGATGAGATGCTGGAAGAGGAACAGCCGGCCACGCCCTCTCCTCCACAAAAGGCCCTTAGGAGACTTTTCAACTAGCTGGCCACTGCATTCGCTGTCACTGAAAACAGCAGCGGTGAGCCTCGCCTAGCTTGGGGAAGGCCCGGGGCACAAAGGTCCAATGCCAAGGCCCTGCTTGGCGCTCACTAAGCACAGGAAGAACAATTTCATGAGAGATGCCCGGAACTTGATGGAGGAACCGATGCAAACCCCAAAGCAGTGAGCAACAATGCCGGCAACTTGAGCTGTCGAAACCCATGTGTATGTGGGGCAAACGGGCCTCCCTGATGGCTGCCTGAAAATTTGAGCCCAAGGGGTCAGTCGGCGAGTCTTTGAGGGATAACTGGCACGTGCCGGGGGAGAAAGACATCCTAGAGAAACACGGGGGAGTGTGTGTGCGTGCGTGTGTGTGTGTGTGTGTGTGCGTGCGTGCGTGTGTGTGTGTGTGTGTTTGGGGTAAGTAACGCCCAGTCTGTCCCAAAGGTGAGGAAGTGAGGAAGCAAGAGTCCCGAGTGGCAAAGGACCAGGAAGAACAATCGGAGAGGAGGCAGTGGAGGCAGCGATGGAAGCCCTCTCTGTAGCCCGTCGCAGGAGAATGCAGATGGAGTGGGCAGAGCAAGGCAAGAGATGACAAGTGCTGGCAACTGAGGGCCAGCTTGACCCAGAGGGCAATTTCATCCTCTAAAATGAAGGGAACTGACATCCCGGGTCATGGTCTTCCCTGCCAGGAGGAGCTGGTCATTAGCAGGGGAATTATGGGGACGCCATCGGAGAGCCTCTGCCAAAGCAGGAAAGGGAAGCTGAGGCAGCCTGCTGTGGAACAGAGCAGATGCCAGCCGGGTCAGAGAGGGCATTCGCAGGAGGAATAGTAAGCTCTTAAGAATGAAATTGAGAAGAGACACAGGCTCATGCCCAGGGAGCTCCTCGGGCACCTGAGACCAAGAGAAATCGGGGACACGTTGCACAAGAGGATGGGCATTCGGGGGCACAGCCCTAGAAGGGCCACGTCAGGAACACAAGGGCTGAGAGGGCGCAGAGGCTGCCCAGGGAGCCGGGGCACAGAAGTACCAAGAGGGTTTCCGGGCAAAGGGAAAGAGGCTAGGAGCGGGCCGCCTCTCCCGGTGGACGGCAACGGCCAACGGTCCTCCGTTCTGGGTTCTGTGGCCCAGAGAAGGTGCGGGGCCTGGAGGATGCCGACGAAGAGGACTAGGAGCAAATTGAAACCAAAGATAAGTAAGGAGACAGTAAGACAGCGCCTAGCCGATGCCCTCGAGGAGCTCCATGCCCAGGGCCCGAGGGGCCCCATGCGAAGGCGGGGAAAGAACCAACAGGTGTGACCACTGGGCCTGCCCCGATCTCTGAAAGATTACAGAGAACAGGAAAGTGGCTACAGGCCTGGGAAGGGGGCACGCATTGTCCAACCCCCCCCCCCCCCCCCGCGAAGAACAGAGCTGGCAGGCCGGAGGCCAGGGAGCTCGAGCGTCATCCCTGGCAAAGTTGGAGGGACGCCTTCCTCGCTGGGCTCGACTCCAACCGTTTCTTTTCCTAACAGGCCGGCCGAGGCGGCGGATGAGAAGAGCGGCTCAGAGATGCCTGAGGGACGTTCTAGGAAAGTGTTTGACGGTCACGTTTTCCTGGTAGACGAGGTGGGGAGATGCGGGGCAGAAGCTAAGGGGGGTCACTAAGGGCTGCTCAGACCCAGACGGGCCCGGAGAGTCTAATATCAGCTGAGAAGGGAGGCTCCAGTGCCCCCGGCTGAGGGGCCCCAAGCGGCTCTCGATGCCAGGCCCTGGAAAGGCTGTGCCAGCCTCCCCCCGCAGACGGGAGCCATATGGGGCAGAGGCGAGTGCAGCCCTTTTCGTTCTCTGTATTCAGAACGTCGAGCCATCCTAGCCACAGAATGACCCTTTTCCTAGTGGCCAGGCCCCTGCGCAGCCCCAGAGGACTGACATCGGCCCCGAGACCGCCTGGAGGTCTTGGGACTCGCCCACCGCTGGTGCCACTTGGGATCCAGAACCACCCACTGCAAGAGAACCAGGACACGAGGTGCTGCCCTTCCTCCCAGTGGCGCGGCGTGGACAAGGTGAGGACGTCGAGCCGATTCTCTTGTAATCCGTGATTCCGCTCTGTATCTCCCCACAGACGCTCTGCCTAAGTGCCCGAGCTGTGTTCCTCGGCCTCGGAACGAAGTCCAGAAGTGGGTCGGGCTCCCCCCCTGAGCTAGTTCTAGACTTTGGGGTCCCCACAAGTCAGCCGCACAAAAGGAAACGCTCTCTGCCACCGCGTGGCCTTCGAGGAAGCCTGGCCTCGAAGGTGGACGAGGGAGGACGTTCCTGGCGATGAAATGGAGGAGCGGCTGCGAGCCCCGCCTGCCCGATGCCCACGCCATCCTCTTGCCCCCTGCACCGACCACCAGTGAGATTGTACCCACCACGGACGAAGCTGCCACCGTCTAGTCGGGAGACGTTCCTCCTCTTGTCCATCTGGTGGCCCTCGTTGGGGCCTGCTGAAGAGCTCGAGACCTTTTCTACTGGGAACTGCTGGACTCGCCAATAAAATGAACGTGCTCAGGACTTTGTGGCCTCGGTTTACTTTCATTTCACTCTGGACACTGGTAAGGGAGACGGGAGCTGTCCAGATTCGGTCCAAACCACAACGGGCTGCCCCAGTGCCTTGTGCAGTGCCCAGGATGTTCCCCTGCTCTGGCCTGAACATCCGGCTTCTCCCAAGGGCGGACGTCCTCTCCAGGGGGCTGCCAACCTCTCTTCCCCCATCCCCACTCATGCTGGGGGTCGTCTCGGACCCTACTCTCCCCTCTGCCCCTCGAAGCCAACCAGCTCTTGGCCAACAGTCCCTGTTGGGGGCACGACTGCTCAGTAAGATGGCAGGACCCCGAGCCCCACCGTCTCCTTGGCCTCTGTGCCCTCTGGACCCCTGGGTGCTCCTGTTCCCAACGATTCCGAGGGGGGCTGCCATGCCATCTCTCCTGTTGCTGCTGCCTCGTTCCCTCTGCCACGGCACCCTCCTCGAGGGGCCGCCCCCACTCTTCCTCCTGGAGCCCCTCGAAGCACCCAGGAAATGCCTTTGTCCATTTTCCTTGGTAGAGGATGGCTCGGGGTGGGGAGGCTGCTCCTCGAGGCTGATCTCGAGACCGGCAAAGGCCGAGATCATGGGAGAGGCCAGGAGAAGATGGGCAGGCTGGGCACGCACACAGGCAGGCACATGTACCCATGCTCGGGGGGGCACATGTGGGCACACAATGGGCAATGTGTGTACAAGCCCACACGTATGATGAGCACATGTGCTTGGGCATACATGCGTGCTCTGTGGCATCTTGTGATGGGCACGTGTACAGGGCACACCTACTTGGTGGCACCCATGAGATGGGCACCCGTACACAGACACACCTACTCAGTGGCACCCATGAGATGGGCACACATACATGGGCACACGTACACGGGCACACCTACTCAGTGGCACCCATGAGATGGGCACACATACACAGGCACACCTACTCAGTGGCGCCCATGAGATGGGCACACATACACAGGCACACCTACTCAGTGGCGCCCATGAGATGGGCACACATACACGGGCACACGTACACGGGCACACCTACTCAGGTGCACTCATGAGATGGGCACACGTACACGGGCACACGTACATGGGCACACCTACTCGGGTGCACTCATGAGATGGGCACACGTACACGGGCACACTCACCCAAACACTTTCCCATTCTGTTGTAAGCCC